>NW_020291616.1:0-385023 GCF_003184755.1 Aspergillus piperis CBS 112811 | reverse complement strand
AGACTTGTAGGTCAAACAGTAAAGCAAGATTTAGCCATACAAGGTCAGTTCTGTTCCCTGAGAGTGTGTCGTAAGTGTTTCTAGGCGGGTGGTATAGTTCATCGCGGAGTATAAATGCAGTGTTTTATTGCCTTAGTTTCTTGCTGCTAACTTTTGATCTAATCCCTTACAGGTAGGTACAGCCGATAGTAGCCTGCGGGCTATGATATTCTCAGTTCTACCAACAAGTACTGCGAAAAGTCGGATTTCCCGAGCATGTCTATTTTTTAGTCCTCACTGGGCATATTACGTGGATACACAGTCCAAGTCTGTTGGTGTAGTTCTTGAGAACGTCATTGTGGAGCTGTGCTACTATCGAGAATGGTAACAGAAAGACAAGAAGAATGATGTGGATGGCACTGCAACCAGGCAATGCGGAGGGGAAGAAGGGCATTCGGCGCAAACGTCCATTCGGGAAGCAATCCGAGCCGCATTCTCGGCCCGAGAAATGCAGGAATTGCATGGAACGATATGACCACTCATTCCATAGATAAACATGGCGCTAAAGATGGGATCATTTTGTTAGGGCATTTGGTATTATAAATCACAGGATAACTTTAACGCCGTTTTTATCGGATTCTTGTCCGACTGGTGCGACAAACGTTGCCCTATGCCCATGATCTAGAGATTCTAGTTGACGGTACCCGCTGTGTGTTAAATTCAATTGTATACATGAACCGAGTGGTGTAATTGGTGACTCGCGTGACCAAGAAAAAGGCGCCTATGCCCTATTAGCTTGATTATTACACACTACTTACGCTTTGAACAAGAGAAAACACGTGTGATGAAAAAGATTATAAATCAAGAGAGCGTGATATCAAGCCATTATCATGAGGCCTTCGGCTGGGCACAGTGGAATGTAGTATGCCGGGCCAGTAATTGGCTGGTATGCCCGGCGCATCGAGCAATGATCCGCGTCATCGGCTGTGGCAGACCTTCTCGCAGTGTTGTACACAAGGATCTTGCATGGCCAAGATCTATAGTAATAGATTGCGTGATCGGTGTAATTTCTCATGAATATCATAGCTCGAGTAGCTTATAACCTGGAATCTCCAGCACCGTGAACCGGAAGATCATCTTAGCAAACCCAAAGGAGACATACTCACATATTCCTCACCATGGCTACTCCTACTTTCAAGCAATTCTATCTTCCAGAGAAGAAGGGTTTCGACAGCTTGGTGCTCCGTGAAGTCTCAAAGCCGTCTCCGAAACAAGGCCAAATCCTCGTGCGCATCAAAGCCATTTCACTGAACTGGAGAGATGGCATCATTGCCCTTGGAACCTATCCATTTCCTGGTCCAGATGCTCTTGTACCTGGAAGTGATGGAGCAGGTATACTATATTTCTCCTCTTTCATAACAGTATGTTGAGAGTTTGCAAATAGGCATTGTTGAAGAAGTCGGGGAAGGTGTGACCGAATGGAAAGTCGGTGATAGAGTGCTTGCCAACTTCACGCAAGATCACATTGCAGGAAAGCTGAACAAGCAAAGTCTCCTCTCACAGCTGGGTGGCGAAATACAGGGCCTTCTGGGCGAATACTTCATCTTCCCTAAGCTAGGAGTGGTGAAGATTCCCGATTACTTGACTTTCGAGGAGGCATCTTGCCTTCCCTGTGCTGCCCTCACGGCCTGGAACGCACTTTATGGATTGGTTCCCATTCGCCCTGGACAGACTGTCCTGTTGCAGGGAACTGGAGGCGTGTCCACGTTTGGACTACAGATTGCCCATGCCGCAGGCGCAACCACGATCGTGACCTCGTCATCAGATGAAAAGCTCGCCAAGGCCAAGGAGCTCGGTGCCACCCACCTCATTAATTATCGGAAAAATCCAGACTGGGCAGTGGAGGCCAAGCGGCTCACCAAGGGTAACGGCGTTGACCACATCATCGAGGTCGGTGGTACTCTAACCTTACAGCAATCCTTTGACTCGATCGCATTGCATGGCCTTATCCACTGCATTGGCCACATCACGAACCCTGATCCACTTGGTGCGGGCAAGGAGCTACGCGGTCCTGATGCTGCTTTTCTAGCGCTGGATCGAGTCTGTATCGTCCGGGGAGTGGTGGTAGGTTCGCGGGAGCAGTTACAGGATATGCTGGAGTGCTTCGAGGCGCACTCTATCCGGCCAGTGATTGACCGCATATTCGACTTCGGTGAGACCAGGCAGGCGTATGACTACCTCTGGAGCTCTAGTCACACCGGGAAGGTGGTTATTCGGATCCCATGATCATTGATTCAGCCTACTGCAATGCTGTGCCCGTTCATATGATTCACGAGTGTAGTATTGCAACTCGTCTGTAATCAGCTCTATATAGTGTGCGCAATACAGAATGCTCATCGATCAATTATTTGGGGTTCTTTTCTTTTTCTCAATTTATTTCCCTTTTCTTCCCCTTCTAATCGCCTTCCTCGGCGTCCTCAGTTCCATTCTTGATGAGAGTGCGACTTCCCCTGCCCTCTATATCACGGCCCCCTTCATGTTCCTCCCGGAGTCTCTCCTTGTATTGAACTTCTATAATTCCTTCCGGGCTTTCTTCCGGGCCTTCATCCTGTTTTGGTTGTCTTCCGCTGATCTATTGTCATCCCAGCTTTCGTCTCGGCCATCCCCATTCACACGATCCCCATCATTTCGATAATCGTCTTCTCTCTCCATATTATCTCTCAGTTCCCTTCGGTAGCCATTACATTCATAATGCTGTTTGCTCAGTACGCGTGTTAGACTCTCACGGTGTTAACTCAGGTAGCTCCCCACCTAATCACTGTTAGCAAATCTGATTAAGGTCTAAGAGTCCGAATCTCATGGTACGACTGAAGAAAATCTCTGCAATAACAATCCTCTCCGGCACAACACGAGAGACATCTAGTTCAAAAATTACCTAACTACCCTAACGTGAATTTTCTCCTTATGTGGTCATTGACATCTTAAGAAGATCAGTGTGCTTCTGGTTCTTGACGGCCGCTTACAGCTTCTTTCGTTCTAATCTAACTTTGTCGTTAGCCCTGTGGGCCTCCCTGCATACATCCGTGCCACGACGGTTCGCCCGACTGTTGATGTAGTGCCATCAAATCAGCCCGAAAGTCTCTAAATCAACCGGTTGGCATGTTACGACCACAATCACTCTGGCCACAGCAACCTCCTAACATGTCAAAATTTACCTAAATACGGGCAGGGTCATACATCAGGAGGACCGCAATGGAAACCTCTGAGACCTATGTCGAGTAAGGTGTCCAAATGTTTCATGACACACGAGATAAGCATTTGATATAGGTGACGGTGTATGATTTCAGAAATAACGTGACCTAGACTTGCCAAGCCTCATGCCCTGTTTGTATATCCTATTTTATAGATCTAGGTTCACAAGGGGTTGAGATACAACCTCAAGCCATTCCATTTGCCCGCTCCTTTCTGCGTACCTTGTGGCTTCCACCATGGCCTGATTCAGAAGAATTGACCTTAGTGAAGTACCACCAATAGGTGTCCCCTCATTGCTCCCTGGCGAGAATGGTAATAGATCATGGTTCCTTGAGCCACGTTGAATTGTACAGTCACTTTGACCGCATCTCGTACCCGCTTCGGTATATCCGTGGGACATCACGTCCGCCAGCCATCCAGGCACACAAGGGCATTGGCATAGTATTCTGGCTTGGAGTGCTGGAAACAGTCGAAGGCCGAAGGTGTCTATAAGATGAACGAAATGTGGCCTACAATCCCTGGGCAACATTACCGCCAAGCGTGCCGCTCCAACAGATACCATGAAGAGCTGAGACCGAGAATTTGCGAAGTCACATGTGGAACAAATACGGGGATGACATGCCCAATCCTTGTCACCGAGATCTCCGAAATCACTCACTACCCTCATGCCGCACATACCAAGCAGTTTTGTGACAATGGTGCACACGTTGTCCCCAGACATTATGGGCGAGTAAACTGGTGCGACCTGCTGGATGAGACACCGGTGTGGTGATGATAATCTAGTGCTTGTCTCGAGCAAGTTGTCTACTCGCCGCTCGAAGCCGTGATGCCTCAGACCAAAGTAGAAATATGACTGCGGGGACCAGGCCAAACGGAGAATGTAATCCTTTCGTATAGCCTTAGCATTGGCTGGAGAGAAGGCGTCGCGTGTTGTGGCCATCGCACAGGCTCTGCATAGCCAATTCATAGCATTATGCTCTCCAATCGATGCTTCCACATCATGATCAACACTCCAGCCCCGCCACATTGCACCGATGTACGTACAAACGACTTCGGCATAGTCGTCCATGGCCAACTCAAAGGGGACAGGCCAATTGCCGTAGGTTCCGTACGAAATAGATGCCACCATCAATTTGCGGACCCAAGCATGGCTCGTACAAAGTATGCCGGTATGTGTCAAGTATGCATTGCTGGAATCCTTTGTGGTGTGATCGAGCTTCGCCAGCCAACGCGTGAGTTCCGTCCCTATCTTATTCCGCGCTCGCCAAGGACAGTTATAGGTTGGATGCTTTGCAAACAAAGTCTCAAAGCTTTTGTTAAGTGTGATTACAGAACTTACAAGTTTAGGTGTATCACCGTCTCCGCGGTTTGCCGTCGCCCAGTCCTCGAACCAACAAAAATTGTCTCTGTAAGACGTGAATGCCAGCTTTGGTATCATATCTGCATGAGCACACAACGGAAAGTTGAGTGTCATTATTTGATGGTTACCAAGAATGGGTCCACTAGCTGATTGAACAATATCGTCCTTGACATCATCCTTCCCGTAGCGTGGAGGACACGGTGCAAGGTCATATTCCTCAGCAATAAGGCTGCTTTGTCTTGCTGTTGCATACACTTCGGACAACGCACTGCAAGCCATGAGGCAGCGGTGGATGAGTAGATCATCCGTTTCCGCTCCGAAGGCGGATGCTGACACCAGCTTGCTGACGATTAGTGTTGCATAATCAGCAAATAAACCCAGCCGCAGCAAGTACTCTGTCGATACATCGATCATTGATGTCAAATCAGATAACACGGACTGAACATGGATCTGAAAACCTGCTTCAGTACAGTGGAGGCAGGGCCTATAAACTAGAGCGTCATGGAAAGCCGTGGTTTCTTGATCCATTATCAGGTCGTCAATTGAATCACAAATCAGCAAAGCAACTCGCAGTGCCACTGTCAATGCCTGGTGAACGCCACTGAGCGTTGCTGGAAATGCCGTAACATGATGGTCGTTTAGCACAGCCCGAATTGATGCGATGTCAGCTGCTGATTCTAACTGTTCGACCCGAATGGGGCTGTAAATGTTTTTGAGATCAAGCAAGGCGGTAGCTGTCATTTCTTCTTTGCAGCTGTTTGCCATATTTGACTGAATCTGTGGGTTTGAGAAACGTATTTCTGATTGCGACAGGTGTTTAAATGTAGATTGCGTTTTGGGCACGTGTCTGGGTCTCGCTCAAGAATTCAAATGCCACCAATAATTACTAGTAGCTGAGAAAGTTGGAGCCAGATGAATTGACATATATGTGGGATTGTACAGCATTTAAATTCTGGTTAAGCCTCCCATGTGATTGTGACTGCACTTGTGATGGAAGCAAGGTAAAGGATGGGATCATAGACAGGAGAATTGTTCTTGCTTGAACAAGGAAGATCCTTGCCTGAATGTGATAGGCCAAGCTAGCTAAGACAACAAATCATTATACTTTTCTTTTATCTATTGCCTCTTAGAAGTCCGAGTCATACTGTGACGTGTTGCCTAGTGATTTGAGGAGCACAAGTTGTGGGGAGGGTCAAGTAACGAAAGGGATGCCAAATGTGCTATTTACCAAATCTACTATATTTTGGATGTAGTGCTGTCACTTGTCATTGGCAGGGCTTATGGGTAATTCCTGTTTCCGGTGTGTATCAACCACTGCATGAATGTACGTCACTCCTGATTGGGAACTACTCGTGCTACCCCATCTTCGTGCTACCCTAACTAAGACGGAAACAAGAAGAGAAATCGAGCAGTCAGGCAGCGGCGATAGATGTTGCAGTTATTCTGACAGTAAGAACAGCCGGTAAGGATGCTACTAGTTGTGGAGACAATAGCAATTCTATTTCTAAGCGAGAGCAAGAGGTAGGTGGGGGTATCTGATCAGGTGGTATGATTAACTCATAGGCGAGAAATTCTGGTCACTTTCCTGTTGTTTCACTGAATCGGTTGCTATCTTGTACACGTTGCAGTGAATCCGGCATAGCCTCTATCTTGGTTATATTGCATTCACACTGCTGACTTTCCATTGATTTAACGTTGGATCCAATATTGTATGTCAAGACGAAGTTTCAAAGATATATGGATTTGATCTATTTAGATCTCAAGAAGATAGTTGGTTGGTTGGAAGGGGTGGTAAGAGGCCACGCAGGAAGAAGAGGCGAAGGATGGCTGCAGTGAATGCCTCAACATTGTATGACAGGACGTGCAGGGATGGAAGCAAGCTCTACTATCAAATTCGATCGCATGGCTTTTTGGTGTGATATCACATACCCTCCAGCTCTGCGCTTTCCGGGAACTTCTATGTTCTCCCTAGTTTCTCTTTTGCTTTGCAACCATCCTTTCTTGCGTAATGCCCAGATGACGTCCTCTTTCGACGTGGCCCGTGTCAACTTGATTCTTCGCGCATGTCTACGCTACGCACTACCGCTATCATGCTGCACACCAGTGCCGATAATCTCACTCTGACATGTAGGGTATTTGTTCTCATGCACCTACCCATAGACAGGTCGGTAGAGAGAACAGGGCCATAAGTTCTTCAGTCGGTCTCATTATGATAGAATGCCATATATGCTGTTAACCCTATTCATTGTGAGAGCTTTTTTAGCAGAATGTGAGATACCGTCTACCAATATTCCAAAGATATAGACAGCACGTATCTACGGAACCCACTGAAGTCGCTCAGTACTACTGACAAACTGTGTATGCTGGTTTACTACTTAATACTGATTGGCACAGATCGTAATATACTAGATTCAGTGTCAAGTGACCTAGCCATGTTCCGCTTAAGGCAGGGAGACAGAACAGGAAAATAGTCTCTTGAACCACAAGGGTATTGATGACCATCTCTCCATCTCTTGAATTGCAAATCGTAGTGCCTCGACTAAGAGGCTTAGTTGTCTAAAGAACGGAGCGTGGAACAAGAGCCACGGGGCATAGGTCAAAGAAGGATATAAACGATCTCAAGTCTAAGATGTGAGGGTAACACATATTTTCAGACCCTATGTGGCCTTCCTTTCATCCAAGGACGTGTTGCCACCGTGACGTGCTTTCTGGTATCCCGACTTCGTCCGCTTATAGTTATGCTTCTTCATGACTGATCTCTGTGACTCCTGTCACTTCGCGCGCCTCGCTTCACTAGTTAGCCTGGAGAGGGTACTGATATGCGTGGGCTTCGTCATGTACCTGCTTCCTTGCTTCGGTTATCTTCTCGTACGCCCTCCGTCTATCCGCCCTTGCTTCCTATGAAGGGCTTACTGCTCTAAGTTGAAGAAAGAGCATGCCTTCTGGGTCACCTACATCACTTTTGGGGGTGCGACTCTAGTATTGATCCTAATTGAGCGGCCCGCTTTCTACACTGCATGTGATGCATCAAGGGTGGCAACTCGTCGGATTCTCGGAGGTCTCGAAAGATTGCAGCAAGGCAAGTTCATGATTCTGCAACTGACGGGGCTTATTTTCTTCTCAAAATATGTCAATTCTTGTCAGTATATTCTCGAGCCAGATAAGCACTAGACCCATTTAGGTCTCACAGAAATTATTCTATGTCTTCGCTGCTTACGATCACTTTTGGAACCCTTTATGTTCTTACCATTAAGCAGTCGAATAACAGACGTCAGCCACCTTGGAAACCTGGCCTGAGCAGGCTTCTGATGATTGGCCATGGGAAACAATCCACAAATGGGTTCAGCGATATGACCCTCCATTTTGGGCTCAATTCATTCATTATAATACCAAGCATTGGTCCTCACAGTAGCCTTACCAATTTACATTAGTGTGTACCTTTGAGTCTGCTCACAAAGTGCTCAAAACCTCTTTAGAAAATCTTGATATCAAACTAGCGACATTGGGAGGGACTATTATACAAAAGATAAACTGGAATCTGATTACACTTCCTATGAGATCACTAGCTTCTTTCCCCTTGCCTTTCCTTTCCCCCTCGGCAGTGCAGGTGCTCTCAATATGAGAAAGAACACGTTAACTAGCCAGCTTCCTTGCACGTTCTTTGTATCGATTGCGGGAAAGTTCAATTTTCAGATCCGTATGTGGAACGTTCCTCAGCCGCTACCAACAACAGCCTTCTCTCCGCCTCCTCCTCACCTTCACTTCTCCCCTCGGCTGCTATCGCCTTTCGTAGACCCAAGTACCCCAACACACCCTGCCCGACCGCAAAAATGACCTCATCGACGGTCATATACCCCATGGACATCCACCAATGCAAGAAGACGAACAGCCAGGGCTGGGGCGGAAGAGGATCATCGGGCGGCGGCGGCGGATCGTACGCTCGCTCTTGCTGCCCAGGGGGCAAGCGGAAAATCCACAAGATGGCCGAGAGCGCGAAGATAGAAGCCTGGAAAAGGCGGGAGCGGGAAAGGAGGCGGTTGAGATCTGTGGGTTTGGTCGGTGATGGGGGATGAGACGGAGGAATCATTATGGCCTGTTCGCGGGGCCCCTGCTGATGCTGCCTGCTTGGTTGTCCTTGTTGTCGCGGTCATCTTTGGCGCTGTGCTTGCTTATAGAAACCCAGAACAGGGAGAATCACCGTCGTGATGGGCAAGAGAAAGAAGCAGTGGATGCCGTGGAGGAAAGGGACTACGTCCCGCTCCGGCAGCGGGCAATCGTGCGGATTGCTCGGTGGACAGAAGACGTCCGTGGTGAGGTCTAATACGAGCGGGATCAGAGTGAACAACAGGAAGAAGGAATAGAGAGCAAGGATCAGGAGGATTCGCAGACGATGACGATGGGGTCGGGTGGGAGGGGAGTAGTAGAGACACAGCAAGAAGCTGGGGTTGTGGCATTTATAGACAGACAGTCAGCTGGGCTGTAGGCATCACAGCGAGATATGGTGGTGGGGCGGGTGGTTTGGACTTACAGGACGTTGGACAATACCCAGTCCCCTAACACTTGAGCGAGATTGGCCCAGTCCAAGGGGTAGACAGAGAACGGCGACGAGGGCAATTTGGAGATATCCCAAAGACAGGCGGTGTCAAGGGATTGAAAAAAGACATGCTCGGTGATGCAGAGCAGATTGAAAAGCAGGTAGGCAGTGGAGATCCCCCGGCTGTCTTTCGTCTGCCACACATGCTTGATCTGGGGGATAAAGGAGGCCCAGGTTAGGGCAAGGATGATCCTGATTAATCCTCGGTCAGCAAAAAGAGCACACCAAAACAACGGGAAGACGTTTTGGCTAAATAAAGTCATACAAACTGAAAGGCAAAACGAGAGTCCGCCCCATTGGATTGAAATTTTTGGAAACTAGGATCCTCAAAATGTGCGAAGTGCTGTCGGATGCTGTGGGCGCCCGAGGATGAAGAGAAGGTTAGCAAGATAGGCTCCCCGTCCCATAGTTATATAAACAGCGCAAGACACATGCCACTATTTTAGCGGCCCCTTAGCGTCTTGGAATTGAGGACGAGGAGAAAAATGTCTTAGGGATAGGACACCTGCATGTTACAAACAAGTCAGAAAGATACAGAGCACGTGATTATCACAGAGTGACCGGTTTAGAAGAATTGAGCAACAAGACCTTGAAGGAATAAAGTACTATCTTTCTAGCTACCTCAAAAGCTGTTATTGGGCTCTTATACCAGCTCGAAGACTACAAAGTCAATCTTGGTAGACGCCTACCGCCTGAGCATGGGATGTAACGTAATGTAAATCATAGTACCATATGTTACAATACAATGCCAATCCATAATCACAATATGATACATAGGGTTCGGTGAGGGCTGTATGCCAGATGAATTGAGACCTTAATTGTCTTGCATCAAGTCCGAAAATGGCATCGCGATACAGCGTCATACCTGCACTTCGGGGATGGCATGTTTCAATCTGTCGGGTCGGCTTCAATCATCCAATATCCTGAGTTGTGTAGTTCCCATCAGCGACTTCGCTACTGGCGCGGGACGCCATCTGCTCGAGCGCTCCATCAGTATCATTGACGGCCGCCGCGGCCACTTGACACCAGTACACGTCGACGGGGTCTGGATTGGCCCCCATCGTTGTGTTGCAAGTACGACCGTCAGGCAGCGTCAGGGTCGTCTGTCCCTGCAGGCTGCTGATATAGTCGCTTTCGTCGTCCGAAGAAAAGGCCTGCTGGATGGCGCCTTCCTCAGTTATGTCTGACCAGCCGCTCAGGAAGAAGAAGGTGCTGGGGTTTGTGGCATCTGGCTCTTTCACCCCGGCTTCACACCAACGGTGGCCCTCAAAGCGGGCATCTACGTCCGCGTAGGCGATGTCCATGGATCCGCGGCGATTGTTGGCATCCGGGATCGCATTCTGGATGATTTTATCGATGTCTTCAACGAGTTCGTTTACCTCCTGCCGCACGCTCGTCGTCAGTGCGGTGTAGGGATCGGCGGTGTCCACCCCCGAGTACCTGATATTGAGACTGTTGCAGTACGTGGTCTGGGCGTTAAAGAGCTTGGGATATCCGGCAGCGTAGAGATAGACCTGCTTAACGAAGAGAAATCTGGTTAGCGGGCGGGGCTTACATGAAGCGCAATGCAATCCACAAGCTTATCTGATTGCTATCTGCCTGTCCTAGTATATCGCGATAGATGTTCGATAGTTGGGCCTGTAAGCCCTTGTCGCGCGTGTCCGTCATGAGATCCCGAGCGGCCTGCATGAAATGCGCACAGAAGTAGTTATCCGAGGGAGTAATTGACCAGGGCTGCCGTCGCAGGATACAACGCATGAGAATATCTACAAAAGTGATATAATTACCGCCCACCGTCACTGTCACCACTCTGGTCTTATCAGTATTCATCCAGCACTTAAGCTTGTCATGCAGTTTAGAGAAATTGTCCCGTTAGTACTCAAGTAATACTCTCTATCGGCATGGAAATTACCAGTATAGAACTTCTTGCAGCGAGTGGAAAATCTAAATCCATGGCTTCCAAGGCTCAGAGAATGGTTCTTTCATAATAGCTTGCCAAGATTATATAGCAAGATCATTTTGAACAGAGTGAGCCATGCTCAGCCATCTTAAGCTAGAATAGATATATAGAAATGAGCTCTTCTGTATACAATATTAGTGCTGTAGACTTCTGATATGTTAGTATATTATAGACGCATACATATTTCTCTCCCAAAGCTTGATCTGGAAGAATCGAGTAATTGGATGCATTGCTAAAAGTTCAGATGACTCACGAGTTGCCTGAGACATGTCGCCTGTAGCGTGTTTGAAAATCATCTCCTCCATCGGCTCGTACTATATGATCTCCAAATTTACGGGTGCCGCCGCAGGAATAAAAGCGTTGGGCTGTTCGCCCGGCTCCCGTACGGTCCAGCTTCCCGTGGCTGGAATTGTGACTGTCGTCTCCAAATGGTCCTCCCGACTTCCCCAAACCCACCAGTCGAGCCGGAGGCCCTTAAAGAGGCACCGGATCCCTTCCCCGGCCCGTGCCTCCCCGCCATCGTTGCTCTCCATGTCCGTGAGCAAGGGAAGTTGCAAGACCTCGGACCACGTTTCTCCTGGACGCAGACTGGCAAAGCCTTTATCACGGCCCGGGGAGACTTGCATATCAGGGTCATCGACGAATGCCCATGCTCCACCGCAGACGAACCCTCTCAGACTGACCCACCGGTCCCGCCAAACCCAGAGCCCGACGGTCAACCCTGCCGTGTTGAAAGTAAACGGCCTACCACCGCTACCACTTGTTGGCACGTACGTCACATGAAGGGTCGCAAGCACGAGGTCATCCTGTAAAGCCACCTGGTCCTGGGGGCAACATTCGACTTTTGCAATCAGAGTAGGACGGCATTCTTGTGCTCTAACCATATGGGTGCATAGGGAGCTTAGCATGTGTTCTGGGGTAGTACAAGCAGCAGAGGAGCAAGGAAGATTCTCACCCGGAGATCAAAGTCGGCATGATCGGCGTGTTCTCATTGTCCTTGACTGTGAAGGATAAGAAGGGCCCTCCTGGCAAGACGACTTTAGAATTTTCTACTTTATCGGTCCAATTCCATGAGCCATATTGTTGACCGGGCCAGAGGAGTACATATCGCTCGCCTGTCTGTAGGTATGGGATTAGACGGTCGGGGATAACATCGTAATATTGCTGCACATTGCCGGGCTTATGGATATTGTAAGGGGAGAAGTGCCAATGTTCTAGTTGGGGGAGTATAGTATACTCGGGGAGTTTGACTTGGTGCAGCTCGCCCTGCGCGGTACAATGAAGGAGAATAAACCCGTTTGAGGTAGCAAAGCCATGGGTCTGCGGTACCATGCAAAGACACAGTGATCGTTAACCTCATCCACCCGCTGTAGGGTCACATGAAACAGGTAAGGAGATGTGCGTGACAGTCTTCCTGGACCTTGAAGAGCGAGTGAAAAGGCAGGCGCGTCAGACCTATTGCAAGTCGCCACTAGATTAAATTATTGGATCATAACTCCGTTTAGTGGCGAGATCAGCTCACCGACGGTCCTTTTCTGTATATTGCAGAAAGGGTGTCAATGCTCTTCCATTTCAGGAGGGAGGAGGTGGTGGGCAGTCCGCTGTCGATTTTTTACAGTCGAAATGGGGAGCTGAAGCGGGTTCAAATATCATTACACCGGAGAGATTTTGACGACAGGCCGAATGGGTAATAGAAAGCAGGGTTTAGTTATATCAAAAGTGTGTATTGACAAGAGAGTGGGGGTGAGGCTAACTTCACCTGGCACCATCTCCGGAGTCTTGAAGCGGGAAGTTCCGCTGACACATTGCCCCTTACGATGCGGCTAACTTAATCTACTTGAACCTGGAGCCTGTGCATCGAATGTTGGCGCCCGGATGAAGCACGACTCCGTATGCCTCCGCTGTATTGGTATTAATGTGAATGGTATGGTACAGTATAGCCGATACCATGCAATTTAAAACTTTACAGCTAATGTAGTATTTGTGGCAACCTAACAAACATCCCGAGGTTCTTACAAGTCCCGATTGGACCTGATAGATCATAATTTACTAGCAATAGACAATGATTATCTCTTCGGACAAATGATCCTTGCATATACGATTTACGTAACTGCTCATAATTATAACTGTCGGGTTTATTGTTCACTGGGAGTCCCAAAGTTGGTGACTTGATTCATGCCTGCTTCAAGAAACATTCGATAGATAGTGTATCATCATACGCATCCTAAAATATATACGATCATCCAATATCCAGTAGATTTTCACTCTTGAAGCTTAAGCAACGAATCACTTTTGAACAAGTATTGCTTCACCTGCACCCACTAGGACCTTGCCATCGATCACCGTATCGTACGTCTTTCGTCCCACAATCCGGGCATTCTCATCAACATGTTGGCCAGCAAATGTAATATTACCAGCGATATCCACACCAGGACTTGTCAGCCTAGAAACCTTTGCATTTTCCCAGTCAGCAGTAAGGGCTAGCGCTGTGTAAGGCCTAGCAACTGGATCAGATGTTGAGTTCCAGATGTTAAGGTTGACCGCCACAATAGCATCAAGGCTTCCAGCTTGGTAGACCGCATATGCACCGAAGTTTGTTTCGTTGACAAGAACTTCCGTCTGCTTGTTCCTGCCTGCAAACACAGCAGCGTTGAAAAGATTCCCATAGTACATTGGGTTGACGTGAGGAGCACTGTCGTTGTAGAGAATAGGCTGCCAGGGTGAGTAGCGATAGCGTGTTCCCATGTGAAAATGAACACGGGATACCTTGAGTGAAGAAAGGTACATGACATAGTCAATGGCCCAGACAGCAGATGCCATAACGTCTGAGATATTGAACGCGCCCTGGCAAGAAATGGAGTTAGTCTCACCGATAACATATTTGATACCTGAGTTCGCTGTCGCATTGCCCAGATAGTCATGGTACCAAACACGAGAGAGCATGTTGGTGCGATCAAAAAGAGTGTCTTCGATTGTTGGCCCAGCGCCCGTATAGTGGCAATTAGCACCCATATACTACGAAGCCCCTGTTAGCAGGCAGTCCATAGATGGATTTACTGATCTTATGCTCATTCACCTCGTGGTCGGAAACCGTCTTTGTCTTGTCTGCGCCCATACCATCTAGCTCCGCATTTTCAACATTCCAGTCCGTCCTTTCGTCGAGATGGCGAGGTGCCTCAAATGCACATCCTTGGAACAATCTCGTTGCGTCCTTACCAGTCAAGTTCCGACTGATAGCTGTCGCAAATTCGTTCCATTGGTTCACGTAGCGTTGGACTGTCCAATTACCATATCTATGCTTACCATTCCCCCAGCCTGGTTTATACTGTTAAACGCAGGGTAGACAATCACAATCTGATTTCGAGCCAACTTACTATCTACCTCATTTCCAATCTCGAACGCATATAATGAGTTGCCCATGGTCTCGTAGGCAGCGTTTGCCTCGAGTACACATTGATCAAGGCCGTTCCCAATATTGTAATATGTCTCGTTTACCGTATTGAAGAAATTGAGGCCTTGGGCAAACCTGTTAGCGTTTTGCTATCTATGGTGCCATGATAACTATACCATATATATATTGGGTGCCATTGGGGAATTGTCTGAAGGATTGGAACCAAGACGGGCCAATGAGCGTATGCGATGGCTGGTCAGAAGCGACAGAGCTAAAGGGGTCGATAATAGCTTCGGTCTGATTCGGATAGTATATGGCAGAGCTTTGGGTGCTGCCGCCCACACGGAAGATCGGATATGCGCCCGATATGTCGAACAAGTTTTGGATCACTTGCCTCGAAAAAACGTTTGGGTGTCTTGGAAAAGTTATAAATACGTGACCAATAGTATATAGGGTTGAACATACGTATCATTTCCGGCATAATCTGCCATGAACGAAAACTCGATGGAAAATGATTGATATGCTGCATCCACAATCTGCTTCCCAGGTCCAGGGCTAGCCGCCGGAGAAATTGTTATTTCGCGGGTAACATTGAGCTTAACGGATTGATCGGATACTGCAACTGGAATAAGAAATACAAAAGGGATGATGCTTGCAAGAGAAGGCATTATGGACACTTTGCTTGGGGCCACCTTTGCAGTGAATCAAGCCGTCCAAAGCGTTCTTCATTATGCTCTTATAGCAGAGAAACAGGCAAGAGTCCCAGAACTCCAATTTAGCCGAGCAGAATATATAGTTTGAGAACGGCTGATCTTCTTTGTTCTTATTTGAGGAGAAATTCTTCCTTGTCCTTGATCTACAGCTTTGGACCAACGACCCCGCAGCTATCAGTTGTTTTGCCGCGGAAAACAGTACGGGCTGATTGAGAGCTTTGACTGTCTTACATATATGCCTCACCTTGTTATTTGTCCCTTCTTGAGACAGAGAGACTCATTTGTCGGGTGATAGTTACACTTGGGTGAGAGCAATATTTCTATACGATGCCTACATCTTGCCCCTACACTAGGACTAGCAGATTAACTACTTAAGCATCAAAATATTATTAGTAGGCTAGTGACCTACGTGTGATCATATACATATAGTAGACCTTATACACCTGCAGCATGTGTTCATTGCAATATTGTAGGCGTACATGAACCGGGAACCTTTAACCCGAGAATATATCAATTGATGCGTAAATCCCTGCAGTTGAATGTCACCGTCCTCGCCAAGTCGGCAGCAAAACTTCCGCGATCAGCGAAAACCCGTTCAGCAAGTTTTCCTACCTGTTTGGCAGCAACTCTAGAGGTAATGAGAAAGATGAAAGGTTTATGCTTCGAGGAAAAAAAGGTTTCCTTGTACTTTCAATACACACTCTGACTTGCGTTTTGTGATTCCTAGAGGCACACACCCCAGCCATGGCAATTGGCAGGAGAGTACGATTATAACGTAAGCCACCTGCAGGTTATCCAATAGTAGTTTCCAATCCAGTGTGAAGACCAAATAACTTCCAACGTATTATAATTTATATATTTCTCTTGTTAATCACACCTGACGGAAATTTCTACTCATCACGAATGACATTCTCAATCATCTGTCGGCAGCACCCAAGATACTGACATGGATCACAAAGGGACCTTAGCTTCTCCACTCCGACTTCAGCTACCAGACTGTCATCCTGTTGAAGGACATTGATTAAGGGGAGATTTCCCTCAATTGCCCTTGTACAGGCCTCATAAACCACGTCATGTGCCCTCTGGCGACCAAGTTTCGGCGCAGTTCCCATCATCACTGCCTCCGCAACAATCAGGCCCTTGGTCATGTTGAGATTGTTTGACATGGCTTCAGTGTTGACGAGAAGACCCTTCATAATGAAGTTCGCTTGGTGTAGCGCGCCACAGCATAGGACAAATGAATCTGGAACGCAGCTCCACTCCAGGTGCCAGGGGCCGGAAGCTCGTTCGAAATCGGACACCATGGCATCCAGAGCCAATGATGCGTTCGACCGAAGCAACTTCGAAGAGGCAAGAATAACTTCGCTTGATATAGGGTTTCGCTTCTGAGGCATGGTTGACGACGCTCCCCGAAATGGTACAAAGGGCTCAGCCACCTCGGCAACCTCGTTAGACGACATAATGATGATATCTAGAGCGATTTTCCCTAAAGACCCCCCGATGAGTGCTAGAAAGTTGATGATTTCTGCAATGTGATCTCGTGCCACATGCCATGTAATTGACGGATCATGTAGCCCGAGCTCCGTGGCAAGTTGTTTTCGCACCTTTAGACCGGTATCATCCGAGCCGAGCGATGCCAATGTTCCTGCTGCGCCGCCGAACTGGACCAGCAAACAACGATGCTCTATTTCGGTCAATCGTTGGATATGCCGTTGGATACCAGAGAGGTATACAGCGCATTTATAGCCAAATGTGATTGGAAGAGCATGTTGGAGATGGGTCCTGCCTGCCATGGGTCTTGGAAGTGTCAGCACCTCTTTGACAGTGTTGCATTTCTAAGACGTACGTGTCGGCATATTTCTCCGAAAGAGACTTCAAAGTTGCATCCAACTCACGAAGGTTCCGACGGACGATAACAAGTCCTCTACGCATTTGCACCATGGAAGCGCAGTCCATTATATCTTGTGTCGTGGCACCCCAATGGATGTACTTGGCATGTTCCTCGGGCACCATCTCGGCCAATTGCCACACCAGCGGCAAGACAGGATACCCAACATTTTCGGTGTCTGCGGCCATGCGGTCGAGGCTAATTTCATGGATGTTATTAGTCCATAATTGTAGGGTTCGGAAAGGGGGATACATACTCTAGGTTTTCGTACTTGGCGTTCTCTGCGATAACATTGGCCGATTCGTGTGGGATAACATTCACCTTTGCTTCAGCTCGCGCAAGAGCAATTTCAACTTCAATCAAGCACTTGATGTAAGCTTCATCTGAGAATATGTCGCGGATCTCTTCCGTTCCAAAAAGATTGCGGAAAATGCGGGAATCGACCGCACTGTTCAACATTGTTTGGGATGTGTATAGGTGATGTTGCTATGCTATGAATTGAAGGTATGCGCAGTGTGATGATTGTGGCTGATGAATTTCCCTTTTAAATGAGAGCGATCGGAACCGTCGCTGGTATCCCGAGACTACGCTGGTATTATCCCGGAGCTTGGTACTATTCCGACGGGATAGGCCTTATCCCGAAATTAGTCTCCCGAGCCAGCCCTATTCCATCCCCGCAATTTCGGGCTAACCACGCGTCAATCTTCTTGGCTAACATGGGGTACCTACATACCCCGAAGTTCATCTACAATATCATCCGGGGAAGAGTGTCTGATTGTGGGGTAGCCCGTCAACTATAAATGCATTCAAGATGGACTGCATACATCGTCACCGTTTATTTATTTTTCTTTTTCTTTTTTTTTTGACAACGATCCTGTGAACAACAGTGGTGTCAAGCATGGCGCTCCATGGTCACGCACTGTCACTTGCCCAGTTGATTCTGGTAGTATGCCCTGCCTTTTTCCTCTTTGGATACAATCAAGCCGGCGTCGGCGGCCTCGTATCTGTGGAAGACTGGACCACAACCTTCCCTGAAATCGATACCATTCACACGTCAGGCGCAGTGAAAAGCCACAATTTAACAGTCCAAGGTGTTGTTATTTCGACATTTACACTTGGTGCATTGGTTGGGTCTCTTTCATGCTCATTGATTGGTGACATCTTGGGAAGAAGAAAGGTTATATTTGCAGGCTCACTTGCAACATTGATTGGGGAAGCCCTATGTTGTTCCTCTTTTGGGCTCGCTCAGTTGATTGTGGGAAGGCTTATAATTGGAATAGGCATTGGTATGCTCAGTGGAACAGTACCTGTCTGGCAGTCCGAATGTTCATCGGCACATAATAGGGGCAAACATGTTGTTCTGGATGGCCTTTTCATCAGCGCCGGGTACGCAATAACGTCGTGGGTTAACCTGGGACTCTACCAAGTCAAAACCGGTTCAGTTGCCTGGAGAGTGCCACTGGCAATTCCGGGTTTGGTTTCGCTTATCCCCATGTTTTCAATTTTCTTTCTCCCAGAATCTCCTCGATGGCTTGTTCAAAAGGGCCGCCTTGAGCAGGCTCGCACAACACTCGTCAGTCTGAGCGATGCATCAGTCCGGCCAGAAGACCTGAACGGCGATATTGCGGCAATCCAGTCAATACTAGAGAGTCACTCTCGTGGTGTCTCAATAATGGATATTTGGCGCCCAAATGATGAAAAATTACTCTTTCGCTTCGCTCTGTGCATTATGCTCCAGTTCTATCAGCAGATGTCAGGAGGTAAGTGCCCATAGGAGACACGCCCTACACGTATGCATACCATTGCTAACGCAACTACTTTTAGGAAACCTTATCTCAGTCTACGCTCCGGTTATCTTCGAAGATAACCTCCAAATGACCAGTATGATGTCTCGAATACTAGCTGCCGCGACGCTCTCGTGGAAGTTCTTCTCGTGTTTCGTGGCTTTTTACTGCGTCGATCGGTTCGGTCGCCGCGTGGTGTTCATTGTCAGCGGGTCGGGAATGTCGCTATGTATGCTGGCCTTAGCAATCACCACGAGCTTTCCACATACGAACAAGCCCGCTTCCATTATTTCGGCGCTTTTTATTTTCTTGTTTAACTTCTTCATCCCCATCGGGTTCCTGGGTGCAAACTTTCTATACTGTACCGAGGTAGCGCCGCTCCGGCTGAGAGTTGCTATGGCTTCGATCTCAACTGCAAACCATTGGCTATGGTAAGCTTCCATTCTTGCTGCAGACTTTTTTTTGGAAAGTGTCAGTGCTGATTTGTTAGGAATTTTGTTGTCACAATGATCACTCCTGTCGCAATCAACAATATAGGCTATCAGTATTATATAGTATATGCCGTGATCGGTGCATGTATCCCTATCTCCGTGTATTTCCTGTATCCGGAAACTATGGGGTGGAAGCTGGAAGACTTGGATATACTGTTCAAACAAGGGCTGAGCATTCGAGGAATCGTTAGGTCGTCTTATCGGCCTCGAAACTGTGATGCAGAAGGCCGGTTTTCACTTGAAAAAAGTGAGGTTGAAGAAGTTGAGCATAAGGACCTTTAGGTATGCATCATCGGATATCAATAGGATTCGGAGTCAATTATGGCAATCTGTTGTCCCAGAACGTACATGCCTCAATACTCAGTAAGCACAAGCATTGTATTTCAGCTTGCAAAAGAATAGACAACAGTAGTATCATGTCTCCTGATGTCAGTATCAGATGCCCATGCCTTAAGTATGAATCATACAGCTGTCCGAGTTTTAATATATGTTTTGCACTGCTGTCAGTATACCACTAAGTCGGGATAGTAGCTGAAAGTTGACTGGGCTGTTAGTGAAGTTGGAAATTTATAGCCTCCATTCCAGCTCCGTTTCTGGTTGTTCTATAATATTGGAGCGTCGTTCTGCGAATTGCTGTGGCTGAATCACACAGTCGATCTATTGTGGCAGGTGGAGCGAGGACAGTTCCGACTGCCATTCTGTCTCGGTTTTAGCCGGGCTCACGTGACTAGGTGCTTACTATGCCTCAGGTGACCCACTTGGGACTTTCCCCGCGCCTCGACATTCCTGGGCTTCAATCTTATTGGGATAGCTCTGTACTTCTGGGATACCAGGTATAATGGAAGCCATTGGAGAAGGGGGTGCTACACCCAGGCTGCAACTCTCGTCTCAAGTGTGGTGTGTTTCCATCTCTCGAATTTTACTGGGTATGTTATTGACAAACAGATTTTCAGCGATCGTTGCCGCATGTATGTAGATCCCCTGAAACTTAAGTATCGTTGGTCGGAAAGAAGCTGATTCGGTATCTTCAGAAAGAAAATTCGTTGTGACGGATTACTCCCATCGGTATTACTCCCCCAATCACTCTATAGATAAATAAATTGGACTGATACGGTGGGACCCGTGTAGTGTAGCCACTGTAGAACCGCTGGAGCTTCCTGTGTCACATCTAAGCAACTCAAAAGACGAACGCGGCCCAGAAGGTTAGTGCTGTATCTCGTCACATTATTCAATTCTCCGGGGATGATGTTAATGAATTTGTCAGGCACCTTGAGCAACAAGAAAGGTTGCTGGATGAGCTCAGGATCCAAAATGAGAATCTGCAGCGCGAAATCCGGCAACTACGTGCTAGCCATTCCACAACTGTTGACAAATCTGTATGGAGCGACACTGCACCTGGATTCCAAGCCCACAGTCATCCAACACTGCAAGGTGCAGGATCGTCTGATACGGCAACTACTACAAGTCAACAATGTCAACCTATCATAAAGCATCTGGGACGCTTAGTGCCCTTAACACCGAGTGTCGATCGATTTGCAGGGTCAACAACAGGCATTTATTTTATACGCTGTGCCGAATCAGTATACAAGTCTCTGTTCGATCATGAAGAAGGCTTTCCAGATATTGTTAATCGGCTCCATTTACTCGGTCCTTGCCCAGAGTATTCGCAACCTCTGCTTATATTACACTCGATAAATTATTCTAGACCACCGCATTTCGTGTTGGAAAAGACACGAGCATCATATTTGGTTGCTTTAACAGAGTTCTTCCATTCTTGGTCATCTATTTGGCCAATACTCATGAAGAAAGAGTTCCTTTCCGCCTTCCATAGGATCTTCGATCGTGTGGAAGCCCACGACCCTAATCTCTCACCTTCTGATTATGTTATTCTGAGGCAAATATTTCTTGTCCTCTCTATTACTGCATGGGAAACTTGCTCATCCACAGAGTGCAACACATACTACCATAAAGCCTTGGAATGTGCCCGGATAACAACCACACCTGAAAACGAGGACCTTCCAGGGCTGCAGTCTTTACTTTTAACTTGTCTATATCTTCAACTTACCCGGAAGCACGATGAGTGGATACAAACATGCGGACAGGTTGTTCGACTTGCGCAATCTTTAGGACTTCATCGACATTCCCGACGCTTCCGATTCTGTGCGGGAGAGATGGAGTTAAGAAAACGCATATGGTGGTGCGTTTACGCTGTTGACATGTAAGGCTTCCAACCAACAACACCTGCCTGTTAGCCACTAATCTCCATAAACAGTGCGTGCAGCATAGTACACGGTCTGCCGAAAATGATCCAGGATGATGATGTGGATACCGACCTACCTATTGATACGGATCTAGATGACGCGACTGCCACTGACATACCGCTCCCCCTTCCGGGAGAGACAACAAGCATGGCTACATTCATCCTCTACGTGAAATTGCTCAGAATATTCTCCAGCTGCCTCAAGTCGCTATATACGACTACCAAACGACGAAATGGTGTCGCCAAAATCACTGCACTGGATCACGAGCTGTCAGTGTGGCGCCACAGCGTAGTCCAGTTCCAAGGCAATGAGATGAAAGACCATGACGATGGTCTACCGGACACTCTTCATATGAACTCAGCAGATCAGTCGTTCGAGACACTTTTTCTACACTTCTTAGGAAACGTGGCTGTTATCTTGATTCACCAGCCAGCATTGACATTCGACCCGAAGCACCCTCAATTCATGAAGAGTCTGTCGAGGTGCGTTCGTGCAGCACTCAATATACTCAGTATGTTGGGAAGCAGCCATGATGACCGAAGACTTCACTGTTTGTTCCCGAACAAGTCATCCATAGTCTTCCAGTCGACGCTGCTGTGCTTCTATCATCAATGGATGTGCATGGCGTCTTCATTAACGCCAAGCCACAATCTTGATCCCTTGATGGGCAGAATAGTAGATACTGCCCTCAAGCTTCTCGATATGCACAAGGCGGAACTAGTTACTCCTGATACCAGTTCAAACACGACTATTGACGTTCAGACGATCTCAGCTGCTCAAAACCTTGTTCGGTTGTTTTCGAATCGCATAGAGCATGCAGGAGATGCGCCCGTGTCTACGGTACCGGCTTCTTCGATGACTCAAACCCCTCCCTCATCATTCATCTTCACACCGCCAGCTGGCCTGGGTAGTCATGAACCACTGAGATTTGAACGAGAATCACAAATGTCAACAATTCCTCTTGACTTTGGGATATTGGAAGACGGTTTTCTCGACAACGGATGGCTTTAAGGGATAAGGATACTTTAATGGATGCAAACAAAGGTGTTTACTCTAATCGAATCAGATATACAGATAAAGAAATTGTCCCCTGTATTTCTAATGCTTCGGCGACTAATCCCGCGACTACAAGTTATGAGCATGAGGATACCATTGATAAACTAGGCACTAACAATCGCTGTGACCATTCCTGTATCTGGCGTAGGAAGGTTAGGCAGATTTGAATGTATTATCTGTCAATTTTAGGCCTCATAGAAAAGCTTTGGAAAGAAAATTGGAACATATCAGCGACATCTGGGCCTCTCGTGGTCAGGGTTATGAACCACCAGACAGGTCAATAAGATTAGCACTACTCCTAGCTATCTATATGTACCATAAAGAGCACCACAGAGGCTTCCGGTTGTGTAAAAATGCGAAATCAATTCTTTCTGTACTCGCGATGGTTGATATGGAAGAACGGGCTCTCACACAACGATAATCGGGTCATGACGCACCCAGTCGCCATAGCCCTTCGTCACTCGCGTCCTTCCCCCATCCCCTTCCCCCTTGTAGGCGCTCTTTTCGTCCCTATATTGCACTTGATTGCACTTATAAAACGAAGCGGAACATGGGATGCTCATCACCCTTCTCCGCAATATCCGGAGGGGTGTAGTTAGGGTCACAGGAACCATGCTGGCGGTCGCGGCGGGTGTTTTCGCGAGAAAGCAACAGGCGCAGGATGAGAGCGAGGCTACAGGCGCCGAAGAGTACGCCGGCGCAGATCCACATGCCCTTGGAGAACATAGGCGAGTCCTGCGAGGGAAACAGACGAGCGCCCAGCAGGGGACCGCACTGGCCGATCATGCCGAAGATGGCCAGACCGACGCCGCGCTTGGAGGAAGAGCCCTGGTTGTCGGTTACCCAAGTGAAGGTGAGCGAGACGGCTGGAAAGACGCCTGCGCAGATCAGGAAGGTGGCGAAGAAGCGCACCGCGTTTGTCGCGACCAGTGCCAGGATGATGTAGCCGGCGCCGCCCAGGGAAGCGAAAAAGGAGATAAAGATGGCGCGTTGGCGGACATGGTCGGAGAGAAGACTGGCGCCGATGCAGCAGACCAGGGATGCGAAGTAAGGGATGGCGGAGAAGCCCTCGGCTTGCGTCTTGGTGTATCCCATGTGGGATAGGATTGTGGGGAGGTAGGCTGGGAGGGAGCCAAACGCGGTGTTGAGGCAGAAGATAATCCCCGCCTGGAAGTAGTTCTTGTAATCCTTGAAAGCCGCGAAGGCTTGCTTGAAGTTGACTTTCTTCTCTTGGTCTCGACCCCGGCCGAGGATTGCCCGCTGGCCAATAATTAGGTTTTGTTGCTCGGAGAGGAACGGACTCTCGAAAGGACCATTTGGAAGGTAGAAGTAGGCGACAACGGCAAGAATCAAGGTAGGTATTCCCTCTGCGAAAGGAGATTGTCAGGACCTTTACTATCACAGGGAATGAAGAAAGAGAGAGAGAGAGAGAGAGAGAGAGAGGGAAAGGCAACTTACCGATGATGAAAAGCAACTGCCAGTGTTCTATACCTTCGTGGCTGGTAACAACCCCGTACGCGATGGCCGACGCTAGGGCATTAGCCAGAGGCGAGCAAGCCATGAACAAACCGTAGCGCAACCCCATCTCGTGCCGATGGTAAAAGAAGCTCATATATAGAGCGATAGCGGGAACAAACCCGGCCTCGAAAATGCCCACCAGAATGCGGCACACGAGCAGGCCGGCATAGCTAGTGGTGGCAGCTTGAATCATGTCCAGAGTACCCCAGCCAAACGCCATGCAAGCTGCCCATAACTGTGTTTGGAATTAGCGGTATTGTTCGTGTCTGTGCTGAGGACTGATTGGATTCAAGGAAGACATACCGGTAGCGGAACTACCTTCCAGGCCAGAATTAGCTGTTTATGGGATACCATGATATTAGCCAGTACCCCGGTTTTTTCCACAACACAGTTCCTGTGGAAAGAAGGATTGCCATACCCAATGAAAGCAAATATAAGCGATATAGTAGACAGTCACCACCATCGAGTATTGAGAGGAGGTGATCCCCCAGGCTTTACCCATACCAGCTGTGTACGCATTGCCAATATTGCCTCTGTCCATATAGGAGCAGAGATATAAGGATCCAAGCCTGTTTTAGTCAGTAAAAGCTTCTTCAAGTTATTGAATCATTGAACATGAAAGAAGGATGTAGACTAACAGAGGAATGAGCACCCAGTCCAGTTTCCTTAGGGCTTGCCGCTCTTCTTCTTTGGTCCAAGCCCGCTCTGGAAGCAAATTTGGGTCACCAATTTTGTCGACGTCGACGTTCTCCACACAGTCCACCAGCCCATCTTGCTGAATGTTCTTGTCCATAATGAGCAATGATGAATGAGAGATAAATTTGAACATATATGGCTGTAACAGCTTTATAAAGAAGATCTGTGAGAGGAGTTTGATGGCATTTGGAATTTAGGGATGTAGGGACTGCCTTGTGGTCTGATCGGTGTCGGCATCTTACCGAGCAAGGGCAAGCTGGCCGCCATCTTTCCCCCGCATTCCCCGGCTTGTGTGGGGATGGTCCACCCACAGGATACGAAGAATGCCGGCCAATTGACTGTTTTCCCGTACCGGTTAGGAGTCGAGCCACCACATTTCCTTCAGTGGATAGAGTCATCAGAATATAAGTAACGTATTTGAAAAATATCTACATGCATAGAGAAGCAACGGCAGAAATGATGGCACTGCTGGGGTAAGGAAATCACTTGATAACTTCGCTGATACATTGCCCACCATTCGTGTGGGGTGAATATGAAATGGTCATATGTTCCTGTACGCTCTTGGAGCGTCATGAGAATGGCTGGCTGTACGGGGTATCATACGCCATTTCCGGCACAAACCCACCACCGACATCATCCATCTGCCAATCGACCCACATAGATTCCAGGTCCAAATTGGGATCGAGAATCGGTCCCTGCTGCTGCCCATAGGAGATGTTGAGAGAGGATAATGACTCGGGTACGGTTTTGTCGGCAGCTGAGCCATGCAGGCTGGTCCCCGACGAAACAAACGACGACCCGGGGGACATTGCGTGATCAAGAGCAGATTCATCGAACTGGGACTTTGAAAAAGGCTGGCTTCTCCCTCCGCCTTCTCCTCCCCCCCTTTCTCCTACGGGTCCTCCCTTCTCCAGCAAACAGATGGGTAGCTGCTCCTGTCCGTTGGTGGATGAAGAAGCCTGAGGCTGCTGCATTTGTTCCTTCAACGACCAGCGCTGCCCAATATGCGAATGAATGATTTCGATGCTGCGCCGCATGCCCGGTGTTTGCTTGACTTCCGTCTCCAACATGTGCAATGTTACCGCCAGGCGATCTATCGCCATGTGCGCCAGACGTTTGTTGTTGTGTTGTGCTAGTCGCACATCGATTGTAGCCGCCGTGTACACGCAGTAGGAAATCAAATAGCTTTGGAATTCGAAGTTGAATAGTCGGCCATACGCGCGGAAGAGCTCATTCACGCGCATGGCTTGCTCGGTGCACACCACTTGCGCCCGTAGTGCCAGGGGATTATTCTGCAGATTCGGGTGCCACAACCAGACGAAAAACGGTCGGTAAAGCAAGATTAGGACGGTGTGGCATAATATACTAGCCAGCAATCAGCACATCCGATATCAACGAGTAGTACAGAGGAGATATCAGAGGCTGTACGTACTTGAGACAGAGAATATGAGGAGGAACGCAGGACTGTAAGCTTGTCGGGTCTTCAATCTGAAGGGCTGCTGGGAGTTCCTGCCTGAATGCCATCAATTTGTTTTCCAAATCCGATATGACGCTCATTTCCACGTTTCCAACCGGACCGTTGTAGATAACATTGTAGGTCTCATTAATGATCTGGGAAAGAAAAAAGTGAGGCGATGATATGTCAACAGGGCTGCACACGAGAAAAGGAGAGGATATGCCGTGAAATGTCGCTGACCTTGGCTAATTTGCAGAAATTTATAAATGTCAATGTACTATGACATTTGGTTGCGGGGTAGATTTTACCAGTCTCCAATAGGTGCGGAGGCTGCCAGAGGTCATCATCGTCGGACAGGTCAACTAGAATATGACATTGTTGTTAACATCTGAACTGATGTCCCAGGATCGTAACACCTACAAAGCGTGGAAGGGGAAAAGGGCATGTCAGTCAAAGACGGAGATCGTCCTAGGCAAAGACTAATTGATCTGCTGCCGGTCAACCAGCGCCCGCGGTCTTTTTCTTTAGTCTTCAAATTTAGCGAGAACTTTCACTCACTTGTCCCACGCATAACAGGATAAAAGCAATCTCTTCCGTACTTCCAAATCATCTGGCTCCATTGATTTCGTGAGGTCCGCATAGCTACGCTTTATGTGGAGGCCGAGGTCTGTGAGCATTCTTATTGCCTGGAGGACCACGAGTCAACAAAGGCGCGAGACAATAACGGCTGCGGGTTGACAAAGGTCCTTACCATGCCCGTATATAGCCATCCTTCACTACTATTCCCAACTGCGCACTGCCTGCCACCTAAGATCAAGAGTCCTTGTATGGTTGGAATCCGAGGTTTGCTCTGTCTCATCTCTCGAACCAAGAGGTGCAACGCCTCCCGTAGAAAGAACTCTCCTCGCTCAAAGGACGCAAACCGTAGATCATTCTCTGGCAGGTGTCGACAGGCATGCGCGAGGATTACATTCAAGAGAAAGGTGGAAAAGTATGGCCCCCCAAGAGCCATATCGCGGAAGAAACCTTGCAAGAGACCAGCACGGCACATGTCAGAAGTCTCGTCAGACCAAGTAGAGAGGGCCAAATTGGTTTGTTGTTTGGAGACCTACAGCGTCGATAGACACAGTTATGCAGGGGAGCTTGCCATGCCCAATACACTTCCAGGAGATTGATACAGATGGTGGGATCCACGTCTGTATAACGAGGTATATTCTCGTACGCTGTACGCTCCCAGGAGGCCTGAAACCGGGCATTGGAGGACAGCCATCTCCGATGGTACAGCTCTGTCGCTCGAACCTCCGACTCCTTTTTCTGGGTCTGTCCATCGTGCACCTCCTTATGATCCGAGAGACCACGAAACCGCGAGGTGGCGCCAAAATATTGCTGCTCGCATAATAACTTAGCACGAACGTGGTCTCTCCGGGTGCAGTGGTGATGGAAATGTCTGGAGCTTACTTTTCCATCTGTATTAGTGATGATAATGTTATCACCCTCGTAGCGCTCCTGATCCGCCGGTTCAGTATGCGCCTCTGGAGGAACGGGCAACGGCAATACGGACAATGCTACCGGGCCCGTTGTGGTTGTCTGTGTTGGGGCGGTTAGTGCTGGCATGTCCGGTTGCGGCTGCGGCTGTGAGGATGAACTGGCAGGACGACTATCGTGGGCGCCGGTCTCCGTGGCAGTGAGTTCCCGGACTCGATCTTCTAGCTCGCGGATCCGGGCCTCTTTGGTGTGCAGCTCCCCGGCCATGTGTAATGCGGCTGTCGAGTCATTCTTGTAGTAACAGCTCGAGTTTGACCGCGCACAGTTTTTGCAGGTTGGCTTGCGGCCATCACATTTGACCTTACGCTGGCGGCAGGCAAGACATGCAAAGTTGTACTTTCTTCCTGACAGACGGCTACGGGAGTCCATTATTGAAAGGCCGTTAGCAGGAAATCACTTGTGACAAGCGATTTCATGTTTGATGGACAGGTTTTGCGGGGAATTCATGGTATTCTGATCGACTACGAAGTGGTGAGTTCGGATGACACGGATGACTAATCTCCACGTGGGTATCTTAGTTTTCTGACCCAAGCACTTCAATTGTCTTTAACAGGTTCTTTTTCTTTTTATTTCCTTTTCTGCTCTTTCTGGTCAAAATTTACTGTTCGTGACTAGCCGTTTGAATGCGAGTCTCAAAGGATATTCCGATATCTTTCCAGCAATCAAAATAAGAGCTACAACTGCAATTGGACCATGTCAATGGTTCCGGTAATTACATCCTTTTCCAAGATACAGAATTTTGTATTGTGGCTTGTGGCATGGGTATAACATCCTCCACAATGACCGGTTGGTAGATACTACGTGTGGGGAAGGGGTTAGTCTGGGGCAGACTTGGGTCAGGGCTTTGGGGTTAGCGCACGGAATCAGGCCGAAGGTCTCCATTTGTCGAGTAGCCGGAGGAAATGGGGAGTCTCGTAAGCCATCGTGAAAACAAAGTTTAACATTAGAAGTGCCATAGTATACTTTCGGCTTGTGAGCAAATGTTCTATAATCGTAGTAACATTCCTCTTGTTCTTTATCACAACCTAGAAGTGCAAAAGGAAAGAAGAATACTCAGAAGACTGCACAGGCATTGGGGGGACTAGCCACTCCGCCAGGCAGATTCAGGGGTTGACTAGTTAGAAGAAATGTCCAGCGACCCAGCTCCTTGCATGCCTGACTCAACTCTTCGAGATCCCAACACTCTCCAATTGGCATTCCCCACCCGCTCAGGAAGACCTAGAATAGAGAGAGAGGGAAGTATAAGTCATCGAGATAGTCCAGTCGTTGGTGTCAGAACTTGCTATTGATCATGGCTTACCTCATGCATACACACGCCCCATGGTTTTGGTGAAGGCCAGGCTTCATAGGCGACAGTGTCACTGGCAACGGCGGCGAATCCATTCTCCCAATGCCATCGGATGACTGCCTCCGTGGCTTCAACACCACACGAGGCACGATCATCTCGGCCTCCCAATTGCCTCTTCTCCACGTCGGTCAACTTAGAGTACGCGTCAGTCCACCCAGTGCGGATCAGGAGGACGTCCCCTGGTCTGAAAGTGACCTGCTGCTCACGGGCAATGTCCAACAGCTCGTTTAGGCGAATGGGCTGGTTGGTAAAGGGTCGGAGCTCAAACCCCTTTTTAAGCGCATATTCATACCAGTCGAGAAGAACCCCCCGGGTGACAATCGGTTTCTGAGCCATATCTAGAAAGCCCAGGCTCATTAGTTCTGTGTTCCGTTCGCGGCCCCTTGGTATATTTCTACTTATTTACTTACTTTGTATACCAAGTTTCTTTGTGGAGGCTATCACACCCTGAAGCACCCCATTGTAAAATTGCTTCGTCTCGGTGTAGGGATAGTGGCGCAGTCCATCCCAATGGCTGGAACTTTGAGTGTTGAAATCCAACTAATCTTCTTGTCAGTAATTCTGCAGATTTCTCATGTTTATAGTCATGGGTAGGGGTAGAAGGAGAGAAGGAAAGCTCACTCACTTCATCGTCGTTTGCGAAGCCTTTAGCGATCAAATTATGTGCACACGGCTTTCGGCGAGGGTTCATTGGCTTGAGCGGTACGTTTAAGGGGAGACTGCGCAATCATGTGTTAACGTTCCACTACACACAAACACGCAGAGTCGCTATACTTGAGATTGACGACGCGACCTAGCTTGGCTTCGTGCAAAGCTAACTGGGTGACCTCGTTCGTAATCAGATTGAGCGTGCCCAGTTCGTCGTCCGGTCCCCAAAGCCCCCAAGCGGATCCTTTGGGGTCTCCCGAGCGCAGGGGCAGCTCGTCGAAGCCTGGAAGACGCAGTTCAGAAGCCGGGTCGCGCGTCATGATAGGCGGCTCTTTAGGGAGAAATCAGTAACAAGCAGAATTGATGTGGGATGCTCCAAGGGGGAAGAAGAGAGACTCTGTTGAAAAATCCAAAATCCAATGACAAGAGGGTGCATAAAAGTCGAAGCCAAGTCAACTACTTGGGAGTAATTGATTGTCTCCGATTTGACAGCAGCACTTGTGCTCGGTAGGGTTCGGCATGTTGCCGTCTGAGCACAGCGGGGTCTCGGTAAGATGCCGAAGCTGCGGTCGTCCCAATACATAATAAAGGCACGGACCCAGAAGATTTTCGATTATGGCAAGGACAGAATAGACCACGGGACTCCGAAATCATGGCAGAGTTCAGTATTCTGACCCCTAATGCCATGCTTGGCTATGGCTACAAACTCGAGCATTTCTGGTACGGCGTTGAGCAATACTCCCCAAAAGCCATTATCGTCGACAGTGGCTCTACCGATGGCGGCCCCTACAAATTGGGCTTGAATAAGATGACCTGCGGTCGCGACTCATATGTCCGCGATCTAACTCCTATTCTGCAAGCCTGTTTTCACAAGAAGATTCAAGTTCTCATTGGATCCGTGGGCGGAGATGGTAGTAATAAGCACGTCCAGGAAATGTTCGAGATTATTCGGGAAATCGCCGCCCACGAGGGATTATCTTTCAAAGTGGCGACCATCAATGCAGGATTCCGACGGGATCTACTTACACATCGCATCGTCAACAACATGGTGTCACCCTGCGGTCCCGTGGAAGAATTGACGGTTGAAAGTGTTGATCGTGCCATTGACCTCGTCGCCCAGATGGGTGCAGAACCGTACGTCCATCCCCTTCCTCGTGTATTCCCTGCTCACCAGGTACCTCGTCCGACAGCTTCACGGAGGCCCTGAAGAGCAACCCCGATATTATTCTGGGCGGTCGCTGCTACGATCCAGCTCCCTTTGCCGCCTTCGCCATGCATCATGGAGTGCAGCCAGGCGTTGCATGGCATATGGGGAAAATCATGGAGTGCGGAGGCATCTGTGCCATACCAAAGGGACGGTCAATGATTGCAACTATGCGCTCCGACTCTTTCGATCTCACCCCTTTGGCGCCTCGCGAACGTTGCACTCCTCTATCAGTCGCTGCTCATACACTATACGAGAAAACGCGTCCCGACCGTCTGCCGGGACCCGGAGGTGTCCTTTGTCTGGACCATGCCTCTTACGAGCAGCTGACCGAGAAGACGGTCCGTGTTCGTGGCGCTGAATTCTGCCCGACTCCGGTTTATCAGGTAAAGCTGGAAGGAGTCGAAAAACTCGGATACCGGACAATCTTTATTGGAGGGATTCGAGACCCGATTTTGATCGGTCAAATCGATTCTTTTCTGGCCGACGTGCGCGCGTATACTCGGAACCTGTTCCCCCAGCTCGATCAGTCGCCGCAGTGCCAGCTGATCTTTCACTTCTATGGCCGTGATGGCGTGATGGGACCTATCGAGCCCGCGGCGGTCGCGGGCCATGAATTGGGTATCTTGGGCGAAGTGGTGGCCCCGTCCCAGGAACTTTCCTACACCATCGCCAACAATGCCCGTGCCTCTATCCTTCACATGCCCTACAAGAACCAGGTTGCGACCACAGGAAACTTTGCTTCCCCTCTCTCGCCACATGAAACCAATGCTGGCACCGTGTTTCGCTTCAATGTCTATCACCTGGTCGACTTGAAGCCGGGCGAAGAGACGAACCTGTTCCCCGTGGAGCTGAGGACTATTGACAGTGCCCCGACTGCCCCAAAACCCGTGTGCCCCGGTCTGACCGACGGTGACTGGGAAAGACTCGCGGCCGAGCCATTGGAGCCCTTAGCCTCCAAACCCATCCCCAACCGTACCTGCCAGATGCTGGACATCGCCAAAATTATCCGTTCCAAGAACTCCGGACCGTTCGAGTTGACATTCGACATCATGTTTGACACCAAAGAGGCGTATGAACGGGTCAAAAACGCAAACGTCTTGACGAATAGCCGGATCATGAGTTTGTATCGCCTCCGAGAAGAAGACATTATTACCAACATGTTCTTCGAGCCTGCTCTCGCCTGGAAATGTACCATTCGCCGCCCCTGGGAGCAGGGAACCGTAGGGGAGAGAGACACCCTGGGAACGCAGCAACATGGGCCCTTGCTGACCATCACCGTTCCTGGGGACGAGGAGGCACCCTTTGCAGACCGCTCTCATTTTTCGGCCAGGGATAGTGTCAACTACCTATGGAACACTCTCGGCCTCCCAGCGGGTGTCCCAAACGACCGGCTTCAGCTGCCCGGACAAGGTCTAGGCCTTCCCTCATCCTTCAAAGTTGCCCACCTCGCTCAGGCCTCTATTGGGCTCTCCGCCCTACTTGCCGCCCAGATATACGCCCTTCGCAGCGGCTCCGCCGTCCCCGCCGTCTCAGTTCCCCTGCAACATGCGGCTATCGAGTTCAAATCTGAGCGCCTGTACACCCTAGACGGCCAGCCGGCACCGTCGCCCTGGGGCCCCATCGGAGGACTCCACAAAACAGCTGATGGCTACGTTCGCGTGCACGACTCGTTCCCCAACCACCGGGACGGCGCAAAAGCCCTGGTTGGATGCCCCCCAGATGCTGACCGAGCGCAACTCGCATCGCGGCTTGTAAGCTGGCGTTCGGTTGATGTGGAGGCGGCCGCCTTCGACGCGAAGCTGGTCATCTCCGCTCTGCGCAGCTACTCGGAATGGGACGTGCTCCCGCAAGCCCGTGCCGTCAGCGACTTTCCAATTACCCTACGGAAGCTGTGTGATGGACCAGTCGGGCTCCCCGCGACCATGACCTCTACGAAGCCGGACAAGTGTCTGAGGGGCCTCCGCGTACTGGAGCTCTCGCGTGTCATCGCTGCCCCGCTATCTGGCAAGATGTTGGCGGCGCACGGCGCCGACGTTCTCTGGGTCACCAGCCCCAACCTCCCCGATCTCCCGACAATGGACCGGGACTTTGGCCGTGGGAAGCGCACCATCCAGCTAGATCTAACCACTGAGGCGGACCAGGCGGAGCTCGACCGGCTGCTGGTCGACGCCCATGTGTTCACTCAAGGCTTTCGGCCCGGCGGCCTCGCGCAGCGAGGCTACTCCCCCGCGGCCCTTGCCCAACGCTTCCAAAACCGCAACATCATCTGCGCCAATGTGTCCGCCTACGGACCTGAGGGCCCTTGGGCCAACAGGCGTGGCTTTGATTCCCTCGTCCAGACCTGTTCCGGCATGAACGTCTCCGAAGCGGAGCACTTCGGCGCCGGCGAGGCCGCCCGACCCACTCCCTGCCAGGCTCTTGATCACGCTGGTGGCTACTTCCTCGCCGCCGGTATCCAGGCGGCCTTGTACAAGCAAGCTACCGTGGGCGGCTCTTGGCAAGTCGATGTTTCCCTGGCCGGTGTCATGAAGTACCTGCGCTCGCTCGGCCAGTTCGACGGCCGCTCTGGCTTTGAGACCGCAGACTACCAATGCACCAACGATGTTCCTCCACAGTTCCTCGAGACACGCGAGACCGCATTCGGCCCCATGGTGGCTGTACGCCATTCTGCGGCTATTGATGGTGTCGCCGTAGGCTGGGACTTCATGCCGAAGCCGTTGGGCTCGGATGAGAAGATGTGGATCTGACGTGGGTATATGCTAGAGTTCGGGACTGGTTCTGAGGGACGCATCTGAACAGTCACTTTCTCTGTTCATTTGTGCAAAGTCAGTACTTTGGCCTGCTGATCTCTTCTCGTCTTTTTGACAATATACCCTCTGCGCGTGGGGGGTCGGCAACTGTCTCGACCATTTTACTAGCCACTTGTATCATTCTTATGACCTCTCAAGGTGTGAGAATAGGACTTTGTCTTAGATAATCATTGTATCTTGAAGAGTGTTATAATTCAAGCCTATTTCCATCTCACCATTCCAGTTCTCAGCTGTCCACTATTATAAGAAGATTTCGTTTTCCCGGCTTTTTTCCCCATTCCGTCTTTATACTGAATGGTCTATCTAGTTGATGAAACTAGTACTATCGAAATGCCTCTTTGAGCGACTCACAATAACGAACGAACTCAGAGAATCACTCTAGCCTATTAGCTCCTCGATATCCTATCCCCTTCGCAAGCCTATCACAGGTCTTCTCATACTCCCCAGATCACCTCATCCATACGCCGACAGTAACACGCTTCACCCCTTCCTCACTACCATCAGCAGCTTTAAAGCAGATCCCTGTGTGACGTACATCGACGGCATTCATCAACCCTTCCCCACACCCTTCCTGTTCACAATATCAACCAAGTCATATACCACCAACCAATCACCAGCCGGCTCATACTCCGGCAATTTGATATCCGGATTATGTCGATTAATGCCCCTAGCGAACAGCAGCCGAGCATATACAGGATCAAACACGAAGGTTGTTTCCCCGGTCACGCTGTTCTTGATTTCGGCCGTGGCCTCAATCTCGTCAATAGCAATGTACTCGTCTGGTTGTGGCACGGAGGCCTTTTCAATTTGGAGTTTAATATGCTGCGCCGTCTCAGGGTCAAACCGGGTGTCGATGAAGTATAAGGCGTTACGACCGGCTGCAGCCACGTAGAGAGTATCTGGCGCCACAATTTGACGGCCCAGAGAGGTTTCAATCACTTCTGGTACATAGCTACTATTCCGGTATTCCTCTTGGAAAGTCGGAGAGCCCTCACATGGTCGAAATGGGTTTAGAAGCATAGTTATCAGGAGGAGTTGGAGGAGCATTTTTGGGATTGGGGGACGGAAAAGCGGAAGGAGAAGGGGGGGTGTATTTACTTTTAATGCTATAGACCTGTGCCTTACGAATTCTATGTCAGTTCTAGGATTCTTTCGGTGGCTTGAAAGTTCGGGTTCATGACATTGGGGGAGTATGAGACCCTGCATGATCACGCGCTAAATGCTTGGTGTTAAGGTCCGATTATCAAAGCCACATCAGGAACGATTGGTCACTTCAATGGTACGAAGATGCTAGCATTACAGACCCGGGGATGTCGGAGGGATTGTTCGGTAAATGTTGCTGCCTACGTTGGGTTGCGCTTGTCGTGGTGATTACTGACAGGGGCTTGAGAGTTTGATTTACCCTATAGGCCGAAGATATGTAAAAGTAGCAAGGGTCCCTTTTGGTACGCAAGCCGCGTGGGGTAAAAGTGGGAAGTAATTGGACACTTTTGTACAAATCAACTAATAGAAGAATACTGCATTAGGAGCAGGGAATCATGATTAAGAAGAATTTTCGATAAAGATGCTTCCCGATCAAAATTAACCCTTTTTCAATACATGGAGCTGAAGAATACTTTCGAGGAGCTTAACTGTGAGATTAGCCTTTTAAGACAAATCCTAGTGGGATAGTGTGTGATTAACAAGTGCTGGTTTGGTGATTGTATTAGTCCCTAAGGTCATATTATGTCATATTCCCGCCGGGGCTCCGGAGGACTGACAGGTATTGTTATCTATTGTCTCACTTCTGTACCCTGTACTACGAACGTTTAAGACTTTTTGGGCCTAATGTCATGAGCTAAGCTTTGATAGTCAATATCTGGTATCTATCCTGTAGACCCTGGGCCCCTTCCCCTCCCGACGCCTTGAAATTCCTATCCGTAAATCCCGCACCTGTTGCCCCCAACAATTTCACGGCCCTGGACCGCCACAAGTAATACTATTCGCGCAGGAACATTGCCCGCGTGTGGAAGGCAGCAGGCAGCATGTGCGTGATACCAGAGGAGGGGAGGCGTATTCTTCCCATTTGTCTTGTTGATCTCGCGCTCTGACGCACCTCAGAGATTTTCCTGGTTCAGGGTTCAGGATTCAGGGCTGTGGGATAAGGCTGGCTCTGCCGCAACCCGATTAGGTGGGAGTAGCTTTGTTCCTTTTTTTTTTTTTTTTTTTTTTTTTTCCTCCTTGGCGAGTGTTTGCAAAGCTAATCTCAATTTTGAACACGATTTCTAGTTGGAATTCTTGGGCTCTCAGATAAGGATCGAAAATGAATTACTGTGGTTTCTGTCCATATTAGCTAAAGAACGTACGGAAACAGCTACTATTCTAGTAATTGATTAGGTATAGTATATAGGACCAAATTAGTATTCCAGACCGATGACAAATGGGCTTATCGTCTACACTGCAACTCCATCAATAAGCGTTCCTTGATCTCAACCACTATGGATTGACGCTGTTTGATGCAGTCCCTAGTGGTATATAAATGCATCTTGAGCGGGGCAAGCAACTTCTTAGTAGACCTTGGTAGGTCAGGGCTGTCAAGTTGGAGGAACACCAATAGTGCCATATAAAGAACAAAATTTTGTTCGGCGCTACTGCAGCCATAGTCACATCCAGTAGACCAACCGGGGAGAGGAAACAGGGCGGGCATCTTATCATTATCGATCCAATTTGTTGGCTAAGCTTCGTAGAGGCCTCTAAGCAGTGTGTGCTGGCGAGGCTAACATACAGCCCAATGCCTTGGCGCTGGCAGGAATGTACGAGGGAGTACAGTCTGGGACATTACCGATAGTCAATGTATACCATGCTGCGGCTTCATGTTATTGACTATATACCGGAGTATTATTAGTGGGTTTACTGAGCTATGTTGTCATAGCGCAACTGTTCCTGTCAACTTAGCGCTTTGTAAGCACTTAGTGCGGCTTCGAAAGCTATCAATGTATTGCCTTGACCCGGTGGAGCCTAAAAGTATAGTGGTGGCAATAATGCATAGCCTTTCCTACGAAAGCTTGTATGACTTGGGCTGCGGGGTCTGGGATCTAGGTCTCCTGTATAAAGTTTATTAAGCTCGTAAATATATTCTTTGGCAGACCTCAATCCACACTAAGCTTTTACGAGAGAATACCAAGTTCATTTATACAGATCATCGTTTGATCTGACTAGTCCAGTATCTAAGCTAGAGCATAGGATGCCTCCCAGCCCCGGGTGGTAATCGGCCGACCCCTGGGAAAACTAAGCAAGTACAGGATGTCTTATCCGCAAGGTTCAATTTGCCTCTATTTTGGTAAATCATCATAGTCAGTAATTATATATTACTGTTTGACCATTCTGAAATTTACACAGGCCGTATCAATCTTCATGTTGTCAGAACAAACAGAAGATGGTATCAATGATAAAATAGATCCAGAAGAGGTTCATAACATAAGAGTTTGTTATTTATATACTTCCTTCCACTTCCAACGAATTATATTTGGTATTTTGAGTCGTCAAGCGCTTGGTACCCCATATTCAAGCAGCCTCAACCAAATAACAAGATGCCAGTCCTGATCGTTAGCCATAGGGTCAGCTACATTAGCCGAATTACCGTTAACTGCCGAAGGATAGACAAATGCACAAGTTGCCGACCCTCCCGGAAAAAAATTAACCATATTAGATCGTAGGATCTTCAGAGCAATATCATCTGTTTGCTTGGTTCTCAGCTCTCGAGGAAGGCGGATGAGTGCTTGACTAGTCAACGCACTCCAGTAATGAGGAAACACGTCACCCCATTGACGACGAAGGCCAAACCAATAATCATCCCAGTGGCGGTTAGCGATTTGGTAGAGCCGAGCATGTGGCTGTGACCCGGAGAAGGCCATGAGCCAGTTAAGACGCTCCTGTGTCTGGCTCAGCAGCGTGGCGTTTCTTGTTAAATTAAATGTGTCTGCGACCATCTCGACTAGAGGTTCGACGATAGACTGCTCATAGCTGACTTCGGATGCCGGGAGGTCGCGTCCATCGTTCACGAAGCTCATAGTTGTATCGACAAGTTTTCTTTTGTACGTGGCGCTTTCGTTGTATCGTCCAAGTTTGTCGAGACTGTCGCAGAGTTCTAGGATGGCTTGAGAAAAGAAGATGATTGGTGCTTCCTGCACCCGTCCGACTTCGAATGCTCTGTTAAGTAGTGTCACTGCCGTGTCGATATTTGTGCTATTGCCGAGCCATTTGTACCGGTCGTTGAAAAACATCACAAGCCATATGGCGTCGTATGGCCTCTGAGTTTGAGAGCATCCAGTGCAACGGCGCGTATTCCCTTCAGAGTCAAATAGAGAGGTACTAGCAAACTCGACCCAATTTCTCAAAGGGATATCCACTAATTCGGACGATATATAGCCCTGCATAGCTGCTAACTGAAGAAGCGTAGGCATGGCAATCCGCTCCGAACCATCCCCCCAGTCGTCCCATGTGCTTGACACAATCGTAGTAAGGTTTTCAGTGTCAATGGCAACAAAAGCAGCATTGAGAGGGGCTGGACGCTGCACCGGCCGCTGGTGTTCTAGGATGTAGTGGGCCCTCTCTCGCACAACAGTTTCGAGCGGCAGGTGGAATGAGATTTCAGTCCGGGAATCGCCAATATCAACGTTATAGGTTCCTGGTGAACTTGCACTGAGTGTGTAGCTAGTTCCTCTCCGCCTGATCTTCAAATTCGAAGTTGACGAAGTCGGTTTGATCTCTGAACTGACGGTGATTTCTTGGTCTAAAGGGGCCGAGTACGCCGAGAAGGTTGCTGGAGGTTTCGTAGCTTCAATGAAGTCGCTGGTGTTATTATAGAACCCAATTTCCCACTCCAGAACGTATGAGTCTCCCGAGTCAATATAGGCCACTGGTTGACCACCGAAACCATTGGGGTCCCCCTTGGCGTCCGTGACTTGAAGAACTATGTGCCCTCGGACATCAGAGCTGGTGGATGACTCAAGAGAGTAGCTCCATAAATGGCCCTTTCTAACAATGAGGCCTAGCGAGCGACCCTCGCCTGACATAGGTTCAGCTAACGCCCATGCCCATGCACCGCCAGTGAAAATATGGGCATTTACGGCAGATGTCAGAGACCAAAGGGCTGTGTCATAAAGGTCGTTAAAGGGAGTCTGTATGTGTAACCCTGTTACGGTGGTCCTCTCAGGCGAGGTATTCTCGAATATGTACGTTTCCGTGAGGACCCGCCCAGGGGACCGTATGATTCTCAGTCGTAGGCCATCATCAAGGGGGATGTTGTAAGGTCCAGTGAAGTTGTTGTAGGGAATATGATCCAGGTTCCAGGACCCTTCTCCAGAATCAGTGCTTATGGTTCCTGCTCCCCATGCATGACTGCGCGTGTGGAATGTTGCTGTTGTTTCATTTAGAAGAAATTGTCGTTGAGGGTTTGTTCCATCAACGAATTGGACGATGGCGCTGGAATTCGAATACAAGAGAGCATGTCCGGACGAAAATGTATAAGTATAATTGGACGCCTCAGTAATGGCACAGATAGGGATCACGGCAAGAAGATGCAGTAATAACCACATTTTGTACCCCTGCAAAAACTATTAGAACAAAGTATGGGTAGCTCCGAAGTACCTTGTAATGCTCGGTTTTCCTTTTTTATGAGAATCTCTTCACCAAACAGAGCTCGGCCCCAATTAACCCGACGGCCTTCTGTCTTTCAGAAGAGGGGGTTGTCAGGGTTCGCAAATAACCTCGGCCGGGAATGTAGTAGAGAGGATCAGCATTCCCCGGCAAATGAGATACCTTGCCGCATCAGACTGCATATACATTAATTTGCTAAAGGAATTCATGTCAATAGCGCAATAAGTTTAATTTCCGCTTCCAATTACCAAAATACGGGCTGCTGTGCCTGTCGTTGCCCGATTTAGCAATAGTGTAGTATGTTCTGACATCGTAAGATGCCACCAGTCAGATAGATACATTCCAGGCACAATATGCCAACAGGTCTGCTTTTAATTAGTACTATAGGCTGAGACTAAGGGACATTCGGAAGAGCAGCTGAACTCTGTTCGGCTAAATCTTGTTCCAAGCGAAGGTCGTAGGTGCATGCCGTCGCATAACATCTTCAAGGGAGTAGAATACCTAAGCCCTAGCGACACAAGTGGTGAGTCGTGGCAACTTGCTAGATCTTATCACGAACCCCGGGCAGCTTAGGAAGTGTCTAGTTAGCTTTAGGAGGCGACTGGTCGTCGTCATTATTCCTGGACTTCAAGCATCATTAGAGCTTTGCACACCATGTAGTCGCTGAAGTTCAATCAAAAGAACTATGGATTTGCTGGGATAACACGATTAGCCCTGGGAAGATATTGGACCCACGAAGTAGAATTGGCTGAAGCTACTGTAGTGGAACAGTCTCTGAGGATTCATGGTTCCTGGTCTGGTCTCTACAGCACTAAACTTGCTACTCCAGATTCAAAAGGCTCATAAAGCATTGAGTGCGGGGTTCCCTTTCAGCAAAACTATACAAAGAAAGTCTATTCACGGGAGTTAATAGTTTAAAGTGTCTATTCCCGTCTAATACGAGATATACCCAGAATAAGATGTGGCTTGGTTGGCTCGGGAGCTTAATCGGTCCCGGTCTTTTGAGTGACCCCGCGATCTGCCAGCAGACGCAGCTTTGCATCTAGTAATAGGCGGGACCATCAGGCTAAACGAATAATTTGTGAGAGGATTAATTATATTATACCATTTGCTCATCGTGAAAATATGATTGCCCAGGTGGCTTCCGACACCTCCACAGCTCTGTGCCTCGCCGCGATGACAAAATCATGATGACACTGGAATACGAAGAGGGCGTTGTAGGTATAAAGTATCGCGATGCCTTCAAGTCTTGGCCTCGTACTGGTACTGCATGCGGCTCTCAAATCCCCGATTAGAAGGCATGGGGCGACTTGTAAATAAGCTCAACCTACACTATCGGGGTTTCCGTCTTCGGAGTTACTTTTCGGGCTATCGTTAGGTGTGTTTGACTGTTGAGTTACTCCACGAACTTAACGTCCTAAGTGTTAAGGTTGATGTTCCGTCTGTGGCCTGCAATGTACACATTTCTGTTGAACGATTAGCAATTTACCATTCTTGAAAGTTTGGAGCATCGGGTTATGCGATGATGGCCAAGAGATCTATTCTAGTCTAGACTACGCCCCATTCATTTGAGTAGCAGTATCACGAAGCGTTCCATCTTCCCTCCAAAGCTAGTAGACAGCAACTCAGATATAAATTCAGTCCAAAACTCCCACGACATACACTCATTTGAACAAAGTACATTGCTTCCTATTCAAACTGGATCCCACAGGAATATTTTGGTGCGGAACTTCAACAACTCCTCGATCAACCAACATGCCTGACATTCGCGGCACCACCCTCACCCCCTCAACTTCCAAAATCGACTACCTCGAAGCCTTGCAGGAGGCAGTTGGCTCAAGAGGCCTGAAGACTCTCGCCCCTGACAGTGTTGACAGTCCCGAACTCCAGAACTTGCGGCGGTCCCTCGCCAATTCCACTGCGACCGCACCCGGACGGTATACCTGTTCATCCGAAAAGCCTCTGCCCGTTACCATCAGAGGCATCAACAATCGCGCAACCCTCCAAGGTGGATTCAGAGGAGTGATTCCGCGCTGGAAACCCGACAATCCACCCCAACCCATTAATTTTGCTGCATTCGCAAACGGATACCCACGCCCCGGTCTCGCTCTACTCGCTGCGAATGCGCTCAGGGATGCCGCAAATGACTGGAACAAACTTGACCTAGGGGTGAAGTTTGAGTGGGTGGAGGATATCAGTAAAGCGTCATTTGTCCTCTCCTATGCTGGAAACCAGGAGGGTGTGCTCGCGGAGGCATTCTTCCCGAACGAGGATGATCTCAGTTATCTGAATGTGTACTCGGCTGCATTCCAGCCAGGTAAAATTCAATACTTGAAAAATATCTTTTTGCATGAGCTTGGGCATGTTTTGGGTCTCAGACACGAGTTTGCGCCGGAACTTGAGGATACCAAGGATGATTTCAGCGTTCAATTTGGTCCTCGGAATCCACTGTCGGTGATGGGCTATGAATTCCCACCACAGCTGCAGACTAGTGATATAGATAGTGCTCAGGCCTTTTATAGGTTTCCGGGAAGTGAGCTTGGTTGGAAAGAAGCACATGTTCCGCGGCCGAAGAGAAAAATGTTGCCAATCAAGGACTGTACGGCCAGATGAGTTAGGTCTGTGAAGGGGCAAAAAAGGTTGTTTTTCTTGTATCTAATTTAAGTAGTCATGGATAGGTCTGAACTGCAAATTTGATGACGACTCTGACTGGATAAATCCCAGGATTTTGATGTTCTTTCTATGAGACATTGGTGCATGTTGACAGCCTAAAACTCTCCTTGACTGGAGTTGATCGAGGAGAGGACTCGGTATATGTCATCTAAACTGTTATGGAAGATGCGATGAATCGTTGAGTGGTTACTGCCAGTGAATGCCCGGTGTATGTGATGTTGTGCGTCTTATCCGGCTTGAAGTCGGAAAGAGAGTGGTTCCTTCCAGCGACTCGATCCCTGTCGATCGATCTAAGGTCATGTGATCACGTCTCTGAAGACCTGCGTAAGTAATACTCTTCCCGGTAATCTTGGTCTCGCGATTGTTTTCTTCCCCCTACACACCGATGCCAAAGACTCGTCGACTCCTTCATCAGGAGATTACATACTCCGAGGCCCAAGATGACCAGAGTAATATTCTCCACAAATTGACATTCCCATCCCAGCGGGATCAATTTCTTGACCATGTCTACCGACACCGTTCCTGGATCCAGACAGTGGTGTCGCATCATCTTAACCTCCGGTCAGGGGATGCTTGCCGGGTCTCCCAACCCGATGAGTGGCTCCACGGAAGCTTCAACCTATGTATTCCTGTTCAGATAAATATGCATAATGAATTAGGCACGAACAAAATGCTTGTCAGAATCCCGCTTCCTTATCGGATTGGTGAGGCTTTCCGACCCGGTAATGCAGATGAAAAGCTCCGCTGCGAGGCTGGAACCTACGCATGGATGCAACAGATGGCCCCTTCCATTCGAGTTCCACGCTTATATGGGTTTGGTCTGTCAACAGGTCAATGTGTAAGCGTATCCAGATTGGTGAGAACTGAGTTTTTAACTAACTACAAACCAGTTCACGGATATCGAAAACATGCCTTTTCTGGCCCGATGTTTTCATTCCATCCGCCGCCGCTTACGGGCATTCTTCGGGTATCAGATCCCCACGCGATATGTTCCGCACCCCGTCAATTACCCTGATGATCCGGGTATGGGCTATCTCTTGATGGAATTTATCGACGATTCTCAAATGCTTTCAAATACGTGGAGCACACATCACGGCGACGAAATATTGCGAGCGAACCTCTTTCGAGATCTGAGCACGATCTTTCTAACGCTTGCTCGAGTTCCCCTGCCGAGAATCGGGTCTTTTGTTATCGATGAAAATGGTTACCTAACTTTATCGAATCGGCCTCTATCTTCCGAGATTCAGGAACTTGAGAATGGGAGTATTCCCATTGATATGCCTCGCGACTTCACGTATTCAACAGTTGACTCTTACGTGGTGGATCTCCTTGCGTGCCATGACAGCCGCATGCAACACCAGCCCAATGCAGCCATGGATCTAATGGACGGAATCTACCAGATCACAGCCTTGACAATGATGAAAGCCTTATTCCCGCATTTCTTCCAGCGTGAACTTCGTCGTGGACCTTTAATCCTGCAGCTGACTGACCTCCATCCAAGTAATATATTTGTTGACAGTAGTTGGAATATTAGATGTCTGATTGACTTGGAGTGGGCATGTTCGCGTCCGATTGAAATGTTACATCCTCCCACCTGGCTCACAGATCAGACTGCGGATAACCTAGATCTTGAAACATACAACAAAATCCGCGAGGAATTTATAAATATCCTTCAAGAGCAAAAAAAGATGATTCGCGCTAAGGGAGACCAAACACCATCACTCTCGACAGTCATGGAACAGGGGTGGAAGACAAGAACTTTCTGGTACAGCCTCTGCCTGCGAAGTCCTCTAGGCATCCACCAATTCTTCTATGACCACATCCAGACCAGGTTCGCAAAGGGCCACATAGTCGACGGTGACCTCTTCCGAATCAATATGAGCTATTGGAGGGAAGGGGCGATTCCATTCCTGCATGTCAAGGTGAAAGACAAGGAGAAATACGATATGCAGCTCCGGGAGGCATTTGAGGTCGAAGACTGAAGGTTGCGGGTGGCGAGAGGGCAGCAAACCATAGATAATAATATTAGTATAGATTGATGTGAAATAAGGGCGCTGATGAGAGGGCGTCGAGCGATGATTTTACAGAGTGGTAAGCAAGGCTGCGAGCGCCGAGCACCGAGCACCAGACAACAAAGTACCTTGCAACGGGACCCAGGTAAGATCTAATCAACTCCCCCTGCTAGCGGTGCTACCTGATCAGGTTGAAGGGAATGACACGGACGTTATCTGGCCTGTCACCAGTGGGAGAAACAGGCGATGTGCTATCGATCTGCCTGCTGTATGCACCTGTTACCACATGCAGATCAAATTACGCCAATTCGAATCGGTGCTTCACACACCCACATAGAGCGATTCCCTAGCGTAGGCTCGACGAGACCATCATCTGGCTGTCCGGGTCATGGTTTGATATCTTGAGGCCCGGGGGACTGTAGTTATATCATAGTCATACGCATGTCCCACTATAATCTTGCAGTGTTCCTCCGGTCTCAATATAGATATATGGACCGAGTTTGAGCTGGGTGGGTGTCCGGCTTCTTCCATGCTACTAGAAGAATATCTGTTGTCAATCAGTAGGTGCTCAATTGATTCACTTGAGGGCATTTGCAGCAGTGCTTCTACTTAGGAAATGGATAACCGCCAAGCGTACTGCTATGCTTAGTATACCTTCGGATATACTAAAGATATAACTGAGATACTACCCTGCGGGAACAGTTCGAGTGACAAGGAGACATGGAGAGGCCTGAACTTCCTTCAACTAGTCCGGTTCGCTATCTCCTTCCCATTCTTGGTATTCGCATTGACTTGGCGTGTCGCAATAAGACTCCGTAGGACGTGAATGCATCTACCCTTGATTATTATTCTTAGTTAGTAGACTATAACAATATATGGACAGCATTCTATGAATGTTTGGCCATGTGGGTTTGTCGATGGAACCTGTTTGTGGGAAGTAACATGCAACCTATGCAGGGTTGCTAATGTTCTTGCTGGCGTAGAGATATCTCTGGCGATCGATAAGGGGCACAATCACGCGAGCAATATATCTAGAAGTCTGGTTACACTGTTATAGGTCGGTTTAGAAGCGTTCGTCAAGCCACTATGTCGCCATTCCGCGAGTCTAAATTGAGATAAGCCAATGAGTAGGATGACAGGCTAGGGCCATTGCCTCTAGCTCTTGAATGATTGGTTTGCGCTTTATGTTGACAGTTGACTAGGTGCTTTGCTAAGTGCAGATGGAATATCCCTAGCTGCCGACCGATGTAATTGTGGAGTCGAGATCCTTCTCATGACTCAGAGATATCCTGAATCGACGATTGACAGACAGAAGTGTGTTTCACAAAGACATCTGGAGATTCTGGTGCACGGAATCTTGCAGAGTTGTGCAAAAGTGGAGTAAGATAAGCTGGTGGAGAAGGCGGCCGACCAGCACGGTCGAGGCAGGTGTCACCCCAGTCCTTTCCATCCATCAACATCCCATTGAGTTTACTGTCAGGCATCTCTTTCACCGCATGAAAGCAGACGATAGGGAAGCAGACCCACTATTCTGCATTCTCGTGCCCCAAACCCGGTTTTTGCTATCCCCGCATGGGTAAGGGATGTGGCGAAGGGGGTTGCAACATCCAGAAGTTTCGACTGGCGCCCGGGCTACCACTTACTTAACTCATCCACAACCACCCACGGAATCTTCCTCCCGTGTTTGCCGCGACAACACTAAATCACAGACGTATCAATGTCTTTGGTGCAGCACGTTTCTGTCATCGAAGGTGTAGATCGAGAACCTGAACATCAGGATGATAGCACCATTGCGACCGCGGTGACGGGTGAGCCTTTCGCTCCGATCCATCGCAAGATCAGCTACGATGTCCTCCAGCCTCCACCTGCTCCGGTCGAGGTAGCTGGAACTCCTGCCTATAAGGTTTCGACCGCAAAGCGACTGGGTACGTCAATTGAGATAATGTAAATAAATAATATCGTTCTGACTCGTTCTAGCCCAGGTTATCGTTACTATACTTGCGTGTTGGTTCGCGGCAGGCGTGGTCTTCGGATTCGCTGCCTTGAAGCCGGTTCTGGTCGCAGAAGGTGTCTATCGAGATCTGTGTACCGAGGACGAATTACGCGACGGGGTGGAAGTCTGCTCCGAACAGGATCTAAGGTGGGTCCTCAATTCTGGTCTAGCTGAGCTAGTATTGACTTTTGCAGGTTGAACCTATTCTTTACCATCGGCTCCATCACAGCCAATGTGTCTGCCCTTCCGGTCGGCACTATCCTCGATCGCTATGGATCACGTATCTGTGGCTTTGCCGGCTGCCTGCTACTTGCGCTTGGTAGCTCACTGATGGCATACTCCTTCTCCCAGCCACAGTTCGATGGCTACATGGTGGGGAATTTCTTCCTCGCACTGGGAGGTACATTCATCTTTGTGCCTTCTTTTCAGATCGCAAACGCGTTTCCCAAGTATGCAGGTACGATCGTCGCTCTTGTCACTGGCGCCTTCGATGCGTCTGCAGCGGTGTACCTCTTCTATCGTCTGGTCTACGAGATGACCAATGGATCCTTTGATCCTGGGAAGTTCTTCCTAAGCTATACCGCAGTGCCTGGTCTTATTCTCGTTGCGTTGATTACGCTCATGCCGTCCCATGACTACCAGGGTACGCATGAACTTGAAGTGAAAATCGAAAAAGCAGAGGACGCTACCCGCGATATCCATGACTCGGATGACGATATCGAGAGCGACACGGAGCTGCGACGTGTCCGGAGTGAGCGCGCTGAGCGACGCCAAAACAAGATGCGCAAGATTGCCAAGGTGCTGGGAGACAAGGGGGAGCGGAAAGAACGGGAGCAACGAGAAGAGGATCGCCATGCTGCAAGCGCCGTCTGGGGGGCGCTCCACGGCCAGCCTGCCCATAAGCAGATGGCCACACCGTGGTTCATCCTGATTACTCTGATGACGGTCTTGCAGATGCTGCGGATGAACTACTTCATTGCCACCATCCGTGCTCAATACGCGTATATGCTCGACTCGGACGAACTCGCTGTTCAGATCAACAGCTTCTTCGATGTTGCTTTGCCGGTTGGCGGGATTATTTCCACGCCCTTTGTGGGCCTCCTCCTTGACCACATTAGTGTGCCTGCCGTACTGGCTATTATTGTGGTTCTGACGACGGTGATTGGCATCTTGAACTCCGTACCTGTTCTGTGGACAGGATACGTGACCGTTACATTGTTTGTTTTGCTGCGACCACTCTACTATTCGGCCATGTCGTAAGTACACCCATCCACTGTTCTAAGGAGCTCCTGCTGACTGTTCCAAATAGTGACTACGCGACGAAGGTATTCGGATTTGCCACCTTTGGCAGAGTTTATGGCACCATCATCTGTGTGTCGGGAATGGTGAACTTTGCCCAATATGGACTCGATGCGTTGACTCATGGTCCCTTTGATGGAAATCCCATTCCAATCAACATCTTCTTTGCCATCGCTGGCTTTGTGATCGGAACCGCGCTGGTATCGTTTGTGTACGTGGCCGGGCGGCGACTACGGGCACGGGAGCAAGAACTGGAGGAGGATGAGGAACGACAGCGGTTGATTCGGGAGGAGAGCGACGAAGAAGACTACGAAGATTGATTGGGGTTTCTCAATATGTTTATTTCGTATATGTTACGAGATGGATACAGTGGGAGTCTGGTGCATGGTGTACATGGCGCATGCTTGTCCTTTGATGAAGCTTACCGTGGCTTTACAGGGTAAATTGTGTTCATAACGGTTACGATATTAATAGTCTATTGTAATGAGAAGCACAAAGTACAGCTCCACAGACTGGCAGTATTGCGAATTGCATTTGATTAGAGGATCATACGATGGGGAAGCATGGTTCGATTAAGGTTTGGATCCATTAGTATACTTCTCGATGGCATGTAGGATGACATCTATGCTTCATAGGGAAAAGAGTAACTATAGCATCGAAATATCTTCCAGTACTACCCTTCCTCTTCCTATTTACTTTCCTCTTACTTCATTTCCGTCTGTTTATCTTCCGAAACCAAATATACGCAGTCCTCCTCGCAATAAATATCTACACCATCTCTCCACTCTTGGCAAGCGGCAGAGACATCCGCCTGACCAGATGAATCCACGTCAGATGTCCCCATCATCCTATTGATCAGATGGGATACAAAGTAACATGTAGTCACAATACCAATAAAACCCAATCCACATCAGAAGAATAACGACAGATAATAAGTAAGTGTCAAAATACCTGCTCTCGTTCCTGCCCTGCCGGCGTCGTCATCATGACGTAGCCATCCGGCGGCCCGCGCTCCACACCAACCATACCATACACATTCTATCTACTACTTACTTACACTTGCGCTTGTTTCATCCTCATTCTTTCTTTCTATATGTACATTCTTAATCCTTAATATACATACATACATAGTAATTGCTGAAGCAGCAGAGTCTTTCTATTATGGCCTCCATATCCATCAACGCCCCCGGCGCAACCGGCTTCATCTACAACAACGCCAACCTCGGCACCGCCCGCGTCTGCGTCTCCGCCGAAACCCCGGACTTTGATACCGAGACGCTGCGCGCCTGGGCCGACGAGGGGTTTGATGTTGTCTATGCGCCGTATAATAATGGGGGGAAGGAGTATGAGGCGCGGTTGAAGTCCGTTAAGGATGGGTTGGGCGTGGGGGATAATTATGCTGTTATTGGTGAGTATCCTACTTTCTTCTCTTCAAAGGGAGTATATCGGAGTAGGGTTAACTGTTGGGGTTTGTGGTGTATAGCATTCGGCGACGCCGCCTCCTACTGTCTTGACTACTACCTCAAATCGACAAACTGCAGCCGTCTCGCAGCCCTCATCGCATACTATCCCACTACGATCCCTGATACGCGATCGCGATTCCCATTCTCAGTGCGCGTGTTGATGCATCTTGCTGGAGATACGGTGGACGTGGTGACTATTCCGACGGTTATTGGGCTGCAGGGGAAGAAACATCGCTCGACGAAGCAGATCAACCCTGGTATCGGGACGGGCGAGAGATTGCAGATCGGCTGGCCGGCGTTTACGTATGAGTCGGCGCAGCCGGGGTTCGCGGAGCATGATCTGGAGGAGTTTGATCGGTTGGCGTCGGATTTGGCGTTTAGTCGCACGTTGCAGGTGCTGAGGAAGGCGTTTGGGAAGGATTTGGATTTGGAGAATAGGTGGGAGGAGCAGCTTGAGGGTGAGTTCATACCTTTATTACTTGGTGTCTATTGGGGATGGAGGGCTAATTGGTACAGCGCGCTTCTTCTCCATGAACCTTACTGGTACTATGGAGCCTTATGTTGGTCATCTCAACCCGACGCTTACTTGCACACCAACCATGAGCGGTGGTATCGGGACACATGCGCTGCGCCGCTTCTACGAACAGCACTTTCTGCGCAAGTTGCCTCCGTCGATGCGTCTGCGATTGATTTCTCGTACTGTGGGGGCGGATCGTATTGTTGATGAGCTGTATGCGTCGTTCGAGCACACGCAGGAAATACCCTGGATGCTACCTGGTGTTCCGCCGACGAATCGTCGGGTCGAGATTGTGCTAGTTAGCATTGTCAGTCTGCGCGCGGGCAGACTGTACTCGGAGCACATGTACTGGGACCAAGCCAGCGTGTTGGTGCAGATCGGACTCCTGGACCCGAAGTTCATACCGGACGGGGCACCACAGGGCGTGGATAGATTACCAGTTATTGGACGCGAAGCTGCCAGGCGCATCGTGGAGGAAGATCCCGAGGCTGAAGGCCGGGACTACCATAATCGATTGATCCGCCGGGCAAAGGCTAAGCGCGGGAAGGATAAGCCGGTGGAGGAGTCGGGGACGGAGATGGCGAAGAGTGATACAGAGAAGGTGGAGAGTAAGCCGGCTGGAGAGAGTAAGGGGAAGACGGTGCAGAGGGAGCAGAATGGCAAGGGAGAGGATGCATTGGAGAATCATGGAGTGGAGGCGGATGAGAAGGAGAAAGATGCAGAGAAGAATGGCGGGGAAGAGAAGCCGGTTAACCCGGCTGCTGCTACGGTGGAGGACACGAAAAGCGACGAATGAGCGTGTATACCCTGCATATTATGTTTGATTGAGTGTCTTGTTGTGTATTTAGCTTGCATTTGGTATTCACCTCTATCTCAAATTTCAATCAATCTCATATCACATCTATAATACCACCTCACTGCTAGTATATACTAACGAAGGAATACTACCACGCCTTCCAAGGAACCCACGTCTCCCTAACCACATCCTCCCCATCAACAACATAAAACACGAAATGCTGCGCGGCCGTAATACACGCATGCTGACAATGCAACATGACCTTCTGTCCGACGTGAAACACATCCTCCACTTTCTTCCCTTCCCCATCCCCCGCTCCTCCAGACAATAACCCCAAAATCCCATGCTCCTGCGACATCCTCACCACCCCCCACTCAGGCCTCTCAACTACCCTCCCAAACCCCGGCACTGCGCTCGTCTCCTTCGACAGCGCCACCGTCCCGGCATTGATCAGCGCCTCGTTGCGACGCGGATACACGCTGCATACTTCAGCCAGCACGCGGACAGCCAGATCCGCGGGGGTGATTAGATCGGTGCTGAGTTGTTGGAGGTCGTTGGTGGGGTAGTTTCCTATAAAGGTGTTATTAGCTTCGCATTATCCAAGGGATTACGTATATGTATGAGGGGGGTGATAAAGGGGGAAGTACACACCAGCATGAACCTCCACATCGACATCCACATCACCATTTACATTCCCCTCTTCGGCTAAGAAACGCTTAACTTGACGAACAACATGCGCCGTAGGCGTTGATCCAATCGAGAGGACTATCTTCCTCTTCTTCCCATCATCACCACGGTTCTTAATCAGCTTAACACCCTGCAACACACCCGAAACTTCACTCCCTAACGCCCTCCCCGCCTCTTCCTCCCCCTTGGCAGAATACGAATGTCCTGCGTGGCAGTAGAACCCGTACAATTCTACCGCGCTACTTTCCTCCACGAAGTGCACTAACTCCTCCAATTCGGGCCCGGAGTCGGGGGAGTACACGTCTACGCCGGCACGGCGCGATCCGACGTCTAGTTTGATGAAGACCGGCCAGGGAGGGATACCATCTGAGATGGAATTGTTGAATGATTCGATGATGGGGATGTGTTGGGGTGAGTCGATCAGTAGGAGAATGTTGAGATTCGGGTGGGATTTGCGCATGGAGTGGAGGTGGGGTAGGGCGGAGGGGTAGATTGGGAGGCCGTAGAGGGCCTTTATTTATTTCATTCTTGAGTTAGGTTGGGTTATAGATAAGGGATTTTGGGTGATGTACCTCGTCGAGATTGCCCTCTTCTGCTAATGGGAGCACGCCGCGGAGTTCGCTCAGGGTGGAGACGATGAGGCCGCGGTGGAGGCCGTTGGAGAGCATGAGGCGGGTTATTTCGAGGGTCTTTAGGGTCATATTAGATTGTGATGTTTAGGCATAAGATGGAATGGTGGGACACCTTTAATGTCTTTACATGGGGACGGAATGACAGTCCCAGCTCTTGTACATCTTGTTGTAAGCGGTGGATGTTTCTCTCCAGCACGGGTTTGCTGAGGACTAGAGATGGGGTTGGTAGGTCGCTGGCTGGACAGCCGATGAAGGATGTGTGGGATTGGAGGGAGAAGTCCATTTCTGTAGTATACTTTGTGGCGGTGTATTCAAGGATTGGGTGCAATTGAGGGTTCAAGTAGCTAGATGTGGGCTGTCCCTGATTCTTATATAGTTTTGGCTGGAGATGTGGAGGGATGTGGGGCCATCTTATCACTGCCGATAGACGCTTACTAAGGACTATTCTGCTGCCAGGACAAATCAACAGACAAATAATGGAATTGATCTATGCAAAGGTATCTATACAGTCTCGATATAACGCTTAAACTCCCTATAAAGTGGTCAGTATATCAGTCAATCAAAGGCAGAAGCGAAGGACCTACCAATCCGTAACCGCCTCTCTCCACACCCTCAACTCATGCTCTCTCGTCGCCGTGAAAAAGTCCACAAACTCCGGGTCGAGAATCTCCCTCGCAACACTCCCCTTGTCATTGAACCTCCTCAGCGCCTCCTCCAACGTATTCGGCAGCAACTCAGCCTTGATCTTCTCTGCCTTCTGCACATTGACCGGCGGCACCTTAATATCCAACTTCTTCTCCACGCCCCTCCATCCCGCCGCCAGAATCACACTCAGCGCATAATGCGGGTGCAGGTCCGCGCCAGGGATCCGCACCTCAAACCGCGTCGCTCCCGGCTTACACACGGGCGGCGTGATAATTCTTACTGACGCCATGCGGTCCTCCAATCCCCAGCTAATATTCACCGGCGCCCAGAAGTTCTCCACCAGCCGCTTGTACGAGTTAATAGTAGGTGCGAATAGCGGCATGATGTCCGGGAGCGCTTCCAGCACGCCTGCGAGAAATTGTCGGCCCAGGTCGGACAGTCCGGCTGCGTCGGCCCAGGGAGCATTGGGGTCGGGAGTGTCGCGCGCGAAGAGGTTCTTGCCCTCGAGATCGGTAAGGGAGACGTGAATGTGGCCCGAGCTGCCGGGTTGGCCTTGCATGGGCTTGGCCATGAAGCAGGGCGTGATGCCGTGTTCGACACCAATGGATTTGGCGAGGAGTCTGTTCGTTAGCTTGAAGTCCAGAGCAATCACATCTGTTGTGGGCTTACTTGAATAGAGACACCTTGTCGGCCATGTCGCTAACATCGCATACTTTCAATGCCTGATTGGGTTAGCTCAGCGCGGTCCGCGCACTCAATTGAAGCCAACTCAACTCACCGCTTCATACACGCCTGGTCCACCCTCAGTGTGCCATCCCTCAATGCCGCAATTGAATCGCGCGCTGGTATCAAAGATATCATAGAAGTATTTCTTGTATGCCACTGGGCGCGTCGCGCTGTAGGAGAAGCTGCCTGCAGTCAAGGGGCGCAGCGCACCGGGGGCATTCTTATCGAGAAAGGCGGCGATGTCGCGGGTTTGGGAGCCATTGGCGCCGTATCCGTCTTCCGAGGGGGTCTGGAAGTTCATGAACTCCAATTCAACTGCATACGTCAGCTACATTTCCAGCGACATTGCTTCTTGGAGCATTGACTAACCTCCCGCCATTCCCTTGCAATTATTCGCCGCCAACTTATCGCAAATCGACCGCAACATACTCCTCCCATCCGCCGAAACCGGCTTGTCGTTCTGCACAAACCTCACCAGGAAGAAAGGAATATCATCCTCCCAGGGTATCCGACGGAAGGAGTTCAAATCCGGCACGGCCAGAAAATCCACGTATCCCGAGTCAGCCGGCGCAATGTTCGCCTCGGTGGTGTAGAGCACGTCCTGCATGTCCCACCCGAAGACGGCGGAGCTGAAGCCGAATCCCTTCTGCGCGATGCCTAGGAACTTCTCCTTGGACATGACCTTGCCGCGGAGGATGCCGTCGCAGTCGACGCCGGCGACTTTGACTTTGATGTCATTGGCGAGGAGGTTGGGGAGGTCCTCTGCTGTGATTGTCGTAGCCATTGTGTATATCGTCAAAATTTAGAATTAAGGGGGTGATTGTAAGGGAACGTAGAATGGGGGCATTTCTTGGAATGGTTGCTACTTAAAAGGTACGCTTGGAGGCTGGGTTGGGGAAACTAGTCTATTGAGGCGTCTACGTAGGAGCTGGCTGATCGCCTTGATTGCGACGGCGCCGCTATGCCGTCGGGTCCGGTGGTCGAAAACGTATTTCTATAGTGTAATGTGAAGCTCATGGAATCAATTGGTCTCGAATTTTAGGACTGGACTTGGTATAGACGGCCAGTGTTTGGTTGGGATGACGCGGTTCCGATCGGAGCGCGCTGCGGGGATTTCTGGGACCGCGCTTATCTTATCGCGAGGGTGAGGGGTCACAAGTGATGCATGGGCCTCGGATCTACTCCGTGCATACTGACTGCTTCATTTTGGAGAATAGATCCCCAATAGAGTTTCACTTTAGAGGGTTCCGCGGTCAGTAGCTGCAATTGGTAGCCAGGCATACAGGTACCGCGGATAATAACATTCATTGCATTTGAACGCGGTTACAACAGGCGGAACATATAGTAATAGCAGAAGGCCGTAGTAGTAGTGGCGAATACCTTCCCAACAGTAGCTCTCACATCCATACTATCTTCATTCAACATCGCCAGCTCACTATACAGCATGTCGCAATCCCTCCGCATAGCTATTCTCGAATGTGATACCCCTATCGACCCTATCAGGACTAAATTTGGTCCCTACGGCGACATCTTCGAATCCCACCTCAAGGAAGGTCTCAGGCGCATCAACACAAATGTCTCGCTCCAATTGACCAAGATCAATGTGGTCCAACCGTTCGTGGACTATCCCAAGCCAGAGGACTTTGATGCCGTCCTCTTAACTGGCAGCAGTATGTGCTTTCAACCACTTCCCAGCAATCGCATAAGGCATGCCGCTAAATAGTGTCTTGCAGAACACGACTCCTACAAAGATGAACCCTGGATCCTCACCCTCACCAGATTTGTTCAAGACTGCTACCTCATCCACCATAAACCCGTGATTGGGATCTGCTTCGGCCACCAGATTATTGCGCGTGCGCTGGGAGCCCGCGTCGGTCCGAATGTATCGGGGTGGGAGGTTGCTGTTGAGTCGGTGGATCTGACGAGTGCTGGAAAACGACTTTTGGGGAGAGATACTTTGGTATGGTTTTTCTTCCGGTTATTCAATTAGTACGCATTGCTAATATATGCTAATGATTACTTCTATTGCTGCAGGCTATACATATGATGCACCGCGATATCGTATATGAGGTTCCGCCGGGATGTGTCAACCTGGGAGCAACTTTTATCTGTGGTATTCAGGGGTTATATGTCCCCAAGCGTATTCTTTGTGTTCAGGGTCACCCGGAATATAATGAGTTTATGGTGTCGGAGTTGTTGAAGCTGAGGCGGGGAATGCTGGGAGAGGCGCTGTATGAGAATGCGATGGCGAGGGTGGGGAGAGAGCATGATGGTTTAGTATTTGCGGAGACGATGTGTCGGTTTGCTTTGGGAATATTAGAGTAATAGAATAAATTGAGAAAAAACATTATTATGTTCAGTGATGGTTGGTGCTGCGAATTGGAGAAAGGCCCACCGCGGGACCACGGTCCACTAGACCGCGCCACTTGGTCGCCGAGATACGCACAGCTCTCCCTCCCTCTTTCTCTTATCAACCATTATAAGAAGTACCCCTCATTAATCATCTACAATCCCTCATTCTACTCCAAACACACCACTCCCATCACTTTTCTCTGCATAATGTCAAACGCAATTCGCACTCTCTCTCCCTCCACCAACAAGGTCATCTTCGAGCACCCTGGTCTCTCGCTCGACGAGGCCCGCCAGGTCGCTCAAGCCTCGCAAGATGCCTTCCGCACATACAAGCAGACCACGCTGGCTCAGCGCAAGGAAATTGTCCTAAAGGCCTTAGACTTGATCGCTGCCAACAAAGATACCCTCGCAGAAGAATTGACCACCCAGATGGGCCGTCCCATCGCCTTTAGCGCCAAAGAAATCGAGACATTCCGCAAGCGTGGAGACCACATCCTCAGCATCGCAGAGGAAAGCCTCAAGTCTCTCCCTGGCACGCCGGAGAACGGCTTCAGGCGATTCCTGAAGAAGGAGCCGGTCGGACCGACTCTGATCATCACCGCATGGAACGTAAGAAGCTACTCAGCACTGTTTTGAATTCTAAACCTCCACTAACGATTCAGTTCCCCTACCTCGTCACCATCAACGCCCTCGTCCCCGCCCTCCTCGCCGGAAACACTGTCCTCCTCCGCCCCTCCCCTCAGACCCCCATCTTCGGCGAACGCCTCCTCACCTACTTCACCCAAGCCGGTCTCCCTCCCAATGTCCTCCAGCTCGTCCACGTCGGCTCCCCCGACGTGCTCGACCAGATCGTCCAACTCCCCCAGATCCAGCTCATCTCGTTCACCGGCTCTACTTCGGGCGGTTTCCGCATCCGCGAAGCAGTCGCTCGCAGAATCGTCCCCGTTAACCTCGAACTCGGCGGAAATGATCCCGCCTATGTCCGCCCCGATGCGGACATCCCCTACGTGGCTGCACAGCTCGTGGACGGCGCCGTCTTCAACTCGGGTCAGAGTTGCTGTGCTGTGGAGCGGGTGTACGTGCACGCAGACGTGCATGATAAGTTTGTAGAGGAGGTACAGAAGGAATTAGCTACGTGAGTGCTTCGCAATCTCAAACAATTAGATCTGATTCTAACGCGACGAATGAAGATACAAGCTCGGTTCTCCCCACGACAAGTCCACCACCACCGGTCCGGTGGTCTCCAAGGCAGCCCTCAAGAACATTCAGTCGCACATCGACGATGCCCTGTCCAAGGGTGCCGTCAACGCCACGCCCCAGAACCCCACCTTTGAGAACACCCCTGCGGAGGGCAACTACCAGGTTCCTACTGTTCTGACTAACGTTACTCATGATATGGTTGTGATGAGAGAGGAGACGTTCGGCCCTGTCATGCCGATCATGAAGGTGTCTTCGGATGATGAGGCGGTCGCTTTGATGAATGACAGTGACTTTGGTCTTACGGCTAGTGTCTGGACCAAGGATATCGCCAAGGGAGAGGAGTTGATTGAGCGGTTGGATGCGGGAACGGTGTATATCAACCGTTGCGACTACCCGAGTCCGGTACGTTCCCCCTCCCATTGACGTCGTAATTCTGAAGGGTCACTAATGTTTCTAGGACCTCGCCTGGATTGGATGGAAGAACTCGGGTCTGGGATGTACATTGGGACCTGAGGGATTCAATGCGTTCTACAAGTTGAAGAGTTTCCACATCAAGGAGCAGCAGGCATAGATGATCTTCTCCATAGTTGTATAGCTTAATTGATGTTGACGATGATGATGATCTTAATACAATCTTTCAATGGGTATAGCACACCAACTGTAGAAACATAGGACTCATTCATCCTTAACTTATTTTATAACTACCAACAAAAAAGCACTTGAATAGTATCATCACTTAAAAATAACCAAAACCAAGACAACAAAACACCTTATCTTCCTCCCCAACAGACTCTTGCCTCAATCTCATTAATCATTAATCTACCATCATAAAAATACATTGTATCCAATATGCAAGTTATGCTAAAAGCACAGCTACGCTCTCACCTGACACAAACAATAATGCCTTTGGAATCCATTCGCTAAACTGTGAAGGAAAGCAGGGGAAAGCTGAGCTACCGCGGTCCCGGACCGCGGGGTACTTACTTAGCCCCTCCGCCCCACCCCACCATCCCATCCCACCGCTTATCATCCAGCCAGCTAGCTAACTGCTTATCGGGCGCGCTCGCGCTTCCGACGCCGGCGGATAGATACAGCGCCAGACAGTGGAGCGGACCCAGCTATTATCTGCACAATAGTACTGAGAGGAACGGCGGTGAGCTGCTGCATTGCCGAGGAAGGAGGGGTAGCTATTTAGCTTATTTATTAGGTAACTGGTTATTGAGCAAGGGGTAATGTACTCCGTACTACTTATAACCGTGGCCGGTTCGCTTTCACGATTCCCTGACTTGATCTGACTTTGATTCTACTTCCACTTCATTCCAAAGACATAAATACATACGCAGACGATTATTCCATAATCTAGCACAATGGTTGGACGACTTGCTGGAAAGAATGCGCTCGTTACTGGTGCTGCGGGGTATTTCTCTCCCTGTCCCTCTTTCCTCCCCCCTTCGGGAATGTGGAAAGGAATGAAAGCTGACAATACTATGTTATGTACAGTGGCATCGGTCTCGAAACCACCATCCTCATGCTCCGCGAGGGCGCCTCCGTGCTGATGACCGACATCAGCGGTCCCGGGCTCGAAAAGGCCCTGAACAAAGTGAACGAGGTCGTGCCCGAACGTTCCGGCAAGGTGGAGACTCGCGTTGTCGATGTCTCCAAGGAGGCTGATGTGGAAGCTGCCGTGGGACATCTGGATGCCTGGGGTGGATTGGATGTCATCTTCAACAACGCGGGTATTATGCATGCTAAGGATGGCGACTCGGAGGAGACTCCCGAGGCGATCTGGGACTTGACCATGAACATTAACGTCAAGGGTGTGTGGTATGGATGCAAGCATGCTGTCAAGAGTCTGAGGAAGCATGGCAAGAAGAAGGGAAGTATTATCAACACAGCCAGTATGGTGGCTTTGGTTGGTGCTGCTACGCCTCAGTTGGCGTATACGGCTAGTAAGGGGGCGGTCTTGGCTATGACTCGCGAGTTGGCGATCGTGCATGCTAGGGAGGGTGAGTTGCTGCTGCGCTGATACTGCTGTCTGTTTGGTATGATGCTGATGGTGATGATGCAGGTTTCCGGTTCAACTCGTTGTGTCCCGCTCCGCTTAAGTGAGTAGATCCTCTCCGTGTATTTTGGGATGAAGCTAATGAATGCAGCACCCCCCTTCTGCAGGACTGGCTCGGTGACGACAAGGAGAAGCGCTTCCGTCGTGAGGTTCACTTCCCGACCGGTCGTTTCGGAGAGGCCATCGAACAGGCCCACGCCGTCATCTTCCTGGCTAGCGATGAGAGCAGCTTCGTCAACGCGGCTGACTTCGTCGTCGATGGTGGTCTGACCAAGGCGTATGTGACTCCTGAGGGTCCTGCCACTGAGGCCCCCAAGAACCTGGGTCAATAAGCAGCGACCTGTCTGGTCAGGATGCTATGAGTGATGATTGTATGATAGACTGGTTGATTAGGCAAACGATATCCATATTTGATTCCGTTGCATGGCGCGGCAGATGTTCCATGGACCGGTTTCGTCCAGCGGCATCTGCCACATGTGTTCCAGTATGAGTAGAGTTCTTTGCATGTTGCCAAGGCCAAACGTGTTCACCATAACGGTGAGCCGGCGGCGTAGACTATCCTGGTGTTCTGCATTGGTTAAACAAGAGCCCACTACAGCAATCGGCCAGCAGAGACCAGAGTTGATCCGCGCGGTCCCAGACAGCTGTCCTAGATAAGTCATCGCCTCTGTAATCGCGGTCTCGATCAATCCCTGATACATGCCGTTCTCCGCCCGGGAGAACCCGCCTAGCGCGGTGTACAGGTAAAGGAGCATTGCCTGCTGGAAGATCCGCCCTGCTAGGAATACCTCCGGGCTGACCGAGGCATATGGTGTCCACCGCATGATTTGCACCTGCAGCGAGCTGAACATGGCAATATCATCTGCAGTGGGCATAGCTGGTCGGCCATCATGCATCATCCACTGCCGACCTAAGTCGAAAATACACGGTATCAGTAGCAGTAACTCTAGCCAGCAACCGCATAGATTCCCCACGTATTCCGATTGCAGCAGCTGACGCGCCCGCTGTTCGAGGTCAAAGTTCAAGAACAGTTGGGTACTGACACGAGCATCAACCGAGATCATGCTCACGGCCGCAGTGTAGGTGTAGTATTCGATAACAAAGTCTTTTAGGTCTTTCGGTACCGCTGTATCGCTTTGTGAGAGTAGTCGAATGAGGAGAGAGTTAGCAGCAGTTAGATGATCGAATATCGTGCCATTCATATCGCCTTTGGCCGTCTGCAGCTGTTAGCCTCGTTCAGTTATCTTGTAATGTAGGCGTACCTCTGTAAAGCACATCACCAACGCTCCTACTGTCAGCATGAGCGGATTTGACTCTTTCCCGTCAATAAAATCGGTAACGCCTTTTCGGAATAGCTGAAGGGCTGACGTGTAGTGTTTCTGTGCCACCTCGTCAGACTCCTTATGACAGCGAAACGCCCGATGGGCAGCACTCTGCGTCAGAACCAGCTGGAGCAGAAGATCGCTGCTGAAAGCGAGTGGCACGATCTGAACCAAAAATGGATTGATCGGGGTAGACCCGTTGGCCATGCAGTCGGCTGTCGTCGCCAAATAGTGGCTCAACAGCTGATAAGAATCAGGTCCATGGCCGGGAAACATGGACAGGCTCCGGGGGAGTAGATTGCTAACGGAGGCAGACATTCCCAGGGCTTGGCTGTTGCCGATGGCAGGATTCTGGGCAGGATCCATTGAAATCAAGGGACCTGATGCGGGAGACTCGCGAGACGTGTCTTCCGGGGAGTTGGACTCCCGTAGTATCTCCTCCGGGGAAGATGGGGAGGTAGAACGGGACTCGATCGAGCTGGACGTTTCCCGGTTCACGCTGATCTGTCGAGGGGGTCCATCTTCATTTGACTGTCGATCCTGATGGCCATCCTCTTCAGGCATGAAGGAGATATTGTTGGCTTTGGGTTGGCCTGGGATGATGGTCGGCCACTGGCAGGTGAGCTTATTCCGCACGCATCCCCCACAGATGGGTTTGGCTTCGTCACATTTCTTCTTGCGGCGTCTGCAGGCCCAGCAACCGGTGCGGACGCGGACGATGGGGTCGGTACGCGGCCGTCTACTAGGCGGCATTGGTGTGAAATAAGGGGCTTAGCGCTAGAGGAGTGGGAGATTGGAGGGATTCGGTGCTAAGTTCAGAGGCATGGAGAGCGGATGGGAGAACAAGCGGAGACGGCGCGGGAAGCCGAAGATAATCCGGTGATTGGTTGGCGGGGCCAAAGTGGAGATTCCATTGATTCAGCTTCAGGTTGAACAGTTAGCATTATGAGAGGGTGGCCACTCTTGATGTGCTGGAGAGGAACATACAGTGGGAGTTGAACTATGTTCTGGCCAAAGAGGAAGACAATCCCCTATTTAATAGGTCGGCTACTTAGTTGATGCTAGGTGCCAACTGGTCAATGGCACCACCGACATGAGAAACATATTATATCCACTACGGACAGCAAACAAGAACCTGAATCTTTTCTATCCAACAATATGAATAGACCAATATGATGGATCACCACCCCGTCAGTCTCGGCCAAACATCCACAATCGTCGATCCATCCCCATCCCGACTCGAATCCACCACCAGATACCACCCATACATAGCCCCCGTCACACACGCATGATTCGGATATATCCTGACAGTCTGTCCGACCTTGAGCGGAATTGCAGAGCCATCTCCTCCTTCCCAGGCAACAATCGCATGTTCCTGGCTGATCCGATCCACAATCAACCGCGATGACCCCTTCTCTCGTCTCCAGTCCCCAACCACTCCCCATCCCGGATACGACTTGCACGGCTCTCTCCCCAAAGCCAGTGACCCAGCAGCCACCAAAGCCTCAGGCTTCGACCGCTCAGCATCATTATACACACTGCAGACCTCTGCCACCACCGAAATGCCAACCTCTTTGTCCGCATCCGCAGTGGGATGGATATTGGTGCCCAATTGCTGCATATCCAAAACCGGGTAGACACCCGCATGGAGCTCAACTTTGACTGACAACTCACCATCCACATTCTTCTCGTGCAACAAGCTCTTCAACCGCCTTGCCTCCTCAGTTAGTTGCCCCTCCTCCTCAAGTAACTTCTTCACCACAACCACCTGCGGCGTAGCCCCAACACTGACCACCAATTCCCTCCCCTTACCACCAGGCAATGTGAACAAATCCTTATTCTTCCTCAATGCCTCCCGACAGCCGGTGATCTCTTGCACCAAGAATCCCATTACCTTCTCTGGCGTATCTCCCCCGTAACTCAAACTGTTATGTGAGTAAACCCCCAACAGAGCCAACTTCCCCTCCCTCTCTCCTTCAATCACCTTCTCGATCAAACCCCCCTTATTCAGCATGGAAGGCGGGAGTCCCGCCCGATGATACCCCGAATCCACCTTGAGAAACACCGACGCCGCATGGCCCGCCAGTTCTCGAAACTCGGTCAGATACGGGACCTGATCAGGATGATCAATCATGACGGAAATACTCCCCTCGCCTAGTTCGCGCGCTAGTGCAGCCAACCTGGGAACCTGAGAAGGCACAAGAGGTATGCCGTAAAGGACATTGACCTTTCGTCCGGTGGCTCGTAGTTCCTTGAATAATGGGAGCAGAGTTTCCCCTTCCAGAAGGGTCGAGATGACAAAGTTTGCGGGTATAGATTTGTCCTCCCCGACTTGGAGACGAGCGACTTGGGGTGTCTGTCATTACATTAGCCATCACATACATTGGAATTGAGAGTTGGGTAACTGGGAGGGGCATACTTTGTGTGTCTTGACATGCGCACGAAACCCCACGTCCAAAGTCTTTACTGCATCCAACATGGACGCGCAATGGCGCTTGATGATAGCTACATCTAGGACAACGGCGGGTTTGGGGACCGAGCCAATGTCTTTGCCAATGTAGTAGCGTTGAAGGGATTCTTGCGACGGTGGTGGTCTGGTTGGGAAGTCCATGATTAGACCTTTTTCTCTTCAGAAACTGAAATTAGTATTGTCTTTGTAGTAAGTAGAGTTAAACCGTGTATGTGTGTAGAAGGTATTGAATCGGATATGTCAGTTGAAGTTGTCGATGGCCATTGAATCATCATGTGGGGCGATTTCGGTGAGGTGCGGGGCGTAGGTTTAGCCTGAAGTTTAGCCGGGGGCTGCTTCTTATCCGCATGGATCGAATTGATATCTTTCTCCAAAGATATAGCCATAACATGAGTAGAGCAAACACTTGTTGATGGCTTGTAGAAGAAATCGGGATGAACGTACTATGAGCTTTTTTTCGTATCAAGGGTTATCATCGACATTACACTTCCCTATTCCCGCGGTCCGGACAAAAATCCTCTATCCCGCTATGAAACAGTCTTATCATGTCCAACCTTCCATATCTTAAGCGGAGGTATTTCACACCTAGGGCTCCGCCTATACCTAAACTCCTCCATCAAAGACCTTGCCCCCTCCTGATTGATAGACCAATGCCACGGACGAACTTGATCCGGAATCTCAACCTGCTCGAGATCAACAGCCATCACCTTACTATACCCATGCTCCTGGTCACCACATAGTATAAAGTTATCCAGTTTCTGATCTAGATAAAAAGCTTTATACGTCGAAAGCTTTTCAAAGACATCTTCCAGATAAGACTCTATCAGGTTCTCAGGGACTTCTTGGTTGCTGCGAGCCAGATCATCTAAAGTAGTCCCACGGATGTCTGATAATATGAGTGCAGGTAGGCCATCGTAGTACCCCTCGCCGTAGAAGTATGGGATCACTTGCCCCTGGAGGTCTTTTAGTTTGGTGTAGGCTGTTTTTTCATCTTCGAATTCTTCTTCCCAGTCCTCTTTTTGTTGCTTGATGATGATAGATGTGGCTGTTTCTGGGATCATATGTCGATATGAGTTTTGTTCGAGGTGGAAGCGGTACACTGTTCGACGTGAATCTAGGTGCTCGACCTTTGTTGCTTTGATCTCATGGCTGTCTAACTGGATGATCTACGGGGGTTAGTATAATCCAATTCTCTGGTAATATGTAGAAAGATAATATCTTACTTTAGATGGTCCCATCGCCGTGGAAGGATGCTTCATGACCACTTAGGCATTCGCCAAAATTAAGATAGCTAAGAAGAATAGTGAAAAGGAAAAAACTTTAATAACAGCAACAAGATGATGACTTACATCATGTGGTCTATCACTGCAAGGGGGGAAAGCTATATAGTCTAGGCTGCGATTGTCAACCTAATTCAGGCTGCATATGAAGTACTAACTTCCGGTTCTTAACTTCTGCATCGAACTTGCTACGCAAGCTAGGGCATCATGCATAGGCGTGATTCTGGTCTACCGCCCAACTTCCCCGCCCCCATCCACCTCAATAAACCCAATACGCCCACCACCCCGGTACCAACATTAGTGTGCTAGCGCTTTTCCATACTTCACTTTATACTAGACGTGTTGTGGATCAATAATAATATACCCTGTCAAGTGAGATATTTGTATCCTGCTGTTACCGTCCAAGCTAGTGCTAGTGCGCATTTGAAAATTGAATTCTCTCAAAATACTATTTCGAGTTAACAGACTCAGAATGAATCATATCTCTTATTAGCTTACTTTACGCGAGCTGTGCTACTACAGGTGATTAGAATGCCATATCTCATATATTTCCTGCCTTAGCCAGGTTAATTCCTCCAGTCACTAGGTTATATAGGTGTTTCATGTTAAGTTCTTGATTCATGGACCAGTTGTCCCCGCTAGGATTATTATCATCTTAGGAGTCATCGATTTTATAATACGCAAGCACCCCACGGGATCGGGAAAAACTGACTGAAAATTCATAACGGCGGACCTGATTCATCAGCCCGGTTTCCTTTCAAACAATGATCTCAACCTTGCGCCCAGTGACCGACGATTGTCCGGTCTTACGGGCACGTCCTCCTGCTTCACCTCCCGTTTCAGTGGTCTTTTTATCATTATATACACAGTCTCCTCTTCTGAAGTCTCCTCTTCTGATTTCCGACGTCTAAGATCATTGAGTTCGAGTTTAGAATCATCATCCCTCCCAATAACTACGTTGTACATCTCCGTGTCCACGACAAAGAATTTAGATGTATAAACCGCGTCATGCCATGCAAAACGCCAGTTTACCTCAACTTGAAATTCTGTCATAAGACTCGTTTGATTTCCTGCATCAAAGGGGAGGGGGGCCAAGACCTTCGCCGGAATGGATTGGAATGGGATTTCAAGTTCCTGCGCGGCTCTGAGAGACATAAAATTGGCAGTAACATTTATGTCAAAAAGAACATCCACCTCTGTCCTCGAATCCGGGGAGGGGCCCCAGAAATAGGCGTGCTCCGACCAGCAATCTTTCAAGTTCTGCGGACAGATGATGGTCGAAGGTTCTGAAGATGTTTGCCTAGTGTCATGATGCTCTTCTCTAAGCTCGATCTTGCGAGATTCCATGGGTTTCTTAGGCTCCTCAACCCGCTCTCCATCATCTCCATGTGTACTAGGCGTCCGGGAATGACGTTCTGATTTTGCATATGCTCCACCCTTCTGTCCCTGAGACTTTATCTGATCCGCCTTTCTAAGTTTGTCCAGTTCCATTTGCCTTGATCTGTCAGAATTAAGCTCAAATGAAGACGACACTTCAGAGCTGCAAGCAAAATATGAATTCTGCTGGAAATAGTCATCATACAATGACCTCTCCTTGCAGGGAGGTCGTTCTATACTAGGTTCTTTCTGGATGTTATTCTTGCTCAGCCAGTCGTAGACCTTTTCAGAGCTGTTGTGAATATTTTCAATACTCTCTTGTCCGTTATCATCCGCCCATGGTAATGCCCGGAGCGAGAAAGAGTGGACCTCCTTAGTGATTCGATTGAACAGTGCGTCTTTTTCCACTTCGACTTCGTCGTCTTCTGGCCAATTGCACAGTGGACAGTGTCGGATTTCTGATGGTATTGTCTTTTTTGACAACTCCACCAGGACTGGTATATGGGCTAGTGGAACGGTCGCAGCATGAAAGGACTCTGTATGCTGTACAAAGGCCTCCCTGTTTGAAAACTGAGACCCATCACCACATGCAAAGCAGGTCCAATATGTCATGCTGCTGTGATCCTTCAGCATGTGCTGTCGCCAACTATCCTTTGTATTGAAGAGGACATAAGGCTGATCACAACTGGCCAAAACACAGGTGTAGGGGCTCAAATCATCTTCAATATGTTTCCTACTCTTGTGTTAGCTTGGCCGTGAGTGGATCTGTGTCAATAACATCACCTCCACCTGATTTCATCTGTCATTTGTGCAGGGAGTGCTTCGCAACAACAGGGACACCGAAAGAGCCGCGCATCATCTTTGAGCTGAGGCGGGCGCGGGTAATCTACTTCGAGTGCAGTGTTTGATACTGCGGAAAGCGTGACGGATTTAGCGTGGTCTATTTGGTGTAGTGTGTGGCCTGGTTGTGGTAACTGAAAGCCATCGGACAATCTGGAGGCACTGGTTCCAGTGATTACGGTGTTGTTGGCGTGCATTGGGCTATTATTTGAGGATTCCCAACTTGGTTTTTCTTGAGGTATCTCCTTCTGTGCTGATCCAGCTGGCTTCGGTACAGGTGTGCGACGTACGTAGCCAGCATTCAGACCCATGGCGTGTCTTTGAGAATACAAAAAGCGATTTCGACGCTTTAGGTTGCAGTGTACCAATCGCAATTGTACTTCATCCAACTGTGATGGGTCTCTTGCTTGGATACGACCATTTAATTGACAGAGTAACATTCCGACAAGGTGGCCTTCCAGCTCCTGATACTCTGATGCGTTAAACAGTTGGTCTGCCTTTTGCAGCCGTGAACGTCGTCCGGAGCGACGAATGGCAACTGCGACCCGGGAAAGTTGATCCATCATCGACTCAATGTCATACATTGACTCATACAACAGGTTCCCGGACGGATTCCGCGACTCATGACGGTCTGTCGACTGTTCATCAGAGCTGGAATCATCGGACCATGGGGAAAAAGATCGCCCTTGTCCTTCGTGCTCAGAAAAGGTAGGGTCTTCCTCATTGTGAAAAATGTGCGAAAGATCTTGTGCTTTGCTTCGTTTTAGACATTCGTCAATCATAGTACTTAGCAGGCGCAATAAATTGACGATCACATCATGAGCTTCGGGCCTCGAAGCTAGTCTCGAGTCCAAAGAAGCTCGTCCTCTGGCGCAGGCTCCGGTGCCTGATATCCATAAGTTCATATCGGCAAGGCGGTTCTCAGCCCACTCGTTTTCCATGAGTGGTGGATTTTCCAAGCACTGTGTGAAGAGGTCGACGCATTGCTGCGCAGCCTCTTTTATGCCCTGCTCCATGGCTGCCAGGTAGCTCGTTGCGTATGTAGTCGCTAAATGCGACGATATGTACTCATGTAGATAGATTCGGCTGAGGGGTTGCAGCCTCACTAGTCTCGCTGGTCTAATATTGATCCGACCCCGCTCCTGCTGCACGGCGCTTACTTCGATACGATGAGGACGAACCTGTTCCTTCCCTTTTTCCTGTTTTCTTTCGGGAATCTTCTGGCTTTTTTCCCTTAATTTCCATATAAATGGCACAGCAACCCACATATATTCTCTCTCCCAACTTCCATTTCAAGCCAGGAACGGGCCCTATCGGATTAGGGTACATAATATCACACCCCCTACGACCGCACCGAGCCCTGACAACTGTCGATGCGATGACACTAGAGAAAGTTTACCCACGGGTTGAAAGATTTACGGATTGCGAGCGAAGTATTGAACGAGGAGACAGCCGCGATGCCTCGATGAGCTTGTGGGCAGAGTTCCTGCAGACGTTATCCGGAAAGTTGTCGGGCGGACGGGGTAGCGATGTGCGATCAAACTATACGATGGACCAACTGGAGACAGAATACTTTGTCACAGACCCTCCGCTTGAAGAGATTCAAGCACGTCTAAAAGCCCCTCGTGTTCAGGCTGTCACCAAGGCAGGCAGGATTCTTGGGTTCAGGAACCCTGTTTACATGGTTACGGGTCTCATGATAGCGAAAGGGTTCACCGCCACTATGGAGAACAACAAACGCCACAATGGGGAGATTGAGGTTGGCGGCAATATTCCATCGCCGGGGATTCAAGTTGGCGCTGGAGCCAATCTTGCCAAATCGACCAGCACAGAAGGATCAGATACTTGGCGGGCGGGCGAGGACATAGTGTTTGCATATCAGCTTCTCAAGATAGAGGTCAAGGGTTGGAAAGGTGATAGAGTTAAATACGATGAGCTGAGGCACAAGGCCGCCTACTTGAGCAAAGATGATGAAGATGAGACAGATGAGGACGACGATTCCGTGGAAGAGATCATCATAGGTTCAGCTGATCCGGGCACTTTAACCAGTGATCATGATCAAGGGAGTATGACTGTGACAGAAATTGGAGAGGGGGATAGTCGAGTCAGCTGTATTTCTTCGATAGTTGGAAGTAATCCCTGACTCAGAGTGATCAGTTCTCGCTATCAGAGCCCAGATAACTTGCCGCCAATTTTTGCCCACCGGGCATCCTCCGGAATACCTATCAAGCCCCGTACCGTCAGGTATAAATAACGTGACTGGAGCGTGTTAGAGGATATGGCCCTGAAGATTGCATTCATTCCCCGACGTGTCCAGGCTCGGTTTTTGGCATTGTAGAAAGGCTTCTCGGGAGGGCGAGAACTAATATATCCCAGAAGAGATCCTGCTATTCCGGCCGCTATAGCCGTAGCAACTGATGTTCCAGACCTATACTCTTCGCCATCAGAGTTGGGCCACGCAGAAGGAACGTCTATGCCAAGAGTCCCGAAAACCACCGGTTCATCTTCATGCTTAGGGGGGTTAAAGTCTGCAAATAGGCCGTTTGAATTCGTCCCTCGAATAGAGATGACAGACTCGTGTCTGGCGGGAAACATCTCTCGATCATTGGCCCCATAATTTGACGCGGCTGCAAAGAAAAGAATGGAATCTTTGCGTTTGTATAGCGCTTCGCGAATTGCGTCACTGATACACGGCTGTTCGTCTGCAAAGCCGAATGACATGGAGATGATGTCGGCTTTCCATTCTCCACTTGCCCAAGAAATTGCCTAAGCAAGTCAGCTGAGTCACATTCAGTACTTCCTTCGGAGCACTAACTTCTGCAACTTTGTCACTGGAATTCAAGAGTTGATGGGGGCTTTTGGCAATGCGTGCTACATATATATCAGCATCGGGAGCGCACTTCAGAACGAGAGACACCAAATGAGTGCCATGTCCATGACAATCTTCGGGCTGGCTCGAACCATCAACCCAGTCTTTCCAGCCTTTAAGACGTTCCATAACATCAGGTGAAAAGAAGAACGGGGCATTATCGTCGTATCCAGTGTCCAAAATCGCTATCCGTACGCGCCGGGATGACTCGCGTAATCCCGCTGCTGGTGCAACTTGAGCTAGCTCCCTGTTAAACTCCTTCAAGTCTAATAGCCAGTTGCTAGCGCTTTTCTCACTTTCGGTGCGCTTCCTCCTGCGTTCTGGCGCTTTGCCCTTGTCAGGATTGTCCGGTGCATTGGCTTCTTTCATTTTTGCATCCTGGGAAAGGACATTGAGCGGGGCTATTTTTTCATAGTTGTCGATCCATTTTGTGCCCTGTAGAAGGTTTTCAAGCGGAAACACAACTTTCTCGTATAACATGTTCCTCCGTTGTTTGAGGTTTTGTCTCTGTTCAGAGGCAGATAAACCTTCCATACAAGCCGCCTGGTCGAATGTACCGGGCTCCAAACAGTGGCATATTGAATTCATATAGTCGGGGTAGTCGAAATTCTTCCAGCGCTCTTCATCCTTTGCATAGTTGAAGGCTGTGAGCAGTTCAGCATTGACTTCGGCAGCCAAGGGCTGCCCCTGTTTCTCACGCTTGGGAAGCGGAAACCCAAGACCTATCTCAACCAGCATAATACCAAGCGCTCTGATCCTTGGATAGACATGCACCATCCCAGGAACCTTATATTGTTCGTAGCACAACGGATCTTCATCGTTGAAATGTACTGATACATATGGCTTCCAGGTAAAAAGCTTACCCTGGCCCCTACCCCCAGAGGTATCACTTTCCCTCATGAATTGAATAGTCTCGCTTGTCCATTTTGTTCGCATCCAATCTGTATCGTAGTACTGCCAGACAGAGTACGCTATTATGTAAGCTAGTACAAGCTTCATTCGTGCCGTTAGATGGTAGGTGCTGAGGATTTTCGCCAAACATATCCCTGGAATATGGTCGATTTTCTGCTTGTGGGGCTCAAAGGAATGATAGAGCTCCTGGTCTTCAATAGATAGGCAAAGGCGCCAGCCTTTGGCTAGATCGAGTAAACGGCAAAATTGACCTTTGTCTGTTCGTTGCCTTATTTTTGCAGATAGATTGTTGGCCTTCTCATCTCTATATCCATCATCTCCATCAAAAAATCGAACGCACTTTTTGCCGTGTGTATGGTCGTTTGGCACAAGCAGCTCAATATCTTGCCAGTGAGTCAGATGTGACTGGTTCCAGAAGGGCTTTGATGAGAATAGCATATCAAAATGTACCAGGTTGTTACTGGCCACTGATTGGGAAGGTGGCTGTAGCAGGAGACACACTAGGTGTCCTCTCTCCATTTGCCTACGTACTCCATTGCTCTGGCAAGTACAGCACATTTGCTCTCGTAGGACTCGATGAGCGAGCTCGTTGGCAAGATCTGAGCGCTCTGGGCGAGCAGCTCTTTTTCTAGAGCTGATATCTCCACTCTCGTCGCGCCTAGATGACTTGCGATTGCGCTCAACGAATCTTTGGATATGAGAAATGGCCACCTCGGCGTCACGAGGACACACGGTAAGCTGATCAAGTCCTCGTCGAATCTTTTTCTGGGCCTTTTTATAAGATGCCACGTCAGGGAACGGCTTTGCTATCGCTTCAAGGAGAGGATAGTCATTTCTTGGGATATTCTTCGGCCACTATTCCAAGCTCATCAGGCTCCATCGACATAGATTTAGATTTCTGCCACACTTACATTGCACATAACCTCCACATCTCGCAGTAGCTTGGATATTCGTAGTCGCAGTTGCCTCTCCTGATCTAAGCCAGCCGTGTCGATATAGTTGGCGACGAGGAAGAGCTCAGCCCCGAGACGCCCACATAATGGTCGCTTGGACTCAACGCCCAGTAAAGACGCGATGTTAGCGACTTGGGCAATGGCAGTTTGTGCAAAGTCTATTGGATCCTCACTCGCCATTCGGTTGATGTCACGATTTAGCATAGGTGACCATGGAAATGTTTGAGAAACAGTGAGGCGGCTGAGCGATGCGGGGCAGACTCAGCTGATGATAGCGCGCGCCTATTCACCGCGTGTTCAACCCAGCCCTTGACTACCTTCATATTCTTCGCTTCCTCGGTCGGGCAGTCCATTCTCATGATGAGCCTTGAGATCCAGCTTCTGAAACATTGAAGCCATGACGACTTAGAATTCGGGTGATTTTCTAGATATAGATCCATCTTGAGGGCCTTAATCACTGATTACCTACGTAGTTGCAAGATTCGACCAGCGGAACTTGGTAAATGTAGAGCGATTCCATACCTTCTGTAGCCAACCACTGCAACTACATCAAGTACCCGTCATCACCATCAACATCACCTACACCCTCCCTCTCAAAAACAACTTCTCCGGCCTCAACCACCTCAAAAACCCCTGTACCCCAACCATCCCACTCCCATTCCTCGCCTCCCCATCCTCACTCACCCCCTTCACCTCCAACTCATAAAACTTCCACGACCTCAGAATCCACAAACACACCGCACCCAACACAAACATACAAGCAACATACACCTGGGCACTCAAATACCCGGCCCCGCTCCCCGCCATACTCAACGCAATGGCCTCAGCGACCAAATTCGGCGCCACCAACATCAAACACACCATACCAAACGTCGACGGGAGACGGTTCAACCCGACCACATCAGTAAGCACTGGGGCTATAGTACCCCAGAACGTCCCGCAGACCATACCGCACAGCACCGCGAAGAGGAGCAGGAGTGCATATGAATGGGCAGGGATCCAGATAGCGAGACACAGAAACGCGCACGACGCCGTCATAGCCATGGAGATGGTGATGCGGCCGTAGGCATCACTGATGTAGCCAACGACCGGACGGCCAAGGACAAGGCCGAGGTTGAGGATAGCGCCGGCGACGGACCCCTGCTGTGGGGAGAGGCCGATGGAGGAGGCGTAGTTAGGGAGAGAGTATAGGAGAGTGATGTAGCCGAGGTCAGTGGAGATGCCCCAGACGATGATGAGGAGGACTTCGAGGTGGCCGAGGTCGCGGTGGTTGAAGGTTCGTTGGCGGGGTTGGGCGCGTGAGCGAGGCCGGTCTTTGAGGAGGAGGGAAGAGACGAGGTGGGAACCTAGGGCGCAGAAGGCGAGGATGCGGTAGGTGGATTGCACGCCCACGGATTGGATGGCACGGCCGGCGGCCAGGTTGTATGCGAGGCCGCCGAGGCCGGCCCCGGAGGCGGCAATACCGCTGGAGAAGCTGCGTTTGGTGGAGAACCATTTGGGGAGAATGGAAGTGGCGGTTAGGTAGAGGAAGCCCATGCCGAAGCCGAAGGCGATGCCTTGGGTGAGTACGAGGTGCCAGACTTGGGTGGAGTAGGAGGCGGCGAAGAGACCGGTGAAGATGAGGGCTGTGCCGGTGAGAAGAGTGATGGTTGTGCCTAGTATTTCGTTGGATTTGGTGACGATGGGTCCGATCAAAAGGGATAGGGAGACCTGGATCCCGCCGATGATGGCATAGTCGAGGTGGCTGGCGCCGGGGAAGGTCGAGTTGGAGAGGTAGTAGTCCAGGATTACACCCCAGGCGCTGTTGATGCCCCATGTGTGCACGTTGATCATGAATACGCAGAATGTGCACACCCAGCCGTATCCGCCGTTGGGTGGGATGTCTTCCAATGTACTGATGTTGGTGGCATTCTCGGGGCTTTGGTTGATATCAACTTGGTCAGGCGGCTGTAGTTCGAAATCGTCCCTTACGTGGAGGTGCTCAGTGCTGGGGTTCATTTTGAACTTCTCTCTGATGATTTGAAGGGTGCTTTTCTCTTGCTTTTCGGTTGATTTGATTGTAGAAGCCATGGTGAGGGTAGTCAGGGTTTATATGCATGAGTCACACTCACCCCGCCGTGACACGTCCGCCTGCAGACAAAGGCAGAAACTTGGATATGTGTAGAGACCCGATCCAGGGCTATTTGAGCTTTGTGTTGGACTTCAGAGCATGATGGAGGAGGGTAGTAGATCAATTGATTTATTGCATTAGTATGTTACAGATCAGATTCGTGGGTCCACATTCCATTTAATATCCTCCCGGCCAAATATGTCGACGCGTCAGCTTACTCGGAAGTACCGGACTCGACCTTGCCATTCTTCTACCACAGGGTTAGAGTTTTCGATAGATAAGAGGCAAGGGGAGTGGAGTGTCTTACCAGGGTACGGCTGTATTTCACACCGACATTGTTTCCGCTGCGAGAGTCGTAGGGAAAGGGGGTGGTGTAGTTGAAGGTAGCAGTCAAGCCCTCGTAGGTCTTCTTGACTGTTGAAAGAATTCCGTTGCCAGCAGAGCAGCTGGCATCAGTTGTGGGAACAGGCCAGCCAGCGTAGTACTCGCTGTAGTCATCATCGGACAGAGGACCCCAGTGAGTCTCGTTCATATACAGGTTGCTCGTATCAACCTCATAGTTAACATAGCCGGTCTTCTTGGCCAGCCAGCTGAACAGGTTCGCACCGCAGTCCCAGCGACCCAGAGAGGGGAGGCCCCAATTGGCAGACAGGGAAGCGATGACGGAATAGTGGGTGTAGAAGGTGTCATCCTTGGTACCTAGAAGATCATCCGGGACGGCACCGCCGAGAAGGAAGGTGTAGATGTTGTTGCCAATTTCATAGGTGCCGGTCTCGTCAAAGGTGAGCATAATAAGGGTGTCCTTGGTGAAGTAATCGTTCTCCAGAAGCTCAGATAGGAAGTTCCAAGTCCAGTCACCGGAAAAGGTGATGTTGGTGTCGTGGCCATCGTTGGTCATGTTGGGAGTGATGAACATGTACTGCGGAAGACGGTGGTTCTCCAGATCATCGTAGAAGCTACTGAAGTTCTTGATTTGGCGCAGACGGAGAGCATCTTCGGTGACCGAGTCAAACAGGATCAGAGGATTGTGCTTGCGAACATAGTCGTTGGCACCGCTCTCGGGGTAGCGGTAACCCTGGTACCCAGGGTAGGGGAGGCCTTCCTGGTATTCACCCCAGGCGATGTTCTTGGTATCGAACAAATCGGCTATGGTAGAAACGTTGGAAGGAATCTGATGGAAGTCATCATTGTCCATGCCGAAAGTGTCACCAGCAGCAGATGCGCAGTAGTTCGGCTCCGAAGGGTGAGTAACAGCCCAGAAGTTGTTCAATAGGACACCCTTCTTGGCCAGCACCGGCAGATGCTCGGTGGCAGCAGCAGCATCAAAATCCTATCAGAAATGGCATGTCAGCTGTGGTTCAATCACTGCATATACCAGGTGTAACAGCTGAGGACATACGGTGTTCTCCAACCAGATGTTCACAAAGCGGTTGAACGCCAGTCCCTTGACATTCGAAACGGGAGAGTAAGGCTGCACGGTAGCCTGTGCGGCACGAATCTCAGCCAAGGAGGGGTATTCCTCCGTGGTGGTCTGGGCCACAGCCAGAGAAAGACCTCCGAGGAGGGTCACGAGGGACTGCTTGGTGAACATGATGCCCTAGATATCAGCAGACGAAAGCTGAAAGTATATTAAGAGAGGGATCCGGCGTAATATCCACGGAGAAGCACACCAAACAAAAAAATCCAGAAAATTATCGGGCTGCTGAGGACATCTTTATATCTTTCTTCACGGCTGCTATGAACTCTATACCGGTCCATCACACGCGTGGTTATTCGTGCCGCAACTATTCTAGCCCGGAGCAATTTAATCAACGAACTGCAATTGGACAGGCCTGTTTAACCGACGAAGCCAGTGTGTCAGATCCCCACAGCATCTGCGTCGGCATTGTGGAACGTTGTCGGCTGCTGTTGTGCATGGCAGGATTGCAGCTGATGCCATCTGGTGAGATGTTCTGCACGTTGCGAGTCGATTGTCGCTGACTGGCCGACAGGGAAATGCCCGCTAATGCCGAGTTTGGACAAGCGGATAACTTAGACAGCGGAGAGTGACATTCTATTGGACAATTGCTCAACCAGGGAGCACAAGACTCCCGGTCCCTGGCACGTGCCCGCAATGCCTTCTGCCAGCGGATGGTTTGGCATATACTAGTCTTTCAGACTGAAAGCTCGCTTCCAGTGGGACTGCAGTAGTCCATCTACTGTGGAGACTCCGGTCACAAAGAGTTCGCAGTGCGTGGCTGTATTGCGCGAGTGACGGGTACGCTAGGAACATCCCGGACTACTGTACACTATGGAAAGTAGAATAGGAATTTTAGAATAACAGGTTGAACTCCATAAGGTCGTTGCTCTCATTATTTTGTAGTCAACTCTATCGATCTATATACCTTGTTGACCAGTCCGGTCACACCTGCGTAGCATGTAAATCCATCGGCATCATACATCCTATACTCCAGTCCGCTTAAGCAAAGAACTTGGCCTCACCCTCCTTCAGCTTGCCAGCACCAACCAGGCGCTTGACCTCCTCGGCGTATACGTTCTTGACAGCAGCAGCGTCCTTGCCAGCAGCGGTAAGGCGTCCAGCCAGACCAGCAATCTCCTCAGCGTCGATCTTGCTGATGATGAGGTCAACGTCGCCGAGAACGGAGTCAACCTGAGCAGCGGAGGGCTCACCACCCTCGCCGAAGTAGTTGACATCCTTGACGGAGCCCTTGAGAACACGCTTGTTCTTCTTAGCGGCGTTCTTAGCGGCCTCCTTGGCCTTCTTGTTCTGCTCACGCTCGGCCTTGGCAGCCTCCTCGGCGTCCTTCTTGCGCTGCTCCTCCTCCAGGCGGGCCTTCTCCTTCTCCTCGGCCAGACGCTTGATCTCAGCCTCCTTCTCGAGACGCTTGCGGTCCTTGTCGGCACGAGCGGCCTTACGGAACTTCTTGATACGCTCATCACCAGCGGCGCACTCGTCCACAAGGTGGCGGAGACGGGTAGTGTCCTCGGTCTTGCGCTTGCGGCGGGCGTTGGCGTTCTTCTTCTCCATGTGACGCTTCTGGTCACGGTTCTCGTTGTCATCCGGCACATCCTCGTCCAGGTACTCGAAGGTACGCCAGCTGTCGAAGTCGTACCAGAAGTTGTAGAAGGTCTCGACCTCCTCCTGGGTGCTGTTCTCGTCACCGAGCTGGGGCACGGGCTGGATCTTGGAGAAACGGCCCTCGGACTCGAAGACAGGGCGCCAGAGCTTGAAGAAGTTGCCCTTGGCAGCCTCTTTCTTGGTGGGGGGCTCGACATCAGCGGCCTCGTCTACGGAGTCGAACTGACGACGCTTAGTGGGGTCCAGGAGAACCTCAGTAGCCTTCTGGATGCACTTGAAGAAGCTGTCGTTCTCGTCGCGGTCACCCATGGCGGCCTTCTTGTCGGGGTGGTGGCGGAGGACCTTCTTGCGGTGGGCGCGCTTGATCTGCTCGGGGGTGGCACGCCAGCGGTACTTGGACAGACCGAGAACCTGGTAGTGATCTTGGCTCTGTAGTGTGTAAGAATCATACTTATATCGACGATTTTGGTAATGCATACCTTCCAGTCCTTGGCATCTCTGGAGAGCATCACAGGGTCCTCGTCCTCGGAGATGTCATCATCCTCCTCGTCCTCGGTGCTCTTCACGTTCTGCTGGGCCTGGATACGCTCATCCTCGGAGAAGGTGCGGTGGTGGCGCTTCTGGAGGGTTGTTAGCAGTGAGCCATTATCGCACTGGATCGGTCGCTAGATACGTACTCTGCGGGCGTGGGCCAGGAAGTGAGGGCCAACGGGCTCGAGGTTCCTCTGGGTGGCAGCGGAGACGGTGCCAACGGCCTTGAAGTCCTTATCGGCACTCCAGCCAGAAGGCAGGGAGGGGAGAGTAACGTTGATGGTCTGAACGGTAGCCATGGTCAAGAACAGAGCCACGCGGGGTGATTTGAGGGGAGAATGGGAAAGAGTGAGAAGCGCCCAACGGACTGTTTGAGCAAAAAGACAAAGTGCTTTTCCATTTTTTTCTGCCCCGACTTGCCGCCACCCAGTGGGCCAATCAAGCCTGGGCTGTTTCGGAGGTCATCGAAAGTCATGGACTGCCGCAGGGAACGACGGTTAGAAATTCAACCTTTTTGCATGTTGATTAGATCTTCTTCTTATATGTTTTGTTGTTTTTGACTGTACTTTCTATATCAAGGATTCTTTATTTACAGAGCGACGAGCCGCATTCGCCTGCCGACCATTTTCTTTATCATCAGATCACCCGTTACTATCGCAGTACGCCACCCCAAAAGACTCAATTTACAAGGAGACAACTTCTAAAAGGTCAACAGATTGAATTCTTCGATAAATCTCACTATCAACCCTCATAATGTCCTCCCAAACCGCCCTGTCCGCACGCAGTGCTTACCGCCAACTCCTCCGCGCTACCCGCATTGCCTTCCGGGGTCAGTCGCCGCCTCAACAGCCTTAAGTCTATTCAACGCTAACCATATTCAACGTGCAGATGATGTCCGTGTTATGATTGCTGCCCGTCAAGAGGCTCGCCGGAATTTCGACAGCCACCGCCGCGAAGGCATTGATACTCCGATGCAGATCAACCATGCGCTCGAAGTGGCGAACATTCTCAGACACAACATTGTCCAGGGTGTACGGGAGCAAGATGATGAGAATGCCAAGTGGGGTGAGTAGCTAGCAGAGGAATTATGCTATGGCTGAGTATATGTCGCTGACCCGAGATCCTATCAGAACTCCGCATTCATGACGACATCGAGCGCGGCGATAACGACACCATCAGAGTTAAGGGAAAGACTGTCAAGGTGGATAAGGCATGCTCGTCATAGAGGGAGGGTCTCCCGTGAGGAATCCGACTGTCTGGAAGCCTATGCGTGGGTGAAAGGATGACTGCAGACTATGGCATTTGCAGACTGTATTATAGTATACCCAAACTTTTCTCTCTCCTTCCGGCGTCTTTGGGGGTATTTTATGGTTTAATCAGAATGTAGAAAATATACACAACGCCCGCTCGCGAACATACATAAGACCTCCTTGTTCCCGAACCCTGTAGAAAACAAAATGCGAGTGTTGAAATGCAGATCAATCACCAGACAGACTGGAGTACTGGACCTCTCCAGCACCCGGGGGTGGGGCGACAGCATAACTCCGTTGTTTTTGCTCTTTGCCAATCTCCTCTCCGGCAGCGGTGATGGCTCTCTTTCCAGAATCGGCTGCCCGCGGGCCTGCCGCCTGCCGACCTTCCCGGGCATTCTTCAAGCGCTCCTCCCGGTCCATGTTATCCAACGGCTTGGGCTTACCCCATCGAACACGCAGAGGGCAGCCTTGGATGACAGCCCGACCCTGGCACTGCTTGGCGGCTGCCTCGGCACCCTCCCGAGTTGCGAAGTTGACGAACGCAGAGTGAGCACGGTGGGAGCAAATGAGCGACCGCAGCTGTCCAAACTGTGTGAAGAAAGTCCGCAGCGTATGTTCCGGAAGATCATCCTCCACGCCAGTAACAAAGAGCGATGTGATGTTCGGATCCGCGGGCGGTAGGATATCTTCAGCCGATGGGGGCACCTGAGCGGCGCTAGGGAATGGGCGGCCACCACGACCACCACGCATACCTCCTCGTCCTCTACCCGGAAGTGGCGTTCCCCTCCTGCTTTCGCTTGTGCGAATGGGTCCCGGGCCATTTCCGTAGCGGCTGTGTACGACCGGTGCGTCGCTGGGTCCTGCACTCGCGCCCTCCTCGTCTTGGGGTGCAGCCTCTATCTGGCGAGGCTTCCTGTAGTAGGGCTCACTGTTGGCGAGCCTCCGAAGCAACTCCCGAGCTTTCTCGTCCGTCTTCTCGTATTCCTCCACCGCGCCACGCCCCTCTTCGATCTCCTTCTCGTGACCTTGTGCGTAGTATTCGCGGTTGATGGTGCTTTCGGGGCCCGGGGCGACCATCTTCAAAGCAGCATCACGAACGACGATCGGCAGCCCGAAGGACAGATCCAGCATACAGCATTGGCAGCAGTTCTTCAAACGCGCGCAGGTCAAGCAGATGGCAGTACGCTTCTGGCGCGCGGTGCGGTCAGCTTTCCAGCGGAAGATGGTGAAAGGACGCGTGCACTGGGAATATGTTAGTATGGTCTGGTTGTCCGAAAGTTGAAAGGTCTGCCTACAATCTTGCATTCTGCGCCATGGTCTTCCTTGAGCATCTGAACGTAAGGATTGTCGGGCAGGCAGTTCTCGCACACGGAGGGGAAGTCAGTGGTCTCCCATCCGGACCGGTTCAGGTCCTGCTTAATCTGTGGAGGGGGCATCTTGTCGTTGTGTTGATCAGCTGCGCTTCCACACAGAAACGCGAAGCCCTGCGGAGATGATGCGGCGAAGTTGAGCGTTGTCGGTAGCAAGAACTTGGATTATCGATAGTCGTAGTGGCGCATTCTGTGGCTAAGTGTGGCTGTTATGACATAAGCAAGATGTGAGTCACGTGATATGACTGCAAGTTCCTGCATCACATGCATGGAAAGGATGAACCCGAGTGCTTGTTTAGGCATCTGCGTAAGGAGTATAGTAATTCCAGTAGAAAGTGCATGATGCTCAATCATACAGAGTCTGAAACGAAACCTTGCAGTCCAGGCCTTGATCCCGCGGCATTCAACCTGATAGCATAGCCTCTTCTGTGCGACCAGCGGATCCAGTGATGCCTGGCGGAATACGCAGCGGATACGCGATACGCGATACGCAGCTTCTCGATATGACCAGGAACGCCCTGGTCAACTGCCTAGTACGGCTTAGCGCTGTTCCACCGTCTCTTTCGGATACAACTTTTTCCTGGCTAGAACCCCAGGATGCCTGTTCGGGCCTAGCCCCCCGCCATCTGGTTGGCTGGCCAGCGGCACAGCGGTGATTGGCTGGGGAAATGTCAAAGTCAGTCGTAATTCCGCCTCCCCTTTCTTTCGGTCGATCGCATTAACTGCTGCGTTGGCCTCGCTTGCTTCTTCGTATCCTTTCGTTTTCCTCTTCCTTCACTTCTGTCTGCCTGTTCGGCCTTTCTTCTCTTCTCAGGATCGTGTTTCTGGTTATAAAACTGCCTCAATTGCCTCCTCAAGTCACTGTATCCGAACCACTTACTCCGGACACCTGTGCTTCTTGACCGATCCACCCCTTTTTATCCCACTTTAATTTCCAATTGCTGTCAACAATGGCTCCCGCAGCTCTCGAACAGGAGAACCATGCGCGTGATGCGGAGTTCAACCGTGTCCTCCATGGAAAGTCCGCTGAAGCTCAGGGTGGTTTCGCTGCCATGCGCAACAAGGACGCCGCCGCTCAGAAGGCTGCTGTCGACGAGTACTTCAAGCACTGGGACAACAAGAGCGCTGAGGAAGAGACTGAAGAGATCCGTGCGGTATGTTTGCGACTTACTCGTTTCCGATATTGATGCTAAGCCTTGTACTAATATATCAATGTTCTAGGCCCGTCGTGCCGAGTATGCGACCTTGACCAGACAGTATGTACCACTATTGGGATCCAGATTCATGGGTTTGATCATCAGTACTAACTCGAATTTTCTATAGCTACTACAACCTTGCGACGGACTTCTACGAGTACGGATGGGGTACCTCCTTCCACTTCTGCCGTTTCTCCCCTGGCGAGGGCTTCCACCAGGCCATCGCTCGCCACGAACACTACCTCGCCCATCAGATCGGCATCAAGTCTGGAATGAAGGTTCTCGATGTTGGCTGCGGTGTCGGAGGCCCTGCCCGTGAGATCGTCAAGTTCACCGACGCCAATGTGGTCGGCCTGAACAACAACGACTACCAGATCCAGCGTGCTACGCGCTACGCTGAGCGTGAGGGCTTGGCCCACAAGTTGACCTTCGAGAAGGGTGACTTCATGCAGATGAAGTTCGAGGACAACACCTTCGACGCTGTCTACGCCATTGAGGCTACCTGCCACGCTCCCGAACTCGAGGGTGTCTACAAGGAAATCTTCCGTGTCCTGAAGCCCGGTGGTGTTTTCGGTGTCTACGAATGGTTGATGACCGAGGAGTACGACAACAGCAACGCCGAGCACCGCAAGATCCGTCTCGGTATCGAGCAGGGTGACGGTATCTCCAACATGGTCAAGGTCTCCGAGGGTCTTGACGCCATGAAGGGAGCCGGTTTCGAGCTCCTCCACAACGAGGATTTGGCCGACCGCCCCGACACCATCCCCTGGTACTACCCCTTGGCCGGTTCCTTCAAGCACTTGACCTCTCCCTGGGACTTCTTCACGATCGCTCGTATGACCTGGTGGGGCCGTGGCATTGCCCACCGCTTCGTCGGAGCCATGGAGAAGGTCGGTCTTTTCCCCAAGGGCTCTCAGAAGACTGCCGACAGTCTGGCCCTGGCCGGTGACTGCCTTGTTGCCGGTGGTGAGAAGAAGCTGTTCACTCCCATGTACCTCATGGTTGGCCGCAAGCCCGAGTAAACGGTTTCAGCAAAAAAAAAAACTTGCATTATGCCATAACGCCTGTACAAATCATTCTGGGACAGCATCCTATTGCATAGACAGCACGGCGGTCTATGTTCTTTAATATCCGGGTTTCTTTTTTTTTCCCTTTATATTTCCCTATGTTTCATTCCCTTTCTTGTGTGTCATTATATTGCATACCGCCGCGGGATGCTTTGTTTTCGTTAGTGCATTTGTTTTTTTCTTCCCCTCTGTTCCTTTTCCCATCTCATGTCCTGCCCATACGGGAATGGGCAGGCGTACGAAATCACTGCTGAGTATCATGTGCCGATGGTGATGATTCCTTTCTGTTACTTGTCATTTGTTGTTCAGAATAGATTTAATAGCGAGTACCAGGAATAACGAGTCTCAAAATTACCTATTTCACTTTACTTCCATACCAACAACGTAAATCATAACCAGTCTCATACCTTATCAAGCACCTCATCCAATAAACGACCCAATATATCCTACCGAGCCACTTCAATCTCCTTCGCCTCTGCCTTCTCCTTTTCATCCAAAAACTCCTCCGCCACCGGATTAGCATGACTAACCACCGCATCCTTCCCATCAAACAGCAGCGCAATCTGCTCGAGACTCGGTCCTTTGGTCTGCAAATATACCATGGTATTAGTCACCATCGCCACGATGTCGAACAAGAGCATGTGCATATATATATAGTGGGATGTGAAAGGGACAGAATGAACACCAACCTCAATAAAGAAGAAATACACCACCACAAACTCAACGATAATCCACCCCACATAGAAGAAATAATACTTCCATGCGAAGGCGTCAATCCCCAGTGGGTTTACATACGTGTTGAAGGCCCCTGTGGCACCGGTGACGAGCCAGAAAAGAGCGATGCCTTTGGCGCGGATGGAGTAGGGGAGGATTTCAACGACTGCGTTTGTCAGTTAGCTATTGCACTAACCATTTATATTCGGCTAGGTGAGAGATTCTGTGGCTTGGGATAGAAAGTACTAACCGTAGAGCATCATCGCACCCGTCCAACCTAGATTATGTACTCCGTTGTATATATAGATGAAAGCGACAGTGGCGTACGATGCAGACTGGCTGCCTGTTTCGACGAACACGCCCGTGCAAATCGTGATGAGCGCAAAGACGAGCCAGATGAGTCCCATGGACCAGAGCAGGAGAGGTCTTCGTCCGACTCGGCCGGGAAGGAAGGCAAAGGCTAGTGCACAGGCGAAACTGAACATTTGGCTTGTTGCGGTGATCAGGGTCGTGTCGACTTCGGCGGTTATTCCGGCGGATTTGAGCATGCTGCTGAGGTAGTAGCTTATTAGGCCGTTGCCGGACCATTGTTTGCAGATTCCTGGTGGTCTCTCGCATTAGGCGGTGGTGGTGGTAGGTTGAGGGTAGAGGAACTCACCACACCATATGAGGATGAACGAGCGCCATCTGTTTCCACGGGTGTTGATGAGTTCTTTCCAGGATGTCTTTTTGGCGGCGATCTCGAGTTCGATGGTCTCTTTCATTTCTTGGTATTCCTGTTGCACTACGATGTCCTGGGCGTCGCCGTTGCCGTGGTATTTGGCTAAAATGGCGAGGGCGGCTTGTTCGCGGCCGCGGCTGATGAGCCAGCGGGGGGATCTATGATTGTTAGGAATGGATTGGAATGTAAAAATCCTTTTGGCCTACTCTGGAAGAATGAATGCTCCAATTACTTGGATTATTGATGGAAGCGCTTGGAAGACGGTGGGAATGCGCCATGCCCTATCTTTCATAAGGATGAAGAAGTACGGTCTCGGGCAGGTGGGCTTACCATGCACTTGCAAGTCGGAAGGATCCAAATGTAATCCACGCCGCGATGATAGATCCAGCACTGTACGTAGTGTTCGACATGGAAGTTGCTGTCGCTCGATGGTCTGGGTAGGCTAGTTCACCCATCCATACTGGCCCGATCGCAGCAACTACCACACCTCCCATGCCTAGAAGCAAGCGAGCTGCGATGAAGAGACCGGCACTGGAGGCACCAGTAGCCATGCCGGTACCAGCAAGGCATAGAATGGCGCCGAAAAACAGGCAGTATCTGCGACCGAGCCTGTCGGAAATGAAGGAAATGAAGACAACGCCGACGATATTGCCTGATATTGTAGTTAGACCAATAACGAGATCGTCGAGATCAGTGTACTGTATCACCTATCCAGTACATAGCGCTCATGGCCCCCAGAAGGCTACCATGAGGGTGATTAAAATCTGCACTGCATGGTCAGTCAACGGACTAGCGCAGATACAATACTAGACAGACCCTCCTGCCAAACACTCAGCTCTTGCACGTTATTGATCAAGGAAGCATCGTAGCCTTGAGTAAACTCGCTGAACATGAGAAAGAACAGCATCAAGTTCAGCTTTCGTAGACCGGTGTCCTTCCACCATGGCCCTTGCTTGTTGCTCACCACCGTGGTGTCCTCCAGCGCTCTGCGATCGATGGGCTTCCGCGCACTTACAGCCATGATGAAGTCGGGTTGGTTAACGATATCCCATAATACTGCCACCAACTCCCATCAAGAAGATATATACGGAGATTGTAGCAGATCCTATGGAATGTGATGTCTAATCAAGACAAGCTTGCCCAGGCTATTATCCGGGGTCAAAACCTGGGGGAACTGCGGGGCTGATCGCGCAGATCCCTCCTCCAGGTTGCATGAGAGGTTCGGCCTAAAGCAATCCGAGGCGGCTGGGAAACACCATGCGAGCAGCTCAGACAGCTGGTGGCGATCTCCTGATTCTCCTGTTGGTGGAAAATGTATTCCTAGTGCGAGTGACTGCGTCGCCACGAGCAAGGGCTGACCTGAAATTGACTTCCGGGTTGAAGGCTTCCACTAGGATTGCTGCTACTAATTACTGCTTCTCTTGCTTTTCAAGACTTATCACATGCTCCTCATTGTGCCAGGTTATTGACATCGAATTGTAGCACGGCCACCTTCCTTTTACCTTCCTCATTGTCTCTCAATATGAGAATAGACAGAAGCCCAAATTTTGTAAAGGCTTCTTCGTCGATCAGCGGCTCTCCACTGTATCCACGTTCTCTCCATACTACACTCATTTCTCCATTTATACCAGTCATACTCCTCCGCGCAATCAACATTTCACTCTCCGTATTCGACGGAAGTATGAAGAAGACAGCATTGAGCTTCTCGCTATGGACAAGTTTTCCTCGAGGTCCGGTAGGCGTAGGGTATATGTCAGGTATTGCGAAGAAACTCCACTGATTGTCCGATGGGGAGCGGTAGTAGTGCATCCATGTTTCCTTTCCGGTGGTGTTCTCTCGATTCAATACATGCACTCCTCCCTCGGGGTCAACGTACTGTGCCTCCTGATTCATGATACCGCTGTTTCTAGGGATATCCCTGACGAGTAGCCGGCTATCTTGGGACTCGAGTCCGGTCCCTGGACGTGCTGACAAGATAGCCACTGACTTTTGGTTTGACCCGCTCCATGTAGTGCCATTATCCCGACTATATGCATAATATAGCCCTTCGTTATTCTCGGGGCCATTGGGTCCAGCTTGCGCTTTGTGGGCTGTGGAAGCACAGTCGTTCGCTCCTTCGTACTCGATAAAGTGTCGGTTAGTCCAAGTGACGTGAAGACTATTCGTTTGTAGATGATAAGATATCCCATTTGGATACGGGTTACACTGTCTTCCAACTAGATAGGTTCCCAGTTGGACGAATTGCGCAGTGTCAGAACTGTAGCGATACAGGACATCGGAGCCGGCACCTGCTCTACGGGCTGAATTTCAGATTCTGCTTCTTCGGAGTTTTGCGCATTACATACTTTCCAATGCGACACTCGAAGTACATGTCTTTTTCAGCAGGTATGAATCGTGGATATGTAACGTCCAACAGACCGTCGCAGCCGGGTAGATGATCTAGAACCGGGCTGAAGTTGCTTGCCGTCCAACTCGACTCGCTTGGGTCGGCTGCCAGACCTGGTCGCGAGATGCGATATTTCAGCGCATCGCAGTGGTGGTCAAACGACACATGGATCGTTCCATCACCACCACAAATTCCGATGGATATGGTATTATGTCCATCATCGGTCGTCTGGTTGTAATCTTCGAAAGTCAAGTATTGCCAGTCGGACGCAGGGTCCCGGACATCATGGCGTGCAATCGTAACTCTTCTAGAGTCCGATCCTTCCAACGAGGTATAAAAAGCCACATACTGGATGCTGCCCGAAGTTGTAATTGCTGACTGCTGATAGGCACAGGCGTTTAGGCGGTGCGTGGTATTGGGGTCGTCCCCAAGAGCAGTAATTGACGGAATAGTCATAATTCAGTAGTAGCAAACACGTCTCGAGTATTTTTGGCTCGGGTGATATGCGGACTCTTCGATGGGTGGTAGACTCTCAGCTAGAGAACTATGCGATTTCTCGAGGCACGTGAACTGGCCTGATCGGGATCGAGAGAAGACTGCGGCAGAGCATTTTCCCTCCCAGCATCTCTTGCCCTTTCTTAAACCGCTCTTGCACAACACAATAAGAACATGGCTATTAGCTGGTCGCCAGTCCAGCTGATGTTTGGTGGAAGAACTCCTGATCCATTCGTCACTGCCCCGCCCCCGCAATGACAGCGATCTCCGCCGGTGTCCATCGATGGCCGGCCATTCACCGATCGTCTTCAATAAACTCTGTCGATGTTTGATCGCCCCCTCACCTCAATTTATCCGAGCTGGCTCCATAATAACCGATGGCACCTCCAGTGGATGTATGGGTTCGAGCAGTCGATTCGGTTGACTGCGGCAATTGAAATACGGAGTTTCTGGAGACCATTGAACAAGTACTCCCTTGCTAAGAGCATAGATAAGTTCGCGTTATGTACAGTTCAATTGGGATCCTAGTCATGCCTGGCATCAGAATGAATGCTTTTATTGCTTCGGCTCTTCTGCTGGCTACTGGAAGCGGAGTCAATGGCCTCGAGTTTGAAATTCCATCGTCAGCTCCAGCAAACTCCAGTGGTCAGCTAGACGCTGCTCCTGTGGGCGTTTCGTACGTCGAACTGTTCTACTGCATGAGATCTGATTTCTGACTCCAATAAGATTCGAGTTTTTCGCCTTCCCAGAGTACTTCCAGCAACTACCCTTGACAAATTCTTGTTTGGGACAACTGCACGATGCATCGGGATCTTACTCGCCCATTCGAATTGGAGGCACAACGCAGTGAGATAACCGCGGCGTCTTCGTACTGCAAGTTATCGTACTAAGTCTTCTACAAGAGATCGCGCGACCTACAATGCCTCTTTATCGTCAGCAGTCTCATACAGCGTTGACTCGCCGGATGATGCACCAGAGACACTCACATTTGGTGACTCATTCATGGAAATAGCTGGTACTTATGAAGGATCAGTGACCATTGGTATGCCATTGATAGCAAACATGATTGAATCGCGAGTTCCCTTACCGGGCTCATAGCAAGAATGCTGATATACGCTCAGGGCTCAATAGACGGCTGGACAATATCGACAATACAATTGCCGCAGCAAAGGTCGCCAAATCAGAGGTTGCTACTCTTTATGCTATTGAGCTTGGTAACGAACCGAACTGTACGTTCACTGTATGTACTTACTTTCGGAATAGGCGCGCTAACTCTTGTCAGTCTTCACTTCAAGTGATCCAATCGCGGATGGCCAGTCATGGACGGCTGCAGCTGATGCAGCTTCGCAGGTCTCGTGGCAAGCATCTGTAGGCAGTGCTTTGGACGAAACGTCATTCGCCCAAGCTGGTGTCTTCTTCGGCGTGGGTACATTCAATGTGAGCAATTTAGCCCAGAAAGAGGAAGAAGCCGATACCACCCAATACGTGCGCTCTTTCTGCCACCATTACTATCCGCAATCCGCGTCTACCGCGGACCTAGATGAATTGATGAGCCATACCGAGATCGTGGAGGGAGTGGCAGAGTTCCAGAGCCAAGTAGTGGCTGCACAGGAGCTCGACAAAGATTTTGTCATGGGAGAAACAAACTCGGGTATGTCTCGCCCAGCACGTGCCTGACCAAATGCTAAATAACGCCAGCGACCGGTGGAGGTGGTGGTATTAGCCCTACCTTCGGTGCCGGGCTCTGGATCCTGGACTACGTCATGCAAGCCACCATTCTAGGTGTTAAAGTAGGCCTACCTGCCATCAACTCCGGATCTAGAACGAGCCTTTTGATCTGACTTTGACAGCAATTATTCTTCCACCAAGGAACAATTGGCAACTGTACGTATCTCATGTTGTTGCTTATGTCTGGTTGGCGCAAGTTAACCCATGGTACAGGCCCGTATTGCTGGTGGGACGAATCGGTGAATGCGCCATTCTACGGCGCCTATACCGCCGCCCTTGCCCTCTCTGGTGCCTCCAAAGTCGCCCAGCTAGACACCGGGAATAGCCGGTTCGCAGCATACGCATTCTACGATAGCAGTAACCAGCCCATCCGTGTATTGCTGTACAACTCGGAGTATTACACCTCAGGGACACGGAGCAGTGTGAGCGTGACATTGAGTGGCATTCCCTCGACATCCACTTCTGTATCCGCGTTGCGATTAACTGGAGATGCCGCAACAACGACCGTCGGGGAGGGGGCGATCACCGTCGGAGGACAAACTTTTGCGAACGCGACATGCGAATTACAGGGCACAAAGGATACGGAGACGATGCAAGCAACAGCAGGACGGGCGACATTCACTGTCCAGGCATCCGAGGCGTTGCTTATTTATGTGTAATCTGAAAGAAGCACGAGCAGCGTTAGGCTTGGTCGTATCAGATAAGATTGGAATGCACGGACAAACCAAGCTGGGCCTGCTAGGGGTAATCCCGGGTCTAGCCAGTTCCCTTAAGAATATAGCCGGAATTCCGCTTGGCTCGGCAGCCGAGAAATGACCGGGTCTACCGTTCTGCCAGTCACCTCACCGCCCACTTCATACCACGCCGAGCCTCATCATGATCAAGCGTCTTAATTTATAAGAGTGCATATTTCAAGCATGAGAATATGCACTTATTATAAATATAGAAGACCTCATCGTGGTCAAATTAGAAGAGGGTTGTTCCCGTTGTTAGCGGTAGGCCACGCGGAGTTAGTTCATGCCATGCCGAGCTGTAAGCCCGAGATCGAACTTTTTACACTTTCGCGCTCCGAAAAGGCGAACTCTGGTCTCGGAATTCGATCATTACCCTATTTGGATAATTTCCCGGGTTCGCCGTTGCCGACTTTTGATAGCGATCAGTGAGCCACCAGTGGAAAATGGTTGCGATGGGTACCAGGCTGATCATGGACTCTTTTAAATCTGCCCATCGCGCCTCTGGGCCTCCTTGGCGCCGGATGGCATCATTTTCTTATCTGTTGTGGTTTTCCCTCTTTCCTTCGCTACCCTTACCATCCCTCACACGTCGGCCTTACGTCCTTGTCCTCGGGCCACAGTATGAGCTCCGACAAAGTCCAGATGGCCGAGGCTGGCGACAAGGCTGAGGCCCCTCCTGCGGCCGTCTCTTTCTTCGATCCTGCACTTAAAGCTGCTCGTCGCAGCGTGTTCTTCCAGTGGGGCCGGACAGGTTCGTGCTAAACCCTTAAAACTATTGTTATTCTTTCTCTAATTGTAACTATATAGTTTTACTGCTCTGTGTCTTCATCCTTTGCATTCTATCCCTGTTCTGGGCCGTACAATTTCAGGCGGAGTCCCGGTTTCCTGCTCTAACTGTTTGGGTCGTCGACTTTGATGGCCAGCTGGAGCCCTACCGAAATGAGACTCCAATTGTGGGCCCTGCCGTGACTGACGTCGTGAACCAGATACTTGACTCGAGCAGCGAGCATCTAGGTTACACGATCAAGTCTCCTGCAGAGTTCAACAATGACCCCTGGGCTGTGCGCCAGTCGGTGTACGACGAGCACGCTTATGCAGCTGTTATTGTCAACTCTAATGCCACTGCTCTTCTTCGCAACGCCGTCACTAACGGAAACTCATCCTACGACCCCTACGGTGCGGCGGAGTTCGTCATGATCAGTGCACGCGATCCGACCACATATTACAACTACATCATCCCCTTTTTATCCGATCTAGACTTGGCCGTCCGGTCGTACTTCGGACCGCGCTGGATACAGACCGTCGCGCAGGAAGGGTACAACATCAGCAAGGTGCCACAGGCCATCAACCCGGCAATTGGATTCACCTCCATTGATCTTCGACCCTTCGCGCCCGCCGTCATCACTCCGGCCGTGAGCATTGGTCTCATCTATCTGATCATTCTTGCCTTCTTCAACACCCCGTTCATGATGCCCATACACATCCAATTCATCAAGGGCAACCATCCTCCGCTGAAAATCCCACAGTGGCTCCTGTGGCGCATCCTGTCTAACATTGGCACATACTTCTGCCTATCGCTCTTCTACTCCTTCGTGTCACTGGCCTTCCAGATCCCATTTAACAATCCCTCCGCACCCGACACTCAGTCCGCCAACAACCCCAATGCCTACGGCCATGGGTCCTTTGTTGTCTACTGGATGCTGAACTGGGTGGGAATGTGCGCCCTTGGTTTCCCGTGTGAGAACATGGCTATGATCATCGGTCTCCCTTGGAGTGCGCTCTTCCTCATCTTCTGGGTGATTACCAACGTGGCCACCGGATTCTATGCTCTGGACCTGGCACCAGGTTTCTTCAGATGGGGTTACGCCTGGCCTCTTCACAGAAGTACGTTGTTCCCTCAATTCTCCCAGTTAACAAAGCTAATATATGGTAGTCGTCGAGGCACTCCGCACCATTCTCTTCGATACGCATTCTCGCATCGGGCTTGACTTCGGTGTTCTTTTCGCCTGGGTCGCATTCTCAATCTGTTTGTTCCCATTCGCTGCAGCGTTTATGAACTGGAAGATTAAGCGGGGTTGGGCGTAAAAGGCTCATACACTAGCCCCGAATATTAAAAGCAAGACTTTTCTGATGTTGTTTGGCGAGCATACATAGAGATTCTAGATTTCGGCATGGTATCCTCTTGCTAATACTGTCCTTGGGAATAATGTGGATGAAGGTCATCATGGGGGGGGATTTCGGTTCTTGGATATACTTTTTACTAGATATTGTAGTCACTTATAGAGCCATCATAGTTATGTCTTTCTGTTCAATGCATGTCATAATAATAAGTTGCTATGCTTGGCTGGACTATTCTGTTGCTATACACCACGTGGTTGAGTTGTACTGAGGAAACGATACTCGATATATTGCAATTGTCTTTTTTTGTTGCATTGCCAGAATCTCCCCAATGATAATAAAAAGGAAAGACTAAAAATAAAATAAGAATTGAAGAGAGAGGGAAACAATTACTTATAGGCTGTATCCCAGTCGCACAATCATGGATATCACGTGATTTATGATCACGGAAATCCAAAAAAAGAAATGTCCCGAGGGAGGTTCGAACTCCCGGCCTTGGGATCGCATGGAAGTTATGCTTCCACGTCATACTGTAGTATGAGACCCACGTGATAACCAACTACACCATCGAGACGAGTTGTTGAAAACCGCGACATCTATTCGGCTTATATCCCGCGCATGCTGGCTCAGAAGAGACAATTTGTAAGATTGGCTTGGGATGTGGGTTTTCTTTTTTTTTTGGGTGGTTTATGTTTAGTAATTGGCTTTAGTATGATGTTTTATTACTTATGTATATGTGGGAATATGTTGTATTTTGGTGTTTCATTTTTATCGTTTTTGGTCGATGGTGGATATCGTTGTTTTGTATCGGTTATATATATATATATAGTTCCGCTACTAGTACCATACAAAATGATACTATCCATACCACGAACTTGATAGTAAAATCCGAGGATTGAAGCTTCAATCGCCTAGCCCGAGCCATCACGATCAGTTTAAATAACAAGGGGAATGAAAACCATGATTCTACTAATACTGCATTCATTACAGTGCCAATAGACACTGAGACGCAGAAAGTAATGATCTTGTCGCATACAATTCATATCGACACATCCTCAATAACAGTGTAACTTGATATTGATGGATGCGAACTTTATAGCAATAAAGGCTCTGCTAATATGTATCTGTTATGTTAGGCTTATTCACAAGTATATAGCACGCCATGGAATGCATCGATGCAGGGCAGAATATAGACCAAGAAAGTTAGCGGAGTGTTTTCAGAACTCCATTGCAATGCTGGTTAAGATACATCCGAGAAGCTAGTCAAACAAATCGGATACCTCTGAAGCCTTTGGAAGTCGACTTCAAGGTGGTGTGCCGTAATCATTATTCCAATCACTAGCTATGTGGCCAAATTTTGAAACGGGGTGACTGTGTTTTCGGTTCGGTACTGGACAGCAAAATTCAGGTCAATTGTCTCGCCGGGTTCATATTGTCCTTTTGCCCGAGAAGGTTGAAGGAGCTTTTATCCTTTTATTGTGCACGATCAATCCTGCATATGGAAGAAAACACCCTGGCAGCAATACGTTTCAGACGTCAAGGGGGCCGGACCGCCAAGTGTGGGGTTAAAGGATGACACCAATTTTCTTCGATAGAGACAACAAATATGTGATAACGGCATTTCCCGTGCGCCAATGTTTCGCTAGTGCTTATCATTATCGGATGACCAATAGTTACACAATCAAGGCTGCCATATTACCGAATTCAGCAGCCTACCCCCATGATCCTTCCCTAACGTGGCTTCTTCGACAGGGTCGTACGACGTATTCGCTTGTACGACAATAAGCATTGTTTTCGAAGCTACTAGGGCCAGACTGGCATCAAATCCTCAACCTGGATAAAGCACCATAACCGCCAAGCAAGGGGGCTGGGCAATAGTTTACCACCGGTCATTTCTTACTAACTTCCACTTTCTTAGGATTGAGCGGCGAGAGCCGAGGACGGCCGTCACCATATAAGCGGACTAGTAAGAATGCCCGAGCATGCACCTAAAACCGCACCGCAGCATGACGTCTCCACGCTAGTAAACAACAGTCTCTCCAACGGCCCATATTCAGAGATTGGTGGACATGTCACAGAAATACCTGGGGTTATCGCACCATAGACCCCCAGCAATGGCGGAGCGGTCGCATTAGTTCATATACCGGCTGTTTCCTTCCTATTGACATTTCGTAGAGTCTCCCAGCCATCACATCTTCGCCTTTTAGCTGCCTGCCACACATATAACCCCCCTAGAATTGATATAGGTATGGCGCACAGTGCAAATCTTCCAGACACCCGCCCTATCAGATATGACATCCTCATAATAGGAGCTGGGTTTTCGGGAATATTTATGTTATATCACCTTCGCAAACTAGGCTATTCATGCCGGATCTACGAAACAGGGACGGAATTAGGAGGGACATGGGCAAATCATATCTATCCAGGTGTAAGGGTCGATTCAGAAAGCTGGATTTATCAGCTGTCTATGCCGGAGGTTTGGGAGGATTGGTCTTGGAGCGAAGTTTACCCCTCCGGCCAGGAGCTGCGTCGGTATTTTGCCCATGTCGATAAAAAGCTTCATATCAAGAAAGATGTGGACTTCCAGTCCAAGGTAGTGAAGGCACAGTTCGTCCGAGAAAAGAGCTGTTGGCGCACCGAAACGGAGGATGGTCGAGTCACTGAATCCCAATTCCTCCTACCATGTACAGGACTTGCATCGAAGAGCTACACGCCTGCTTTCCCTGGGAGAGAGAGTTTCAAAGGCGAGATATATCACTCCGAATACTGGCCAAAGGAGAACGTTAATATCCAAGGCAAGAAAGTGGCAGTGATAGGCACGGGCTCAGCAGGAATTCAGATTATCCAAGAGTGGGCAAAAGAAGCAGGCACTCTGACGGTTTTTCAGAGAACACCCAACCTGGCTTTGCCCATGCGACAGCTTCAACTCCCCCAAGACCAGGAGGTCATAAGGTCCATGTATCCGCACGTCTTTCGGGACCGTGGTAAAACCTTTGCGGGATATGTAGCAACGCAAGTACCCAAACGGACATTTGACGTTTCACCCGAGGAGCGTGAGGCTTTTTATGAATATGCATGGAAAAAGGGCGGTTTTCATTTCCTGATTGGAACATATATCGATAATTTGACCGACCTGCAAGCAAACCGTGCCTTGTACGACTTCTGGGCTCAAAAGACGCGTTCGAGAATCCTCGACCCCAGAAAGCGGGACCTCCTGGCACCGTTGGATCCACCACATCCCATTGGAGCGAAACGAACGGCACTGGAACTGAATTACTTCGAAGTGTTCAACCAGCCGAACGTCCACTTAGTCAATGTGCGCGAGGAGAAAATTGTTGAATTCCGGCCCCACGGTATTGTCACAAGCAGTGGAGCCTACCATGAGCTTGACGCGGTCGCATTGGCAACTGGGTTTGATGGTTTGACAGGAAGCTTGACCAACTTAGGTCTTCGAAACACGGAGGGCATATCTCTGAAGGAAGAATGGAAGGATGGCGCAAAAACATACCTGGGTCTGACGCTTAGCGGATACCCCAATCTGTTCTACATGTGCGGAGTGCATGGACCGAGCGCACTTAGCAATGTACCCTCGACAATTGAAGTACAGGGCCAGATTATCATCGATACAATCCAGAGAATGCGGGCCAATCGACTGGCCTCTATCGAGGCTACATCAGAGGCAGCAGACTCATGGACAAAATGGGCGGATGAAATCGCTAACGCGACACTGTTTACTCGGGCGGACTCTTGGTATATGGGCGCCAATATACCGGGGAAGAAGCGGCAGATGCTTAATTTCTGTGGTGGAATACCAGCATACAAACAGGCTTGTACAGAGGCTCTGGAGAATTGGAAGGGGTTCAAGACTGTACAGATGGCGAATCTCTGAGGAAATTTGGGAAGACTTCATGCGGACTTCTTGGCAAGTGAACGTGAGATCAACCGTCCTCCACGAGTCAGCCCAGGCTGTCAACCCTTCTCCAAACGCAATGAAAGTACGAGCGGCAGAGTTTGGTCTCCCCAGAAATTACAGAGAATCTAGCCCTGCTTTATTTGGGAGATGGGTAAACTCTCCCGACTAACTTTCTATTGGGGGATCAGCAATAAGATGGTACTAACCAAAGACATATATTGAAGACCAATAATTTGACCCTGTTAATCATCGATCGAATGGATCTGCGGGGAAAAGCATGGGTTCCTCTGGTGTGTCTTGCGGGATGATCAACCGAAACATCATGGCTATAGTACGGGTAGGCGGCAGCAAATATGACACTTTTAGGACCTAGGCTGAAAGGAACTAAGCTATAGTGGCAAGAAAATGGAAATCATAGGCCAGGGAAGCTATTTCCTCGGAGGTTGGATTGATGAGACATTTCCGGAATCAAATGGACTAGGAACAATGCATCGATTCATATGCGGCTGACTCGCACGATTTTCCATTAACTAATTAGTGTGATAGACTGCCAGTCAGCTACCCAAGAGCTCCACTAGACCGAGAGCTGAATTTGTTTGCTTTTGTTATTTTATTTTGTTTTTTTCCTTTCATTTTCTAAATTTTTTTTTTTTTCTTTTTTTCTTTTTTTTCTTGATTGAATATCACTTCTTCCCATCCCAGCCCATTGCTCCAATTGTAACAATGGCCTTGTCGGGGCGTGGCCTGAGGTTTCTGCAGGCCTCCCATGCCCGACCACGTGTACTTCCAGAAGCATCATCTCCTCTTTCCTTTCCTCTTTCGCTTTACCTCAGTAGGCCAACAATCAGAAACCTCTCTCCACACCGACCACACATATTGTATTCTAGTTCACGGCTTGCACTGCACACCAAACACACTTTTCGGTGCGCAGCCTCGGGTTTGAAGCAATAGATGGCCGTTGGTTTATAATGACCTGCAACTACTTGTACGCTATGTCCATACGGCGATCAGGCAACCCCGAAAGAGCTATTGAGTTAACTGGGCCCGCTGTCACTGACATCCTGCCTTCATTGGTAGCTTCCAGATGTGTCAGTGGATCATGTTGTTCAGCCTCATGAAGCGATATTAATCTGTTAGAAATAGACCTCATAACAGCAACCTTCGGATTTACCTGCCCGAAATTCACAGTGGGGGACATGTTAGTGGAAAAAGACATGGCCTTTTGACCCCGGTTGATGGTGGCTGACTGAAGATAAGCAGCAAAAGAAATATGGAACTAGTAGAGGTTTAAATCAACTCCTGCCGACATTAGAAATCATCAGAACCCAGCGGAAGCCGAATATATCCAGCCAAATGCGACGATCTCTTTCCCAGATGCACGAGGTCCACCTGAGCTGCTACACCCCTCTTTGGGAATACCTCCGAAATTCTCCAGCACACTCTCACATTAAGTATCCCCAGGAATCCGCCAGTCTTTCTAGCCTACACGTTTAAAAGCTAACCGCTGCACGCAGGATGGAGTGTGCAGCTTCAGCAATGCAGAATACGAATTGTCCGGTTTGCCGGAAGAACAGACTAATTTCGACCCCAAACCAAGATGAGGAAATAAACGTATGCGGAAGACAAAGGTATCTATTACACCATAGGCAACATATATCCAATAGGCATGCATTTTATAAGCGCCATCTCTTCAGATACTACACTCTATTATTCCATTAATGCGGAAACCATTTTGTTCGTCCTTCGACAATTACGACATGCACCCTGAGATGTATTAGCCCAAGGCTGCTAGCGCCTTTCATCAACGAAAAGTAAGATGGGAATCGTCCCGTCATCCGGGATTATGGGAATAACTATTGACACACTTATGCAGCCACCCTGGGTCTCAGTTGCGGTGTGCAATGACATTGCAGTACCATGACAAGCCTCCTGCACCCGTCACTTCAGCTGAAACGGAAGCTGAGTCAAGTGTTCAGGCCGCGTTCTCCGAAACTCATCACGCAGTAGCCGCTGCATTACCGATCCTGGGAATTTTACCATGACCCTAGAAAAGCTTAGTCTTATTGACTGAATATACCAGCATAAGAGATCATTGGATAGATGTAGCCTGCCTAAGAATTGATTTGCGGCAGGTATGTTGCCTGCGAGTGGTATTCTTTCAAAAAGAACCCTCACCGGTGCATAATTCACCTTCAGATCTTCAGACAATCTATTCCAAATCATCGTGATCGAACTTTCGTGACGAGGTCATTAGATTTCTGGCATGTAGATGGGCCCGGGAGCGCCGATCTCTATGGATCTGACTTCCATGGCACTGTGCTTGTGCTGACCTCGCTCGGGTTTCCGCAACAGGCAAAGCCTGTCAAGGATTGCCCTTCCATACTCATCTGCAAGATGCATATGGCGCTAATTATGTATTGGAAGCACGCTTGAACACCAGCTCAGCTACTAGCCATTCTGCCCCCGCCCCCGCCCCTTTCATTTTTAAGGATACCCTATAGCTCGGAACATAAAGCGCACTAACCGGCTCGGTATGGCTTGCCGTCTTTCAGTGTGAGCCAAGATCTACTTAGGGTTCCTGTGTCGCAGGTAGACATATATCCGTCCATCACCACCTCGTGCAAACGGCACACGTGCATTCCCCTGTTTGACTCACCATCAACCTACGCACCAGCTATGTCCAGTCCATCGCCTTCCAGTGATCAACCTCAATCTCGCAATCGTCCTGGCTCTGCATGCGCGGAATGCCGTCGCCGAAAGATGCGTTGTGACGGGAAGCATCCTCAATGCATTAATTGTTCTAACGCGGGTATAACATGTGTCTTTAACCCGCAGCCTTCCCGCCGGGGTCCCAAGAAAGGCCATCTGAAAACCTTGCAGGTGCGCATCGGTGAGTAGTATGCTCTACTCTGGAAAATATCAACAGAGACTTATGTGAATAGCGAATCTTGAGAATATACTGTTTGGACAGACACAAGATCCCGTGTCCGCAGACACATCCACAAACGGTGATGTTGCTGCGCAACCCACAGTGCATGGCTGGAATGGGGAGCCCCAGTTAAATGTACTTCTCAACGAGTTCAACGCCCCAGCGGGGGCACCAAGCGTAGGGTCAGTGCCGGTTTCGAACTTATTACATGCCGAACTGTAGGTATCATGATTCCTTTTTTCGTGCTGTTGTGCTGAGCAAGCAAGTGACCAGTTGTATTTTGATCGTGCACACGCTTTCGTTCCCATTCTCAACGCACGGCGCTACCTTTCCTGGACCCGGAACACCAACAAGTCCGTATCGAGAAGATGCTTGCAGTACGCCATGTGGACGATAACTACATCCATGTCCGTCCAGCTGGAGCATCTATGCGAGCCCCTGTACCAGTCTGTTCGGCAGCTCCTAGGCTATCTACAACTAGTAGATGGTGATTCCGAGGTTGACCAGATAGAGCATATTCAGGCTTTACTGATACTTGCTGTTTACGAATTCACTCACCAAAACTTCCGTCGCGGGTGGGTGAGCGCCGGTCAGGGCATCCGACTTGTGCAGCTGATGGACCTGCACAAGCTTGATCTTGATAAGGCGAACAATACAGGATCTCACCAAGCGAGTACATTGGAGGATCTCGTCTGTGCGGAGGAGAAGCGTCGCGTCTTCTGGGTAGCGTACATTCTGGACCGACTTATCTCCTTAAGACATGAGAGCCCGTTGACCTTTGACGAGCGAACTGTATGTCATGACAGTCGATGCTCTGATTGCCGGCGTACCTAGCTGATAGTCCGACAGATTGCAACCCGACTGCCCGCCACAGAGGAGACGTTCCAGACAGGTCAATTAAGCCAGATGACTGGTTTCCTCTCGAAAACCATTATTGAAGATAGACCCCTACTCAAAGCAGAGCTTTCGGAAATGGTCATCCTAGCCTCACTTTGTGGGAAAACGGTATTGCACCGACAGCAGGCAGTCGCGGAGCAAGCCGACAACGGCATATCCAACAGCTTCTGGGAGCGACATCGCTGGCTAGATGCTGTACTAATTAAGAAGAGTCGGACCATCTCGGCAGTCCAGCCAGTAACGCCCACTCTGCCAGCCGAACCGGTGTCTCTTACCCCCAATCTTATGATACAATCGGCTATTCTATACCACTGTATGACGCTGGAGCTACTGGCTCGCGCGACTGAGAATAGCGAGACGCTGCGGCAATGTCGACAGCGGGCACTCCTGACTGTACAGGAGATTATCCGACTGACAGAGGCAGTGTTACAGCTGAGTTATTTCGAGGTGAATTGCAAAGCTCTCTTTCTTTTCGTCAGCTGTACTGATATACGATAGATTTCCCCGTTCACACCGCTTCCCATACTTCTCTGCGCCCAAGTGCTCATGATGTATCAAGAAACAGATGCCTCGTGCATGCTGCAGCTGCAGGAAGTTTTAGGTATGGTGCAAAATTTGGCGAATAATAATTATCTTTGCCGGGAATGGGTTAATCAACACTCTGATCTGTTTGATCTCGAACCCGACTTTGTCCTTGCTGAGGCGGAGAGCCATGGTTAAGTTCGTTGATATTGTACATACATTCTCTATGGAAAGATGCTCAGCCTTATACGCTACGAGATTCGGAAGCTCGCTTGGGTTGGCCTTGTGACGTGCACTACCATGACAAAAATGGCTCACGGTGAATGAGCAGCCAATGAAGGTAGTTGAGGCGTGGGACTGCCGGATCGCGAAAGAGATCGGCTCAAAAATTGGCTTCGATGGGGGTGGTCAGGCGGCTTCATCCGCCTATAATATACCTGGTATACCCCGGATCCGCAGCGCCGGTAGATGAAGCTGTGAGATTGCCGTGTGCGGCGGGCTGATGCTTTAGCCGCGGAAACGAGACTCGGCAAGCAACCGTCTTATCAGATCAACTTTAATAAGGCTTGGTTGGATCGATCGATCCACCTTGTGCTTCTCATGGGTAGTCATGGCGTGCCAGGAGATGGAAGTAGAAATGTCTGATCGCTCCCGGTCGGCGGCTGAGCAGGAGTCATCCTTGCCGCAGAATGCGGACCGGGCTTTGAATAGCAGGAGTGAGCCTGTTCCTGAACCGGTCTATCCCCAATGGTAAGCTCACCAACCTACAAGAGGGTCAACGTTTCTGACAACCAAGGCACTATGTCGCCGTTGTGGCAGCCGGGTTCATCGTGATGATCACGACCTGCGCTTTCGTGTTCTCCTTTGGAGTCTACCAATCCCTCTATGAAGAGATGGCCCGCGAACCGAACACTCCTTTTACCGGAAGCACGACTGCGCTCATCGACCTGATCGGCACACTGGCCATTGCCTTAATGTCGATGGCCGGCCCTTTCGCCATGTCCTGGGCGAAGCTCTTCTCCCCACAAGCCGTGATCATCGCCGGCGGCTGGGTATTCGGCATCGCCTACATCCTCGCCAGTTTCAGCAAGGCTCTATGGCACTTTGCTCTGACACAGGGCTTACTCCTGGGCATTGGCACCTGCATGGCCTACGTTCCCACCATGGCGGTCGCCCCAACCTGGTTCAGCAAACGTCGCGGCCTCGCCATGGGCATCATCATCTCGGGGACCGGAGTGGGGGGCATGATCTGGCCGCCTGCCCTACGGGCCATGATCTCCCATGTGGGCTTCCGCAACGCCCTGCGCATCTCAGGCTGCATCTCACTCACTACCGTCACCGCCGCAGGCAGCATCCTGCGCTGGGAGCCCAAATTCCACGAACAAGTCAAACTGCAAACAGCCGGATCATCCTCCAGCACCTCCCGTTATCGTCCCAAATGGATCCGACTCTTCTCCGTCCCGCTCGTCAACTGGCGTGTAGCCCGCTCCAAACGCTTCACAGCCCAAGCCCTCGGCTGTTTCCTCCAGTCCGCCGGCTACTCGACGCCGCTCTTCTTCTACGCCGCATACGCCCAAGCCCTGGGCTACAGCGCCACGACAGCAGCCAACTTCATCACGCTAAGCAACGCATCAAACTTTGTCTCCCGCATCATCATCGGCTACGCAGCCGATAAACTCGGCAGGATTAATGCCCTCGCGGCCACGACGCTGCTCAGCGCCGTCGCCGTCTTCGCCTTCTGGCTGCCTTCGTCGCTGGTCTCGAGCGCCGCGGCACACGGACTCTTCATCGTCTTCACGATCCTGTACGGTGCCTTTGCTAGCGCGTATATCTCCCTCTTCCCCGCATCGCTGGTGGAGCTCTTCGGCGTGCAGCATTTCACTAGCGTCAATGGGGCGCTGTATCTGGTGCGGGGGGTCGGGGCGTTGCTTGGCACGCCGCTGACGGGGCTGTTGATTCCACGAGGCTCCGCCCTGACAGAGTCGGGGATATATGAGCGGGCTGCTATTACAGTGGGTGTGTTGTTGTTCGCTGCGACGGTGGCATGTTTCTGGGTACGAGCTGAAGTACATGGGAAGTGGCGGGTGTAGCTGCCTCAGCAGATGATAGTAATCAAATCGATGATAAATAAGTAACATTACAATCATAGAATCGAACCGAACCGAACCGAATCGAATCGAAATAAATAGAATACATTCAACCCGAAACCCATCCCCCAACCATCATATCCATATCATACCCATATCAATAAATCCATGAATCAAAAACCCCCCAAAACAGCCCCACACAAAACCATCCCCAACATCCCCAATCCAACCTTGCTAACCCCAACCTGCTTCATCGGCACAGCCGCCGACGACCCCGTCTCACTCGCCGCACTGCCCGTACTCGTCCCCGTCTTCGAAGAGGATCCAGTAGCTTTCGTGCCCGTCACGCTCGCCGTCGCCGTCGCAGTCAAGTTACCGGAGCAGAAGGGGTTCTCGACCGCCCCGTTGGACTGAATGCAAGACAGAAGCTCCTTCACGTCCTGACCTTGCGCCAGACAGTAGATTCCGCAGTCGTTGTCGTATTTGGTTGGGCTGGCGGGCGAACAGCATTTGTCCATGATGGCGCTCGCGTTGTTGGTGTTGGGGAGCGCGCATGCTGCGTCTTGCACGGGGAGGACGTACAGGTTGCCCGTGGAGGTGCATGTGCTGGCAGAGGTGGTGGCTGTGGCGGTTGTGGTGGACATTTTGTTTTTTTTCTTTTTGGCTCCTCGGAGAGGGTGTGATTAGGTTGGTTGGAAAGAGTGTGTAGAACGAGTGTCTGTTGTTTGTAGATGTGGATGTGGATAACAACGAAACGAGTGTTATTTGCGTAGGTAGGTGAGTGAGAAAGAGAAAAGGTGAAAGAAAGAAGAAAGCGAGAACAAAGGTACTACTAATAAGTAAATAAATATCTCTCACCTCCGGATTTTCCCAACAGCTACAAATCCCAAACAGGAGACCCCAAGCCACCAAGACCCTTGGCAGACCCACCTGACCCTATATTTATCAGCGGCAATACACGGCAATACCGGCCGTAGGGCCCCGTAACTGACTAGAATACGGGGCCCATCAGGCAATGCAAGGTTTCAGGTGTAGCCAATCAGAATGTACGAAACGCGGGATCGCACCCCGGGATTACCAGATCGGGGGGAAAAGTTCAATCCACGTAGGGGGATCCGAGCTGGCCATTGTCCATCGGGTGACGTGGTTCATTCAGGTTTGGTTTTTATTTTCCCTGTGGGATCGGGTTATTGGATGCTTGCATTAATTAATATGAATATTAATGCATTGATTTGTTGTTTTTTTGGGAGGAGAGTGCTCTAGTTTGATTGGGGATGTTTCAGTTGTTACTTGGTCTGTACAGTAATGTACTTTTCTTGAGTGAGGGTATTGCAGTGGCATGAATGTATCTACTCGGTAGTGTAGCCGATGATGGATTAATTTTAGTATTATGCTATGGAGCTATTCATCATCCATTCCATTCCATTCCATTCATTCCTTCCATCCATCTATCCATCCATCTCCTTCTGACATTCACGTCATATCCATGGTCAAATGCAAAGTACCCCGTACTGTGTAATGCATCTGCACTGCACTGCACTTTACACATCACATCCCCCATCGCGTACCTGCACCTCCCCATCACCCCTTAAACACTCACACTACACTGCACCATCAACCTCGCTCTTCACCCTCTCCAACACCTCCCTCGCCCACCTCTCCCTCCTCACCAACTCCCCATTACACACAACCGGCAACCCGAGCACCTCATTCGCATGACAATCCGAAAACACAGGCCCTTTCACCCCCCGTTCCCGACAAATCCGAACCGCATTCTCCAATAAATTCCTCCCCACCCCGATTCCCCGAAGATGTTGCTGCACAGTCCATGCTCGGATGACGCCGACGACTAGCTGGCAGGACCCTGTTCCTGGAGGTGAAGGAGCATAGTGCTGCTGGTACTGGTAGAGCTGTTCCCGTACCACCGCATCCCGCACATGGCCCCAGAGTTCTTCCTCAGTGTGTATGATCCGCAGGACGAGCGTGCCGATCACCCGGTCTTGGTATTTCGTTACGAGAATAATATCTCCTCTTTCCTTCTCGTCTTCTTCGTGTTTTTCTGCGTTGTGGTGATCTTTCTGCACGGGGGTACTATATCCCACTTTAGATGAAGAAAACGACGACGACGACGACGACGATGACGCAAGTCGAGATGGTGAAGGTGATTGCTCTCTTCGCCGATTCTTATACCTCGTCCCTCCCCTCCATAACCACACCCAGGTTCCCGTACGGCCTGCTTTCTCTAGGTATGGGTGTGTTGTGTGCGCCGCGGCGAGGAGATACAACATGATGCAGGCGGGCCAGGTGATGAGTAGGAGGTACGGCCAGGTATCTTCTCCGGTGGTGGTGGTGGTGGTGGTGCCGAGAGCGCGAGTGAAGAAGTAGGTTATGATGAGGGAGAAGGTAAGGCAGGAGAGCATGGCCGGGTGGGTGAGCATGGAGCGGGCGGCGAGTTGGCGTTGTTGGGCGATGCTGTCTGCTATGAGGTGCAGAGAGGCGATTTGGTCGGCTTCGGTGGTGGTGAGGGAGGTTGTTAGGGGGTTGTTTGTGCTGCTAGGCATCTTGGTCTTGTGTGCGAATTGGGTTTGGGGATGTGGGTGTTGGTATGAGAGAGGTTGTTTTGGGAGGTGGTTGGTGAGGTGAGAGAAGTATACAGGTGGGATGTGGTGAGTGAAAACATACTGACGCAGGTAATAAAATGCTATCTATGCTTTATTTTTACTGTGTTACTGGTTTGGTGTATATTGCAAACATTGATCGCATTTGATTTTAGAAGAACTAAGCTAATGCTTCGCAGTTTAATTTTACGGAAAGATTCAAATTACAAACTTTTTATCGCATACTCTTGTCCAAAATGCTACCGTGCTGGCGATTGCTTTTTCCAGCTAGCTATCATCCCCCGGAACTACCTGAACGCATCTCAATCACAGTTCCTCTACGTTCCATCCCGCTTCGGCCCCTGCTCCTGTTCAGAGGCTGTGACCCTGGGTGTGGGTGTAGGTTCCTCGCCGGACAAATACTCCAGAGTCAGACGCTTCGTCTCTGGAATAAGCAACGAGGTTAAGCACCCGCACAGCATGAACAGTGCAAATATCTGCATTACATGATTGAGCCACGGCGTATCGGACGAGTTAACGCCTCCCTTCGCTCCTCGATGCGCCAGCGGCCCGAATACACACTGCGCAATGATGGCACCGACCTTTCCAGAAGCAGCACTGATCCCATGCGAGGTTGATCGATACCGAGTAGGGAAGCACTCCCCTGGCACAATGAACGTAGTGGCGTTAGGCCCAAAGTTGAAAAAGAACTGTGCTACCACGTACAATGCCAATAATCCGTTGTTGGACCTCTTCAGTGGCTCATACGCGAACCCGATGATGATAAATATGATGGTCAATATCACAAATCCGGTAATCTGGATTGGCTTGCGGCCCAGCCGGTCGACTGTTGCAACCGTCACCCAGTATCCTGGAATGGCTCCAGCACAGATCAAGATCAAGTTGCCCACAGCGTTGCGGTAGAAGTACTCATATACAGTACTTCCACCGTTCCAGCCGATGGCTGTCAGAATGATGGAATTGTTAAGACCAAGCCCGTAAAAAGCTATAAAGTCAGCTCGTTACAGTCAAAGTGGAGTATACTTACCGACGTCAAGGAAGAACCACGAGCCTGCAGTACCAAGCAATACCTTTCCATGCTTCCAAGTGGTGAAATGCGAACGAAAGTCCGACCAACTTGATTTTGGAGTCACTAATCTGATATCGGCGCTTTGAAGCACAGCTACCCGTTTGACTTCGTCAGGATGACCTTCGTGTTTCCCCCAAATGTAAGCATCAACATCTTCATCCGCTTTTAGTAAATCTCTGGCGACATCAAAGGTGTAGCGCGGGGTTTCAGGGATGGTTAAACGATAATAAAGCGCAAGACAAGCCGAAACCGCTCCGAACCCAATGACGACCCGCCACATTTTATCCACGGCCAGCTGACAGACTCCACTGCATTTACTCACGGAGGCTGCAGACTCCAGGGAGCCTTTAAACCCTACCGTCACGATTAGCGCGACAATTGCAGCAGCAAACTGTCCAAAGCCTTGCATGGCAAAGACAGCTCCCATCATGGCCCCTCTATGCTTTGTAGTTGCGAACCTAGTCGATTAGCTGAGTTCTAATATAAGGGGTAGGCACATACTCCGAAGTAATGATTGATGACAATGGGTAGTCACCACCAATGCCGATACCCATCACTGTACGCCAGAAGACCAAAAGGCCAGTGATGGACACTGCAGGAGAATTCGAGGACAAGCACTGTGCCAATGTAGCCAATATGATGATGATCAGCTCAATCCCGTACATGCGCTTGCGACCGACAATATCTGCCAACCATCCAAAGAACAACTGGCCGACGACGGTACCAGCCGAGGTGGAGACCTTGATGGCAGTGTCCGAGCTGTATGGGATCTTGCCAGGGCGGTTGGTCGCGTGTTCCCAAAAGACAACACCAAGCATGCTTGAGCAGAGGTTGATGGCGAAGATATCGTAGGAGTCGGTGAAGAAGCCCACCCCGGCTACAACGACCGCACGAGCGTGACGCCATCCGAACGGGGCGTCGTCGATGCGTGCGAGGGCTAATCGACGACGCTCGTTGGGGTCCTCCACATGAGAAAGGTCAACGTTGTAGTTGGGAAACGCGGCCGTGTCAGGGGCAGCCATATTATCCCAAGAAGGCGTCACAAGGGGTATGTCCTGCAAGTATATGAAAGTGTCAGTGGTCTGCATAGATCATGAAGGTGGGCAGGTTGTTGGATAGTGCAAATCATGCTTATAATACTTACCTATGTCTTTCTTTGAGTTCCAGACGCTCCCTCAAGCTTCCACCTCCGTTCACTCGTCTGGATATGGCATGTTTAGGAAGGAAGTCAATAGTGTCTGAAGTGACAGCAACACTCGGACAGACCGATATGGGAGGAGATGGATGCCAGTCAGCCGGGCACGTGGGGTTTATCAACCTGCCTGGGCTGGAAGCATCCATGGATCAATTCCATCGGACGGTCTGGAGTTTCTGTAGCTCAGCTGAGGTTAACTTTAATTCAGCCCCAAGTCATCTGGAAGTCTCCAAGCTCCTGTGGGCTGACATCATAAGACATCATCTTACAGTGTTTCTGAATGGTGTTAAGCCACATTTTGTCCAAGATATCAAAGCATGTGAAAATGGCTTCCGCTTCTGACAGCACCTGATGCGAAACTTTTAGGTAGATGGTAGAATCTCAGGTTGAGATGCAACTCTAGTATCAGGACATGCGGGTCTCTTTAGCTTTAGTCATGATATGGACCGGCAGTAGTAGGATACGTGGGTTTGTTGAGAAAGACAGACAGCGAAGAAATATGGATTAACACGTGACGAACGCAAAGAATCTCCCTAATCAGACACACTACGCCGCAGACTATACTAGTTCAATCACATCGCTTCAAGCTGTTATGATTATTGCATTCTTTTCTTAGCGTTAGATTCCCCAAACTCCCAAAGGATCCGCGCCTAAAGATCCCCGAACCTGTTGCAACTTCTTCACTCGTTTGACTATAGTCCCAACACAAATAGGTCCCACCAGCGTGCAGATCGAAATTGCCCAAATAACTACCAGATATATCTCTGAGACATCGCCATTAGATCCACCGGAGAACATCCCCTGGCTCTCCGCAAGGGAAGCAATGAGATAGCCAACCTCACCTCGGGCAACCATTGCCAATCCGAGGATGAACGGTGGATAAAGCGATTTCGGCTTGGGAGGGAGGGACATGGTACTGCTTGGATTGGATGAGGTGGTTTGAGGTTCTGTTTCAGAGACAGGCTCATTGCGGTTGGGGTTTGGGGGATTTCCCTTGTGTTCATCCGAGTTTCTAGCATCTGCATTTTGATCAGACTGTTCTGTACGAACTGCAGATTGGCGTCTAGGGCGAGTATCCTTCTCCTTTGACTTCTTCTTTTTCTTGTTTTCGCCTTTACGAGAAGTACAGGAGAAGAGAGCCCAAGAGAACGGTCTCCCAAGAGTGAACAGCAAAGTTGTCGTCGAAGGAAGCGAGAAACGAACGAGCCATAGACCGGTGACCATCTTTCCAAACATCATGAGAATGGCGTAAATGATACCGCGCCATACAACGTCTCCGCGAAACATCTCAGTGATAGGTATAGCAAACCCGATGGAGGCCTGTACATGTTAGCGGTTGATAATAGCCACCGGGGATAAGACTTACGAAGAACAATGGAATCAATATCCGATTCACGGGCTCTTTATAGTACTTCTCATATACTTCTATACCGGTCGGAACTTTTTCATGTGGATTATATGAAGGTTCCTGCGGTGTGCTTGGAGTATTACTGTCTGGAAGATCCTGAGGTGTGGACTGTTCAGAAGTAGTCCGCTCAACTAGCACGCCAGATCCTGACTGCGATGTATTGCGATCAGTGTTAGCATTCGGAATATAGCTATCAGCAGCCAACCCATCAAACCAAGAAATGATCACACCCGCAAGATACGCAGCGAAGAGGCTGGAGGTCCCTGCATAGGTAGCGCCCGCAACAAGCCCCACCAGCACAGATGTCTGCGCAAGGAAAGCAAATTGCATAGATCCCATAAATTGCGGCATATTATCTCTCATAGTGAGAGCTTTTTGCAGAATCGGCTTCAGACAGAATGCGCATAGGATGAAGACACCTAATCCAAAGCCGATAGAGACAAACAAGGGTCGGACCACAGTGACGGCATTGAACGAAGAGGTACCACCGCCGAGATTTGAGATGATTTGAACCATGACAAGGCCGACAACATCATCTAACATAGCAGCACTGGTAGTGACAGTACCAAGACGTGTCGGTATTAGATTGGTGGTTGATAGTATGGTGAAGGTGGTGCCAAGACTGGTTGCGCTGAGAGAGGCGCCTGCAGCGAAGGCCTGAAGGGGACTGGCAGAGACCAGCTTCCCCAAGATGAACGATAAGCCCATGGGAACCCCGATCCCAGTGTGGGCAACACATAGCGAAATGACGAGGTTGGCTCTCATGGATTTGATTGAGGTTGATAGGCCACCTACGTAAGTGAGTCATAGATCATTCCCCTGTACCCAAAAGACTCACCTTCATACACCAGCATAATAAGCCCAATATAGCCCAGTTGCTGGATTACTCTTTCAGTCTCCGTATCCAGCCATTTTGCCCCGGGAGTCCCCCAGAGGATACCGACGAACAGTTGACCGATCAGTCCACAGTACAGTAGCTTATCGAGACAGACATTGATGAGGTTCAAGACCACCAAAAGTCCAGCCTGATTGAGAAGAGTCGAGATACTTGGCTCATGGTACGCAAAAGCTGCGTCCGACCCACTGCTAGCCATACTGACTGATCCCAGGGAATGCAAGAAGTCATGGATGTCGTTTCATTTTCGGTTGCCGCTGTTTGCAGATCGTGCAGACCCGTGATTACTAATCTACTATGCCCGATCGATTTTCTCGCAGTCAAACAAATGTTCTACACTGTACTCGTAGCTGGATATAGCTATACCACTGATGCAGAGAGAGCAGTCGGAGATAGTTACCAGATTCTGGTCATTCCTTGGCCCGCGCTGTGCGTAGTACGACTTAACTATGATGCACTCACTAACCCACCCGTCAGAGGCTGGAAGTCTCAGCTCCTGTATTGATCCACCGATGCATGGCGCTGATAATAGTTCTCCCTACCGGCTAATTGGATATAACTGGTACTAAGTATTTCATAGGTATGTGTCTGAGACCTTTGAGCACGGCTCGACAGGCAGTTTGCCCCGAAGTGCATATTGTTAGCACACGCAAAACAACCCCGAAGCCGTTGATAGCAGTATGCAAAGAAAACATCAAAAACCAGCAATTCTATGCATTAGCCAAACCTTCTGTAATTAAGTGACAGCAGCAATTGTCGATCACTCCTATCAGCCAGGAAAGCTACAATTCCAGCGATGAACCAAGCATCTGTCTAGAAACAACCTCGGCACACGGCAATGTGCATAAACGTTAATGCATAAACCCAATTCATCCTAACCACCTAAGAAATGGTTTAGAAGAGCATCACCGACGAAGAAGACAAGTAAAAATAGGATTGCGGAAGTGTTTCATCCCAGCCGCAAGATCGACACCGGCGTCGCATCCAAGTCTGGCTGGAACCCTCGGAAGAGAACCGACCACTCCGTCATACTCCGACGGAGGTTACAAATAGAAAGTGAGATAGGAACACCCGTTCATAAGTTTTGCTTCTTCTTCTTTTTCAGTCCCTCTCGCAAGTATTACTCTAGATGTCTAGTCAGTTAGTTTAGATATGGATGAATCTCCGAAGTGCAAAGACAAGCCAAATCAAGCCAAGCCCGGTCTGATTATGATTAGGGTACGGTACCTCGGAACCTCAAAATTGAGTCGAACGGTTCGACTCAAGCAGATCACCCGACCACCCACCCCCCTTCTGTCTTCCACAGTATAGACTAGGACTGTCCTCCGATCACGTTCCCGACATGAGATCGAGGGAGAAGTCGATCCTTTCCGGATAACGAACCATAAGCTCCAGTCCGCGGTATCAGATCTCAGACGCACGCACGCCCCTGACCCCTACCTGGTACCGTTCTACATACTAACTTATGCTGTGAACTGAATTCTCATGCTTTCAAGCGAGGAGGGAGAAAATGTATATAATCGTCTCTAATTCCTGCTCAGATCTTCTGTTTTTCATCCAGCATTCTCAAGCAAGCAAGCAATCCTTCCTTCATCCATCCATCCATCCATCTTTCGTTCGTTCTATTCACATTCCCTCGTTAGGGTATGTTCTTCTCTCTCTATCCTACTTCCTCAATCTTTGAGAAAATTGAACAGATACAGCTAACACTATGCTCACAGAATCTTAATCTACTCAGTCAAAATGCAGTTCACTCTCATCACCGCTTTCGCCACTGCCTTCCTGGCCTCCTTCGTGGCCGCTAACCCTGCTCCCGCCCCGGCTCCCTTCGAGATCGGTATCGGTGCCAACGCTGCCGCTAACGCCGCTGCTGAGGTCGCTGCCAACGCTGGTCTCGGTGCCGGTGCTGGTATCCACTTCAAGGCTTAAGTGGGTTCAGTGGGGTGAGTGAAATTTGCATACTTGGGGTTCTTGTATTAAGCTGATTGTTGGTGTTGTACATGGACAGGTTTCTCTGTTGACCACGATATTATTATTCAAGTACCTGCTGTGCTGGTATACTGGATGGATGGGATAAGGTTGGATTTGTTGGTATTTTTGTATTTAGTCGGTGTCGGGATAATATGATAATGTTTTGTTGATTTTTTCTGTATCTGCTGTCATCTAACTAAGGAACATTCTTCAGCTTAAAGACTCTTCTGACTGGTCACCAAAGATTATGAATGAACAGTAAATCACACATATCCAACTACATTCTAGCCCAACCCTTCCTGGTATGCCCCAACCCTACCCGCTGTTTATGCCCACATGGCCTTGAACTTCTCATTGAACTCAGCTTGAAGCATTCTGAACGCCCTCAAGACTTGCAAAAATCCCTTCTCAACATCACTCGGTAAAGTGGAGGAAGTGGGATTATTAGTGGTCTTTGCCTTTCCCTCTCTCTCGGGTACCTTATTCTCACTTTCTTCATCGTCACTCAACTCATCTTCCCAGCTGTCCGCTACCTTCGCTTTCTTTGGATTGGCGGATGCCGAAGTGAGCGGGGGCTTGGTTGTGGCTTGCATCCGGACTCGGGGTGAATTGGCCGATTTCGCGGCTGTCCCTGGCAGGGGATCGTTTGCACCATAAGCACTATCACCCAAGTCGATCTCGTGCACATCACCACTACCAGCCACATCCAACAAGTCCAGGTCAATGTTTGGGGACAGCTTGAGATAGTTCTCGAAATCAGTGACAATGGTGGCAAGGACCAGGGAAAAGTCGTTCAAGAGAAACCAGATATCACCCCTGCGGATCATATTTCCCTTCTCCAATGCCTTTACATTCCCGTGTTTGAAGTAATCATATAGATACGCATTAAGTGGAAGTTTGCCCTCTTCCGGGTAAAGTCCCACATACGGTACCACTGCCTGTTCTAGCCAGACACCGCTGCGGACCTTTCTACAAAGGTCAGATATGCTTCGCCATTTATCGCCATGGCCTGACAGTGCGGCGAATGACGATGTGACTCGGGTCGGAGGAGTAACGGGCAGTTCGTGGCTGATTCCCTCCGGAGGTTTGTCGCCACCGCATTTCATTCCTGTCAGCGGGAGAAAACAGCCTGGATCTATGATGTGCTGCTCAACAAAGGTGGTGACATAAGATGTGTAAATATCTTGAGTCTTCTCGTTATGACTGCGCAAGATACTAGCTGCCTTCTTCGGAAGACTTGGAAGAATCACAACAGATGGGGATTTCTTCTCAGAGGTTCGGAGGTTCTCAAGGGCAACTGGAGGTAGATACTTGCGACCGAATAAGTGCGACATAACAAGCATCAATGTGAGTAGAGTTTCTTTGGGTTTCTTGCCGATATTCTTGCACAGACGGTGAAAGTATCCACCGTTGAGGAGCGCATGGAATGCAAAGCTCGAATTTTCGGTGTAGTATAGATGCGATATAGTGCCCGAAAAATTGAGGGGACGACCACTAGCGTCGAGGAGCTGATTGCGACGGAGGTATTCGATCGAGAACCGCAGGTGATGGAGAACAGTATGTTTGGCCTCCGGCCCTCCCAGGTAAATCCGTGGGCATGAAAGAATCGAGTTGATGGCTTGGACGGCAAAATTAGACCGATTAGACTTCTGAAGCAGAATGAAAAGTCGTAGTACTAGAGTGGTAGACAATGGAAAATGGCCATTCAAGCTTGGAAGTTTCGAGCTGAGTAGACGGTGAATCTTGGAATCCGGAAGACACTGAAAGACCACGTTTCCTAGGAAGTCGAAGCCTCGGCGTCCAGCTCGACCAGCTGCTTGCCGAAATCCAAGCGCCGTTAAAAAGACAGAATCACCGGCGAAGACGACGGTTTTGCATGGCATATTGATACCAAGAGCCAATGTACCTGTGGCGATGACAACCCGGATGTAGCCCCTGCGGAAGAGCATCTCACAAACCTGTCGGTACTTGCGATTCATACCAGCGTGATGGACACCGATCCCACGCTTCATAGCATCAATCAACCGAGGAGAGACCTGCCGTTTCCGCAGTTCTTGAGCATGTTCCTCAAACTCAGAACGAGCCAGTTTCTTCTCATCAGCTAGGGAAAACCTCGATATTGGCTCTTCTGGGTCAAACGATGCGTGCCAACTCGATTCTGCAGACGCAGTCTCACGCATCTGTTCTGCTCTGGACATATTTTCATCTCTGTCTTCAGATCGGCTTTTCCCTTTGACAGGTTTTTTTTGTTTGGGGCGCTTTTCTTCCGACTTCTTCCACTTTTCCCACTCACTAATCTTGTTCGCCCAGCTTGTACTTGAGGACTTCCACCGGGCCTCGGACTGTTCCAGTTCATCAAGAATATGCTGACACATCCTCTCACACTCACTTCGATCATAATTAAAGAAAATAGCTGGTAGGGCGTCTTGGTCATGGAGAGAACAGATCAGGGGCAGTGTTGTACTGAGAAGTGTGTTATTCACTGCGCGGGGCTCGTCTGACTGGCCGAGTTTGCCAGACGATACCTGCACGTTGTCGTTCTTCTCTACATAGCTTCCTCGTGAGAGTTCCGATACAACAGCATCGAATGGAGAGTCTGAGATGTTCATCCAATGTTTCAGTACCAGCTTCAGCTTGGCCTCCCACTCCAAAATGTTGGCTTTGGATATGACACCTGGCAGCGCGTTTGACGGATCCAACGCCTTATCAAGCGGATAATCTGCTGTTTTGTACTTGTCCATGGCCTTCCAAAGTGTCCAACAGTCACGCGGCTCGAGCGTCAGATCGTCCGGGAATCCACGAGATCGGTTGGTCAGGCTTGTCACAGGATGTATAAAGGACATGTTTGGACAGGCATCGAGGCCGAGTGCAGCTAGATGAGTGACATTCGATAGCCCGTTAAAGATGAAAGTTGATGGAGGTCTGTATTCAAACTTTCTTAAATCCGACCATCTCGTTTTGTGCTCAATCATTTTCAGTTCATGACCATTTGCATTCTGAGTCAACCTCAGCCAGTTGCTGAATTCTTCGGGATTACCGACCGTTGCGGAAAGTGCAATGATAGGGCAAGGTGCAAGAAGGAGCAATTGCTCCCATACCACTCCATCATCTGATTGACCAATGCAGTGGATCTCATCGAAAATGATACGCTGAATGCGAGACGCCCACGTTCTCGCGTTTAACGGAGCAAGAAGCATAATCTGAAGGATGTGTGGCACTGTGATCAAGATCTGACAGCTTGTTGGGTTGTTGATGCGGTAATCACGTGTATGAATAGCCCAGACAGACTTTCCAGCGTATTTGTAGCTCTTACTGAATCTTGCTTGGACCTCGGCGGCGATCTGGTTAACGAGTGCTTTAGTCGGGGCAACGTACACCAATACCCCGTCGTCACTGCTCTCGAGGATCTGTTTCATAGCATAGAATCTATTGGACAGTCAGAACTTCGAAGCACACATTGTTATATGCTGCCATAAGGCACTTACGATATGAAAGTCTTCCCTGCACTGGTTGGAGCGACAACGAAAAGACTCGCTTTAGCGTCGATTTGGTCCAAGATCTCTCTCTGCCACCGATCAGGTTCAAAATCATGAACACGAGGGTCTGGTGCCGATTCCATATTTCGATCGAAATATGGACCCGCATGAACAAGCTGAAACTCAACTGGTGACAAGCCCGTTTGAAAGTTGGCGTGCTGTGAAGGTACTGGTGTGAATGAGGATGTAGCTATTCCTGAACTGTGACAGGGGATGTCAATGCGTGGAAGATTGAGCGCTTTGATAGTTTCTTCAACAAAGCATCGAATGCCGACCGTAATGCCTTGTTTCGCCTTTGAGATCTTAAGAATCAGGAACCATATGAGTGCCACTATCCCCATAGGCTTATTCTTCTCTGTTTCGCACTTGATTTTCCACAGCTGCGCCAGGGTCATTATGAGATAAGCGAGTATGTCTAGCTCTATCAGACAGTCTCCCTTTCTCTTTAAGCTGTGGAGATACTCGGAAGCATCTTGATATCTCTGGACCAGATTGTCGGCATGCTCGATACCATGGCGTTTGTTCTTCCATGCTTCTAACTGTCTTTCAAGGTTTTTGTCCCGCTGTTTCTGGAAGTGAAGTTCTGCCTCTGCTTTAACCGACGCAGATGCGCTGGTCTTTGGATGTCTAGTCTGTTGACCTTTCTTCGCGGATCGAGAGGTCCTGTGTCTCTCCATAGCTTCAGAAGCCGGATTATTTCTTGGCAAGACCTTGAGATCTGCCTTAGTCTTTACAAAAATTGACTCTGGTTTTGCATCTGTGAGACTGGCAGCATACTGCTCAGTTTCAGCCATGAACTTCTGATTACGGCGAAGAAGCCACTCCGGAAGAGGAAATGCATTCCGCTGATCTAGCGGTCTGCGATGATTATGCCAGTGGCTGATTTCCTGAAAAATTCGCGACACTGCAAGTTCCTTCCCAGCAGCAGATTTGTCAATGGCAAGCGATATCGGCTTGAGATGGCTGTCAAAGTCGGGGTTGTTGAAAGGGAGCACGGCAGTTGCCTTTGTCCGGCTAGATATTCGGCCACTGCCCGAACTCCTAGTTTTCTTATTGCTGCTTGCTTTGCTACCGCTAGTCTTGTTCCTCACTTGAAAGCTAGCAACTTCGACGCCACATATGCCTTTCACTAGTGAGGCAAGCAGCGAGAATCTATCCACGACTGATTGGCTGAAGGAGCATTCAAAATCAGACGGACAGATTATTTGCAATTGCATCATCTCAAGAAACAACCGCCCATCAATCAGGTCCGCCACATCACAGGTCAGGGGTCTAGCGCTCATAGCCTCATGCCACAACTGTGATGTGATGACACTCCGAAATACTTCAACATATTTTACCAGCAACAACTCACCAGGACGACAGTGTTTGGGATCATACACGCGGTTTTCAAGTTTGCACTCACTCAGAATGATTGTGTGTATCAACAGAGCACGTAGCCCCAACATCTCATTCTCTTCGCGGCAGTCAGAAGTTAGCAGGACACTTGCTGTTAGGACTGTGGCCCACTCTCGCTGAGTGAGAGTGTGATCAGTGGCGCCCAAGATACGCGGGAAATTGCGTAGGGTAGGCTCGACTGAGGAAGGGATAGTGGGGGAAGGTCTTTGAGCACTGGGGCTAGCTTCGATGTGACAATGCACCAGATTGGTTTCAGATTCCACTTCTTCTGTATCAGAGCCAGATGATTCCGTATCCTCCGCAATGTCCAGGCTAACAGAATCCACGCAGAAAAGATTCTGTGCCCGTTCTGCGGAGCCCTCTAGAACCATAGTAAACACCTATTCAAGGTTAGGTTTAGTCTAATACAGATGAAGACGCTGAGCTCACCTTGGTATCACGACACTCCAAGCTGTTCAACAAAGAGGTATTGAAGCCATGTGCGATAAACCAGTGTATCATCGACCTGAGCGTAACTCTATTCGTCCAAAACGAGGGAAGAGCGCTATCGAAAGTTTCATCACAGCCACTATCTGAGCTATCTTCTGACAGTACTTTCTCGGGGTCTTCTAGAGCTCTACCAAATGCTCTGTCATGCCCGCTAGGACTTGACAAGGCACCATCATGACACATGATAAAATAGACCCCCTCCGAAGTAAGATATTCCTCAAAATCAGAGCAGTTGTATGTATCAAAGCATCTCACTTGCATGGATGGGAAAGCCTTAGGAGCATTCTGTTGGAGATGCTGTAAAATGGCTTCACGAGCTAAACGGTACTTCGGCAACGATGATTCATCAGCATGTGGTGGAATAGATGCCCCCGAGTTGTTGCCGAAGAAGACGATGTGAAAATTGCAGTTTCGTTGTCGAAGCTGTGCTAGCAACCGCTCCACGATGTAAGTGGCATGAAGCAGCTGAAAGCCATTGGAGAAATCAAGTTGATCGTCGGCGAAGCAGTGCAAGAGAAGTGAGTCTCCTTCGATGATCAAGAGCTCACTGCCTGCATAGTCGCCAACGAGATCGACGGTACGGGAGTACAGTCCAGTGTACCTGAGGAGGAAACGTTATCAGACGTGTCCTTGACTGAGTGCGACCAAATCGGGTCAGGAATATCTGGATTGGCCACTTACCAAGACAGGAGTTTCTGTGGATCTGCCATCGCGATGGTGTAACCAGGACGTGTATGGGGGAGTAGCACAGAAGAGCTGTGAGGACGCGGAAAGAAGAAGTCGAAAGGGCAGATAGGCGCGTATCAGTGATGGCGGGGTACAGGATTGCAACCAATATATAGTAGTCACTGCCAGGCCATTCACTGCAAGGCCATGCAAGGCTGTAGGCACCTTCCGAGCGAGCCTCGCAGTGGGCTATCTCTGATCCCTGCTAGTTGTTGTTGGGTCTAGCACTGCCATGCGGGGTGTGGTATCCATGCGCGAACATTGATCTCAGCAGCGCACCAAACTGATACGATGGAAGAATGATGAGTAGCCACTCGTTGGCTATTAGACCAGATGTGGTCTCGTTCGGGTGGGCCATAGACCCGAACATTGAGCAAGAGAAGAATATAGACCAAGTAATATGGAGTGTTTCCTACCGGATTATCCCTTAACTAGAGTTGATTCAAAGAAGACAAGCCTCGTAGGACAAAAAGCCTGGCGCCAACTGATCACATGTTAGGCAGTTACTGGGCAGTTTGATATGAGATTACCCGATACATAGCACTTGAATGGATGATGATACTATTTCGATGAGCTGATGGGATAACGTTGGATGAGTTAGTCGGTAATATATATAAAATGTTCCAGTCGAAATTCAGTTTGGAAACTATCAAATAACAGCCGGAACGATCGGGGCTCGAATTTTCAACTGGTTGACAGAAATAATATACTTGACCATGATAATTGCAGGATGAATCAGATTCCCTGTTGTTTACAGGAAAATAGCATAGAGCTGACTACTAATTCTAAATGCAATAGAACAAGCTGACATTACTTGTGCTCGATATAAGCTAAGATAATATCCAAACTTTCAATAACAAGCGTTAATGGTGTAGCGGTAACATTCAACCCTTCCACTCCTCTTGTGAGGTTGAGCTCTGGGTTCGACTCCCAGTTAACGCACAAACATGATTTCTTTTTTTCTCTGCTCCACATACATACGTATCTGATCCTAACCAATCGATCATACATAGTTTACACCTCGATAGTCGCCATTCATGAAAGGATCAAATTCGCAACCTTCATACTCAACTCAATTTCGGCACTCTGAATCAAGTAAACCGCCCTGTCATTCATTCAGGCACATGTCCGACCGACCGACCGATCGCCTCCCACATTACGGGTAGTGCCCCACCCTTATCCAGAACCCACACGTGACCTCAAAAAAGGCCGCCCCTCCAATCCCAAGAAATAATTATTGCACTCTACCAACACCCCTCACGATAGCGAATTTCTTTCATTTTTTTTGTACAGATCGGCATATACCACCATGGCGCGTGTCCGCCTCGCCCCGATCTCCTCCCTCACTCAAACCCGCTACGTTCTACACCTCTCCGACGGCAAACGCCTCGTCCTCTTCCGCCTCCCCACGATCGAGACCCCGAAAACCAAAGACAAACCTCGAGCGCGCAATGACGCCAACGGCTGGTCCTACTACGCCATGGAAGCGGAGTGTCCGCATGCCGGTGGCCCGATGAAGGATTCCTCCATCGACATTGAAGATTCGGCGTATATTGTGTCTTGTCCGTGGCATGCATATGATTTCAATGTTGAGACGGGAGAGTCGAGTGTGGGGATCAAGGCGTGCACGTTTCCTGTTGATGTGAGCGATGAGGATATGGTGGTTGTTGAATATACGTCTGAGAAACTGGGGGAAGGAGTGGAGTTGGCGAAGTTGGAGGCTGTCAGTGAGCAGATGAAGTTGAAGAAGAGTGTCAAGGGTGTGAACGGTGCGACGACGACGAATGGAACGGGTGGTGAGGATGAGATCGAGACCGCTCCTATCCGGTATCTGGATGACAATGCGACGGTGTGTGAATGGTGTGCGCATATCTTGAACACTTCGAACCCGGAACATAAGATCGAGTTGACGGCGCATTTATTCAAACTGTTTACGGAGCGGGAGGGAACGGATATGCCTATGGTTATCGGAACTAGGGACGGTGTTGACCTTCCTGATTTACCGCCTAGGGATGGCGTCAAGGACGTGAATCGACAGGCAGTTCCGAAGCCGGGTAGAGGCGGTACACAGAAGAGCAGGATCAACATGCTGCATGCGCTGGCGAACATCGAACAATGGGCAATCGATCTTGCGGTCGATATCTGTGTGCGGTTTGCGAAGTTCCAGACGGACTCGCCGGATGCGCTGGGTCTCCCGCGGGCGTTTTTCCACGACTGGTTGAAGGTCGCTAATGATGAGGCGAAGCATTTCTCTCTCCTGCGTACAAGGCTCGAGGAACTTGGCTCGTATTTCGGTGCCCTTCCGGTCCACCATGGACTATGGGACTCTGCGACCGTGACTGCCCATGATCTGCGCGCCCGGATCAGCATCATTGCGTTGGTGCACGAGGCGCGCGGATTGGATGTGAATCCAGTGACGATTGACAAGTTCCGCAAGGCCGGAGATGGAGATAGCGTGGACACGTTGGAGATTATCCACAATGATGAGATTACCCATGTCACGACGGGCCATCGCTGGTTGACCTGGATCTGTGCCCAGGAGGAGACGGATCCCGTTAAGGTGTTCCGGGGAAATGTACAAAAGTACTTCCGCGGGCCGTTGAGAGAACCGTTCAATACAGAGGCCAGGTTGCAGGCTGGTCTGGATAAGAGGTACTATGAAAATCTCTCGGGGTACGAGGGGGTTCAGCCTGCTTGATCGCTCGTTGGGTGGTAACTACCTCCATACTGGAAAACGCTCCAGTTTGTTTGCTGTCCTGGCGGTTGAGCACTCCTCTAGAAAACATGGCCAATTCTGCAAAAGCTTCACCAACCCACACCCCTGCCAAGTCTTTTTGATTGCCAGTAACATGAGCATCAGGATCGGGATGATGATCTATCTCTGTTCTGTCGCAGGATCCGATGTTGCAGACATTATCATCGATGATAGGCATACTCAGGCACACCCTCTGGACATCTCGTCACTGTCTGAGCAATCATGACAAGAAGTGCCCTATGTGAGGGGCAAAGCACCGTGAACTGCTTAGTGATGCGACACTGAGGGAGTTGTGCCACTCATTCTTAATCAAGGTGCATGACCCCGGGTACGTACTTGTGAGACTCGTGTGGTGAGGAGTATCATAAGTGCCCGCATATGTTATGTCTCGAGATGACGACCTCTCCAAAAGCATGTCCATACAACTAGAATCATTACAAAAGATACCCCATATAGATTAGACCAAAAGTTTAACAAATTATTCAAAGTGAATTTCTATACAATTAATCGTAACAGTCAAAGCTCGTGAGCTCATTAGATCGTCAACGTCCCCGTCAACTGGATATCAAGCACGCTCTTTCCCACATAAACCGAATAATCACCCTTCTGCAAACCCCAAACTTGGTTCACTACATCCCATGAACTAAGATCGCGTCTCGTCAGATCAAATTGGACCTTCGTGTGATGGCCGGGCTGGATAAGCTTCTTCTCGAAACCACGGAGGACCTTCGCTGGGCCACCGGGGATACCCAGATAGAGCTGAGCGACTTCAGCCGCAGCAACAGATCCAGTGTTGGCGACCGAGCAGGTAACCGTAGCCACTACATCCCAGAGGGCGGGAATACCGCCTTCCTCGATGGTAGAGTTGGGAGGTAGGTAGTCAGTGTTCGCACCGGTGTTAATGGAGATCTTGAGACCCGAGTAATCGAAGGTGGAGTAGGTGAGACCGTAGCCGAATTCATAGCGAGGGGTGATGTTCTTCTGCTCGAAGGCCTTGTAGTCGATGTAGACACCCTCGGTGAAGTTGTCCTGCGGGTAATACAGGTCCTTAGTTCCGGAAGGAACGACCGGGCTCAGGAGAGCACCGTAGTCAGAGGCGTTCTTAGCGACGGTGTAGGGAAGACGGCCAGAGGGGGATTGTTTGCCGTACATGATCTCGACGAGGGCGCGACCGCTGTCTTGACCGGGGAGATGGCCGTAGATGACGGCAGTGATGTTGGGGTTGTCGACCCAGCGGTCGACGAGACGGATACCAGCGTTGTGGATGATCACCATCGTGTTGTTGCATTGGGAGGCGACGTTCTCGACCAGAGTGTCGGAGTAGGGGTCGGCCACGTACGGACGGTCCCAACCTTCAGCTGCGGCTTCGTTAATGAAGACAAGACACGCTTCACTAGCCGGGTTCACAACTGGAGACTGGGAGGCAAAGTCCCAGGCGAGGAAAGTGTTGTCTTCATAAGCTTGACGTTGGAAGGCATCGAAGGGAGCGTCGATGTAGGATGGAGTGCTGGAGCCGGAGCCGCCCCCGGAGATCATGGTACCATTCAAGGCCACACCAGGGCCATTTTCAGAGGGGTTGGTGCTAGAAAGGAACATGTATTTAAGGTGAGAGGGGTCCACGGCGGTGCCGTTGGGATAACTTAGAGTGTTGTCGAGGCCCATGGTCCAGAGACTCCAGGAAAGGTCATCCATGGTATTGCGTTGCGCGGCGATAGCATCATAACCGAAAAGTGAAAGGATCTTGGGCTCCTTCAGAGGCAAGGCGTTGTCAGTGTTTTTGACAAGGACGTGGCCTTCGATAGCCTCCTGGAGAATGGTGGCCTTGGAGGCAGGGTCGCGAGCATCAACTGGCTCATGGGGTTCCAGCAGGCTGATGGGCATGCCAAAGCCGGGGTCCTCTAGCTCTGCATACTTGTACCATGCAGCGACGATGCGAGTTACCATGTCATCGAGACGCGTAGACGAGAGCGATCCATTACGGACAGCCAACGATAGATTGCCATTTTCCCAATAGACTGAGTCAGGCATGACCATATCAAGACCTGCCGCTGCACTGGCAATACCCGACTGCTGGGCATTCCAGTCAGAGACGACAAACCCTTGGAATCCCAGTTCACCCTTCAGCAGACCATTCAAGTTCTTGCTGTTTTGACATCCGTAGCTGTTGTTGATGCGATTGTAGCTGCACATGACGGCACCAGCACCAGCTTTGACTGCATCCTGGAAGGGCCACAAGTAAAGCTCGTGGATAGTTTTGTCATCGATATTGGAGGAGACAGACTGGTTATAGCTGTCTTCCAGTAGTTGGGGCGTGTTGCGGTTCGTCTCCTGCTCATTTCCGATGAAATGCTTGACGCAGGCAATGACGGACTCCTGAAGACCACGGATGGTGTTCTGAACGAGGGAGCCAGAGAGGTAGGGGTCATTACTGTATCCTTCCCAATTGCGACCACCTCGCGCCATGCGGCCCAACGGGCCTACAACGGGTCCAAGAGCAACATTCGCTCCCTTGCGCTTGAACTCTGCACCCATATAATGTGCGTGCTCATAGGCGAGGTCACGGTTCCACGAAGCCCCGATATGGAGACCCGAGGCGTAAGCGTTGACCATGTCAGTTCCCCGCACACCGCTCGCTGCATCTTGAAGACACATCCCTGGGTACCCCAGTCGGGGGACACCACCAGACATTCCAGAGCAACCGTTTGTCGTAGACGTATAACCATAGGTGATGTTATTCTTCTCATCGTCGGTCATCTGTGCCACGAGAGATTTGGCTTTAGTGAACGCCTCTTCCCAATCACCCGATCCACTGGTTTCGGCTAATGGCTGGATTAGATTTGATCATGACGAGCAGGTCAGGATGACTTACGAGTGGGATAGACAGGTTCTGAGCGTCCATAGGACCAGTAGTGCTCTAGCTCAGCAACATCGACTGTTCGCTTCTGGACTACAGCGGCATCTGCCAGCTGCAGCGCAGCCGCATAGAGGGTGAGCGACACCTTCATCTTCTCAAAGTTGCTGCGGAGGATTTCTTTGATGGCGAGTTAAGAGACATCCTAGGCGAATATCTGGGTCCTTATATACCCACGGCGCAGGATCCAAACAATTGATTGTCCGCTCCAAAGTCAACTATGAACCAACCCCATTCCGACCCCCTTCCAACCCCATTCCATCCACAAATCCGGCCAAGGCTTTGTCAATTCTCGGCAATGACAGAGGCAGAATGACGGCGGCATGGACCGCACAAGAAGCCGGAAGAATGAATGGCATAGGGTTCCGGGTCAATCTCGGAATCATAGCCAATTAGATGGTGCACAGCGAGCGACATCCGTGGGGATAGCTCGTATGGTGAACAAGTCGCGTGGCCGACTTCGGTCCCCTGTTCGGCTCCACGAAGTTGGTGCCATGAGTATGGAGCGTTGAATTGCGGGGACTCCACACTCGGAATAAGCGAGACCTCCGCGTTCTGCACCCCAGAACGGGAAAACGTGACGACGATGCCGGCAGAATTTCGGCAGATACTACCATCATGTTGGGCTCGCAAGGGCGCCAAGTGAAGCTAGCTGTGGTTAGGCCGTTTGTGCCATGGTCTTCTTAATAACTGCAGAACCTTATTCGCTTCTCACACTTCCCCAGAACGATGTCATTTCTCCCCGAGCACGAGAAGTAGGGTGGGGACTGGGGAGACAAACATGCCACATGACATGACAAATGAATGACTAACTGAATTAAGGGGAGTTGAAGACTATTCGGAGTATGTATCTTCCCTCGTGGGGGCCGACAATTGGATTCGGTTCCGACTGGAAATTCCCCGGGGAGAAGCTTAGATGGAAGAGAGAGAGGAAAAAGGATGGGAAGAAAAGCTGGTTGTGTCCCGGTCTTCCCCGATCTCGCGCATCCCGTGTCCACGATCAGGTGATTAAAGAAACGGCACGACAGCCATGAGCTTCTTCTTTCTTCCTTTTCATCTGCAAGGGCCTGTGATGGATGAAGATGCTCTACGGTTGCTACTGTACCCTCCCATCCCTTCTAATCCAACACCCGGATTCCCACAAAATCGGCCCCGTAAGATTGGAATCCTTCGTCACCCCCCACATTCCCAACTACCACCTCGTTTAACCCTTCCTTCCAGCCACTAGTCAGTAGTCCTAAAGTTGCAGTATCCCACCATCCCAACCCCGGACCGAACAGCTCGCTATGTCTTCCGCTCAGCGGCACTTCGATCCGCACCGGATCCTCACTGTTTACCGTCACGGTCAAGTTCCGAGAGTTGGATCCCCAGCCCCAGGACGAGTCGAAGGCAATCTCGTTGTTAATCCAGTCAATTTCCAGATACTTGCTCCCACTCGTAGTCGCGGAAATCGTTGCTTTGGCTGTGCCGCTGGGACTGATGTAGCCGATCTTTGAGCCAACCGGCTGACAATAACCGCTCCCACAGGTAGTCAGTGTAGTAGACCCGGCGAGGGTAAAGTTTGTGCAAGGGTAGTACGTTCCGTTCGGAGCAGTGACGTGAATGGCGTCAATGGGTATGGAGGTGTTGATGGTAATTGTATTTGAGGAGCCGGCAGTAAGTGGGATGTTTGCGGAGACTAGCGTCGATGATGCGGGGACCTGTGCGGATATTATACTCTGGTTGGCATTTGACCCGATGGTGATGGTTTCTGCTGAAGAAGCTGGCTGCGAGAAGTAGACGCTAATGGTGTACTTGGCACTGGTTGTCACGGCGTAAATGTTTTCGAAGGTTGTCGTTTGCCTAACGAGTCAGAAACATACATGTTGGGATGAGAGGATGAACATACCCAGAAGACTCCCCGAAAATTTCTCGTGGATACACTCCGACCGCAGTTGTATTCTGAAGTTCGAGCAGCATCGTGCCATGACCGGCTACTGTCGACGTGTACGAAGTGAGCACATCCTGCGCAGTAGTGCCGTCCCAAATGTTCTTCACAGTCCCTGCATGTTGGAGCCCAATGTCCGGCAAATCTAGAGTCAGGTCCCTGCTTTCATTGCGCCAATTGATGACTGCAGCGACTGTCCGTCCATTCGATAGCGGCCCACTCCATACCTCATAACCCTCTTCGGTCCAGCGCCGGCGTAGACTCGCACTCTTCCCTAGTGCATCCTGATTAAATGCTACCACGTCCTTTTGTTTGAGCACTGCTAGTGACGCGTCATTGATGGCAGTGAGCTCGTCCTTCAGTGCAGCGCCAATAATCAGCGGGCTCTTGAGGATGGCCCAGAGAGAGAAATGGGTCTGTTCCTCCGGGAGAGAAAATATATTATTCCCCACTTCGAGCATGTCGAGGTCGGGCCATTGCCCTGGACCAGCAAAATCCGTTTGTGGAGCTGCCTGGTTTATTATGCGGTAAATGGTCCGCCAGGCAGGGATGATGTCGTTGCCAATCCGCCAAGAATGGCCGAGAGCAGGGGCCCAACCTGCGGGGAAGCTAATCCCCCATTCGCAGATCTGGAATAGAATGGTCCGATTTTGCTGCGATAATGCATGAGACATGTTGGCAAATCTGGGTTCCGGAGAGGTGCTGGGGGCGTAATTAACGTTGGGGTAGTTAGTTGCGGCGTCAGAGTAGCAGTTGTCGTCTAGATAGCCCCATTAGAATGTGGACTCAAGCAGAATACTATGGACATACATTTGAGAGAGTCAACATTCCACGAGGCAAATGTCCTGGCATCTTGTGCTTCGTGATCTACGGTGCTCGATTAGCAATTCGCTCTCGCATTTGGCCTCGATTGTTGGCATACACAGGCTTCCTGTCTCATTCGGCGGACTTCCACATAACAGAATTCCAGAATCTTGGTACACTCCGAACAAGAGGCCCAAGTCATGGAGGAAGTCACCCATAGCAGGGAATCCTTGAGGGAACAGGGTTTCATTCCACGTCAAGGATCCGTCAGGCAGTCGGTCTGCGACCGTCCAACCGCAATCTGTCGTGACATACCGATATCCAAGTGATGATAAGCCTAGGTCAACCAATGCTTGTGCATTGGACCGAACGATGGTCTCGTTTGGGGAGCACGAGTAGTGATTGTATGTGTTCCATCTGGCCAATGGTATTAGTGCTGTATATGGTCAAGGCGTGCTCAGCCTACCCCATTTGTGGTGTCAATGCTAAGCCATCTTGCAGCCGTGGCTGAAGGAATGCAGCGGTTACTACACTGCTTAGTGCAGCATATGCCGTGAAGTGAAGCAACATCATTATTCTCAACCCCGGCTGTTAGTACTGAAGGCGCTGAACCATGAGTTGCATCAAGTGCGGGGTGCGTCTGCAGACTATTTGTAGTCATGCATTTAACCGATGCTCTCGGCCTGAAGACTCGGACATAATGCATCTCTATTTAATTAGCCGGGAACACAAATTTGCAACATCATCTCACAGCTTCGAACAGTCTTGAGCAATTCTGATTATCGCCAAACATTCATTTGCTTGGAGACTCATGTAATTGACGACAAATATGTTTTCAGCCACGGCGTGGCGAGAATAGGCTATATGAGGGAGGCTATACTCCCGCCACCATTCACGATGTCTTAGACTGTATTATCCGGATAATCTTCGCTGCTGCGACTTGTGCTTTCATCATCGGTGGTCGGCCATGAGGGCTGTTTGGATGGCTTCAGCTGTTAGGGTGGGGACAAATTAGGTGGTAGTAGCCGAAACCTTTCATGTAACCGAGAGAGCTGAGATACGTCATGATTGGGTTGATTTAGAAATAGAAGCCAATTACCCTCAAATCCAGCTGTATCGAGCCGATGACTGCTCTTTAAGCATTGTGATGGTCAAGCGGGAGATCATTGAGCACCACAAATGCTCCACCTCAATGTCCGAGTTTTTGATTAAACCCGCATTGATCTTTTGCATAATTCTCTTAGATTCGTCAGTTGTTCATTGCCAGGTACCCAGCCGGAAGCATCTGTCCTGATCACCTCCCTCATTCCATACAATTCCTGCATTCTATCTTGCGCCAGATCACAAGATTCTTTGAGATTGCATCTTTGAATCTGACCTAAAGAATGCTATTGAATCCCCCTTGGGCAATTTTGACGATTGAATGAATGCCATAGAATGACAGACGACGTTCAAAAGTACATCAGTATGACATGGTAGCGAGACGCACTTCTTCATTGAGTCAAAGCGAGGATAATGAAACATCTCTAATCAAGAACCAGTGTCAATGTAGCTCAATTTATTATCTTGCATTCATTACAATGTCACTTTTTGTCGAGAGGTAACAATCAGCAAACACCTACCAAAGCCGACGAGAAGTGTAGCCGAACAAGTTGCAATAGTTCCATGAATTGATACAGATGATAGTATAGAGTATTTCAATATTTATTCACCATTTATATGGCTAATATACTCGAAATAAAACCTCCAAGAACTACCAGAAAGGAGGTTTCGCCACTCCGAACGCCATCCGTCCGGGGTTTGGCTATCTCACTAGCCGCATAACAAGGCGCATCCGTTGAACTAGAAGCAATCACCGTAAGACAAGCCATAAATCTTCAGGACCCGAGTTTATTCGCATGAGGGCAAAACTGGATCAGCTTCGTGATTGGATAGGCCCACGCATGGATGCAGACGCATGATGGAAAGTCACACCGCAACTTCACCTATGAGAATTGTATGCCAAATCACATGGTTTATGCGTATGCAGTACGGCTACGCTTTCGGACGTGACTTGTCAGAATTGCTCAAGCAGGATATCTAACGCGGACGGATTCTTACACTACTGTCAATCCGAATACGCGCCGTTATGACTCACGGATCCCTCAAGATCGCTCTCATTTATGAGCTTCGCGAGGCCTACAAAGCCCTCGGTTATTCAGATGTGGACTGCAACAGGTTTGAGGTCGGAGAAGCTGCCGATCACATAGCTGCAGTTCTTGAAAAGTTGGGACATGAGGTTGTCCTTATCCCAGATATCCATTCTCTGGTTAAAAGGCTCGCAAATGGCGAGGGTAGTACATGGGACTTGGCATTTAATACCACAGAGGGCCTCCATGGATTAGCCCGAGAAGGTCAAGTTCCCGCGTTGTTGGAGGCCTACCAGATCCCGTTCACGTTTTCGGATGCGGCCACGATGGAATTGTGTTTGGACAAGGGCAGAACAAAGGTCAGTGGGTATTAGGACTATTTCAGGCCATTGCAGCTAACGGAGGCTTGATAGATGATCCTTGAGCATTTCAATGTCCCGACCGCCCCCTTTGCAGTGATACACTTCAATCGTACCCTTGGAAAGGCGCAAGTCTCCTTAGATGAGATCCTGTCTATGATTCGCATGTCTCGCCATTCTGAGACACTGCTGAGTCAATACCCGTTGTTCGCAAAGCCTCTTGCCGAAGGCTCTTCCAAAGGAATTGGAGCCAGCAACAAAATAACGAGCATCGAATCCCTATGTGAGGTGGTCCATTCTCTCCGAAATTCTAGCCCCTCATCGCTTGGGGTTCTCATCGAGAAGTATCTTCCGGGACGAGAGTTCACCGTGGGCATTCTGGGAACAGGCGAGGATGCATGGGTGGTCGGTGTCGACGAGATAGTATGGTGTAGCAACGAGTCAACAAAATCTAATCCTGAGACAGTAGAGTACACCACTGAAAAGTCGAAGTCGGCCCAGGATTGGGCTGGAGAGGCAGACGAGATCAAGGTCGGTCGGGATGACCAAGAGGCCGACCTTGCATGTCGAACAGCTCTTCGAGCATGGACTGCTCTTCGCTGTCGCGATGGAGGAAGAGTTGATATACGGATGGATGGCTCCTCTGGGTCGCCAGTCGCTCATGTCATGGAGGTAGGCAGATCAACTGACAAACTTACTTGTCCTTGGCTCACAATGGTTCAGATCAATCCTCTGGCCGGTCTTCTTCCACATTGGTCACAATTGCCCATGATCGCCGAACACAACAATGTCTCGTATAATGAGCTTATTGAACACATACTGAAGAGTGCTTTGGAGAGGCGGCGGGCTCAAGTTCCGAGCTGATGGTATTTGCTGTTACAGAATAAGCTGAGTTGACGAATGCGTAGACATAATCAGCACCAAACCACTATGGGAAGGGAAATACTTTATCCATGATGTAACGTAATAGATCATATATGCTGTTAATATGCCGTGGCAGCACCAAATGTTAAATTACCATACAGAAGGGCTCTCGTTGCGTGATCTGCCCGTATCTTTCAGCTTCAAGACTTTAATAATCTAGAACTATCTCTGTCTCAGTCGATTATCAGCCTAGGCTTCTAAACTAAATTCCTTTTAGCTGTGATCACCAGTCTGTTCCATACATTCTCTGCCCATTGACACTAGGGAAATAGTACGAATGACTCCAATGTCTCAGGTAGATATTACTGACTGAGAGAATGCCACTTAGAGCAACATTCGGCTACTGCACCATCCTAAACAGCCCTCTCCATGCCAAGAGACTTCTTCGGACTATTAGCTTCTATTGGAATCGAGGTATATGCCACATCTGCACGCTCGAACCGGTAGTGACTATGATGTAAGCTGCGTGAATCCACCAACTGAATACCGACAATCAATCTGAATGCAACGACTCTTCTTGGTGACGGACAGTCTACCTGCGATGTGCGACTCCAAAACATTCTCGGGTAGCTGAGGGAGAGAACAAGCAAGAATGGAGTGGGTGATACCTCCCATACAGTCTCATCTGTGGCCTCGATACCCCGAAGGTCCGAATGGTAGTATCAACAAGGTACTTCCAATTGCTAGTAGATCTTATTCGCCCAAAACAAGGAACGAGTCTATCGAACTATACCTTTGTCGATCCCATCTCATCAGTGGGGAATTGTCCCACAATTTCTTCAACGGCGGAAGGCCATCGGAAAGGGGGAGAGCCACTCATCACAACCTCAATCACAGCCTCGCCGGCTGAATTAACGGGTAAATAGTCAACTAAGACAACGGTTTCGCTTGTCGTTGTTCCCGAGGCTTGCCAATCCATGATGAGGCTTTGTGGAAATCGCACCGCACCAATCCGCAAGGGTCTATCCTATCGACCCCCTCGTCCCCTCTTACCAGTCCCATAATCTCCCACGAAATGGACTATCTATATCGCCCATCACGGCTGCAACATATATGTATGTCTCACTATCAACCCCTCATACAGTCATCCCACGTCCCCGTAAGACACTCCTCTCAATCAATGACAAACTCATGGTGTCACCTCGGCCCGTCCGCCTCCCCCAGAATGAGACATGTCTGTACTAATGTGGGTCTCATATGCGCCGATCGATTTCCCTCACCCATAAGAAGCGAATCCACTAACTGGAATTCCTGCAATCACCGTTGCCATTTCTCCGATGTCTCGCCAGGGGCACCCACATGGCCTCCAGCCACAGCCAATAAACAGGCCTTTCAAACCCCGCCGTGTTAAATTTAGGTCATTTTATTGCCATCGAGGGGGGACCCTGAATTTTGGACTAAAGCAATCATCTCCCAATAGAAGCTTCCATCGGACCAATCGCCCTTTCTGGGGGCGATGACAGCATACCTGCTGTGCTGGGTAAGTAGGGACTGCCTGTGGGTTGAGACATTGTATATTGACAGCTGTAAAGCGGCCGTTACTAATTATGGTGCTGGCCGAGCGAGATGAAAGGTATAAAAGGTAGCTTGATGTCGTCGATAATCAGACCTTCATCATCACAACAAGCCTCTCGCATCCTTCAAATCCAACCAACAACAAACCAACTCTTCTCAACTCTATATCAAACCATCCTTCAAGATGCAGCTCAAGAACCTCATCTTCGCCGCCGCTACTGCCGCCGCTCTCCCGGCCACCGACGCTGCCACCAACCAGCCCTTCGGCGTCATTTCCATCCACTCCGGCAGCGGTGTTCAGTATGCTCCCTTCAACGCCGCCCTTGGCAGCATCTTCGCCGGCCTCAAGAGCCAGAACGCTAGCTGCTCCAACCCCCAGGACCAGACCGCCACCTTCTTCCTCGACAACGGTGCTCTCTACCTGTACGACCAGTCTGAGACTCCCCAGGAGCTCTACGTTGACCGCTCCGGCATGGGTATGTTTATCCTCTTTCCTATCGTGTAATAGAAAGTACTTTTTGCTAATACGGATTGATTTGTCACAGGCCAAGGCAAGATCGGATACACCACCGGCGCTCAGCCCGCCCCCAAGAACGGTGAACGCCAGGGCTGGTCCATCGACCAGAACAACCACCTGCAGTTCGGTGGAAAGGACCTGATTGCCTGCCCCAACAGCATCCAGGGTGCCTGGAGCATCTGGGCCGATGCTGGTGTCGAGAAGCCCGGCTGGAACGAGGGCTGTGAGGGTATTGCTGCCCGCGTTGAGTACAGCAAGAACCCCAACGTTTGCTCTTACACTTCCAACTAAGGCAGTACGGATGAGTCCGCTGGATACTGCTTGACAAGATGCTTAGTTGGATATTTTGAGTTCTGCTGTCGAATTTGAGTTGTTATTCATTTAATATAGTGCTACATAGCGAATCCATTTATTTTCTTCGCTGAAAGCTGTGATCAAGTAATTTCTGATGTGTTTTAATACTCTGTGAATGAGCATATCTCAGCAGTGCCTTTAGATCTCAAGCCACCTTTTGCGCCGATCGTAGTTACTTCCGAACAGCAACATTAGCCTTTTCTTACGGATACTTCGTTCTTCATATATCGCGACGACGCTAAGACAACATTGACATAACCATGACATCAAATTAAAAAATCGATAGCTTATCATCCTGTGGGGATCTAATCTTAGTGTCGATACCTGTCGACATCTGGTCGAGAACCATGGCTATGGTAAACAGTAACCACCGATATAATGATTCAACACCCATAGGGAACTCGCGCTCGTGGTTATTCCTCCCGAAGTAATTAGTAGCTAAAGAACCTAACAATCCATCATTTGAGGCCATGCATTTACTAGAAGGCAGAGACTATCCCCAATTTGTCTGTGGTTTCATACTAACGATCGACGGCGGTTGCGCTAGCAGTCAATATATATTCTGATGACCAGACAGTAGTTCTGGTGCAAAGTGCGGTACACACTTGGTTCTGAAGGACCCGGGACAATGTGCGCATGCTTTCGAAGAAATAGTATATTCAATATCGCAGTTGATTGATCAAGACCACTTTTGCGCATTATATCTCAATCGCGACTGCAAGCTTGTTAACCGTTTGAATTGGTATGGCTACTTGCTAAGTAGCGGTCTGAACAGGCTGCATATTCAAAACTACAAAGTTTTCGAAAGTACTAATTTGCATCATTCGCAATAATGACCTCCGTTAATAAATAATCATCTTAAAAGATATCAACATCGTGCGATCAACCTTAAAGTTGTGCCGAACATCGATAAGATTACAGGGGCAGGGGCCACAGGACCGCCAGCCACCCGAGGCACCAACATTCCCTGACTGAGGCATTAAGGGTCTCATCCATCAGATGACAGGACTGAATCTAGATCACCAGCGGTGACCCCAAGTGGCTTCACGACAACGTATGCTCTGCAAGCTGAAACCTCAACAGCCAGCCAGCAAGCAAACAATCAGTCAGTCAGTCACGCTACGGGTGTCTTTTCAATCCAACTATACAATCCAGGATGCTAGGTAACTGCATAGCACAATTGCTTCATAAGCGAACAATCTCACCACATCCCCGGATCCCCCGGAATCCATACATCCCAACTTTTCCCTCTATAGTCTAGTCCATTACACTGCGCTTTCTCGAAAGGTCGACCAAGAAACAATTACGCACATGAAACGCTTTTCGTCAGAAATACCGAAGCCAAGACACAACAACTCCGACGATCCTTCTCCCGTCCAATCCGGGCCGATATATCCGATCAGTGTAGTACGACATTTCAAGACAGTCACAAGCTCAAGACAGACATTTGGGTTAGAATTCTATGGTATAGTGCTGCCTGTGAGCCAAGATAAAATATCCAGTGGTATTCAACAACAGACACACTCAGAGCAGAGCAGGCAGAACCCAAATCTTAGTCAAGTCATGTGGTGGCAAGCCGGTCAAAGCCACAACCCGCAAAAAAAGAGAGCGAATCGGGATGTGAGCCAGTTTCCCAAACCAACGGACGAACCAGGATGTTTCCAAGATTCGGAGTTCACGGATAATTTCTATTTCGGTGGTGGCAGTACGCACAATTCCCTACTCCTACTACAGTGTACTTATTGCAGTACTACAACTGTTGAGTGTGAAAACAGTCAAGCCGCGCCACGCCACAGCCACAAGTTTACTAACAAGAACAAGATGCAAGAAAAAAACCTCAACCACATCATAAGCAAATAAGCCAAGCCCACGAATAACATGCAGAACTAACAAGCAAGCAAGCAAGCAAGCAAGCAAGCAAACAACCGAAAAGCAAACGTCATCACAGGCAACACCATTCCCACTGCCCCATTCTGGTCTGGTCTCATTAATGGAGTAGTCTACTTACTCTCCACATTCAAACCTGACCAAGGAAGGCCCTGATGGAATCGCATGGCGTGGACCCCCAAGAAATAAATCCTATGTCCTCATAGTGGAGCCACGATGCCGTGTTCCGTCGAATTACCGTTCGACCCCCAATCCACTTTTGCAATTTGCAATGAGATTTTATTCGTCGGTGCCTTGGTGGATTTTCATTGCCACGGTGGTGGCTAGGCACAGATGGTGCTATTCTTATCCCGTTGAGAGTTGATAACAGTGGAAATCGTGTGTATTACTTGTATTTGCCCTGGTGATCCTTATTTGAGCCTCTGGGGTTATAAATACTTTGCTTTTCCTGCTCTATTTTCTTCCTATATTTCTCTACTTATCAATCATATCTACATCTACTACTTTCTCCATACATACTTTGGGGTTTTATCTAATCCACCACACTACACACATACATACATACAAACCTTCCACACACCACCACCACCACCACAATAAAAAAAACCACCACCAAAATGAAATACGCCCTCACCTCCCTCCTCCTCACCACCGCCCTCCTGGCAACCCCCACCCTCTCCACCCCCGCCCCAGACGTCGTCAGCGACGCCATCGTGATCGCCCAAACCGCCGTATCCGGGGGCGAATCCCTGGCCACGAACATCGCCAACGACGCGACCTCCATTGCCTCGGACGTCGCGACCGGCGGCGCAGCGGCATACTCCTCCCTGACGTCCGCGGGCGGAGACGTAGCCTCGAACGCCGAATCGTGGGGCACGTCGGTGGCGTCCGACGCACGGTCCGATGCGTCGGCGGCGGCATCGGATATCCGGTCCAAGGCGTCGGATGTAGCGTCGGAGATCACTTCTCGGTGGGAGAGCGCGACGACGTTGACGGGGTCGAATGGGCAGCCGACGAGTACGGAGACGATGAGTGGGAAGACGACGCTGACGGCTAGTACGGCGAGTGCGACGGGGAGTGCGGCTAGTACTGCTAGTGGATCCAGTGCTAGTGCGACGAGTTCGACGAGTGAGGGGGCGGGTGTGGCTATGGCGACGCCGGGAGTTGGGTTGGGCATGGGGGTTGCGGGTGTTGCGGGTGTCTTGGGGGTTATGGCTGCTTTGTAAGGATGCAGTTGAATTGAGCTGAAGGGGGTTTGATGATGGATGGTTGATGATTGATACCAATGTATATGATGTTTTGATTTGAATTATAACATATCAAGTTGTTTCATTCTTGTCTATTAGTATTGGTATATGTAAACTGTATAATTAGTAGGAAGCACTAGTATGCGCCTCATCTCTCTTCTCTGCTGTCTCTGACTCTGGCTTCTCCTCTTCTACCCCGTCCACTGTCATCTTCGGCCCTGTGTACCACTTGCGCGCGAACAGGAAGTAGTACGTCATGCACGCGACCCACACGAACCCGTTAATAACAATAGTATAGTTCATATCGGATGCTATAACACATCAAGTTAGCACAATTCACCACAAAATGACCATAATTTTATGGGTCTGGGAAAAGGGATTAACATACGACTCGGATTCGGCCCCGTCGTGGGAAACATCGACAACATTAACCCAAAAGCCAACCACAGCACTGCAATAATAGCAATCGGGCGACTCATGAATCCCGTATAGAACTCTCCGGGCCTGAAGCGCTCCTTGCCCCAGATCAAGCGGCAGAGGATAGGCGTCGCCCACGCGACGTAGTTACTGGCCACGAAGAGCGAGAAGAGTGCGTTCGCTGCGACGGAGTTGATGAGGCAGAGGAGGCCGAAAACGATACTGACGGCAACGAGGCCGCAGATTGCGCGCACGGGCTGGTAGCGGATGCGACGACTGACATGGCGGAAGTAGTTCGAGAAGGGGAGAGCACCATCGCGGGAGAAGGCCCAGGCTTGGCGAGAGGCAGCGGTGATCTGTTATTTGTTGGGTTAGTATTGAAGATTGGGTAAATTGTAAATGTTGAGTGTGAACTAGGGGATGGGCAGGCATACCAGGCTCAGGCCGATTAAAAATTGGATTACGATTAGCACGGCCATGAATCCGAGCGCGCCCTTTTTGCCGAGTGCGTCGTAGTAGATTTGGGCCATGGGCTGGCCGAACACAGAGTTGATTGTGGCGTTGACGTCCGGGTTCATGACCGAGGCGATAATGCTCAGGACTAGGAATCCAAATACGCATGCGCATCCAGAGGACCAGATGATTCCGAGGGGAACGGCTTTGGCGGCGTGGAGGGCTTCCTCGCTCATGTGCACGCAAGAGTCGAAGAATCCGATCGACCAGATTGGCGCGAGGAAGGCGAGGATGAAGTTCCACCCTGTTGGCCATGTACTCTCGTTGTCCACGTGCCCAAAAACCCAAGTGCCTGCGTTGAGAGACTCCCCGCGAGTCACTTTGCCGACGGGCAGAGCGATGACTGTAGCGATGATAATGGCAATGTTGATGAAGATGCAGAATGTCTGGATGCGCGGCATGATTGGACCGGAGTAGATGCTGACGACGGCGTGGACTAGGATGAGACCGACATAGACGCCGTAGATGGTGCCATTGGAGGCGGAATAACTGCCATCGCGGGTGATGGAGACGCAGGCGAGGATCATGAGCGCGAGAGTGTCTGGCAATTAGCAGCTATTCCGTCTTAGGGGTCAGTGAGAGCTTACAATCCACAGAGCAGATTCCGCCGATCAGGCCCAGCGTGTTGCTGTAGCCAACCAGAAAGCTCAGCGCATTTTTATACTTCTTTCCAGCGAAGTAGTGCGTCCACCAGTATAGACCACCAGCTGTGGGCATACCCGATGCCATATCGGCCTATATCGTTATCTTAGCATGGCTTGGCATGTACTAGGGGCGAAGAACCACATACCAGGGCCAATCCAACAAAGAAGATCAAGATACTTGCGGTAAACCAGCCCTGCATGATGTTAGCTCGTGTCACGCGAGCTGTAACCCCAAATGCAGATACCCACCCAGATCATCCCTGCAGGCCCGGCGGGTAAGGAAAACGAAAGTGTAGATGCGATGGATGGCACTAGTCCCATAATACTGAACGCGACGGCGAATATTTGCACGGTGGAATACTGGCGACGGAGTTCCTGTTTATAGCCCATTTTGGCTGGGATCAGTTAGCATGGGCGTCCCTTACCCTCGTCCATGAGCAACCGGTCGCAAACTCACCTAGTAGTTGCGAATCTCCAGGATCCGACAGTCCGACTTCCTCTGCTCCAGAGTTGGCCGAGACGGCCGTAGGAGATGCCTTCGCGGCCATTGTCTCAAGATAGGGGCGCGCAGACGAGGAAAAGTGAGGTCAAACTGGATACGAGACACAACGATGTTGTCAAAGGAGGCCAAAGGATCAAAAGAGACTGAAGTCGAGGCCAGTCACGGGGGAAGAAAGCAGCAGTTATAGGGATCGGATTGAGTTTGCCAAGCAACGGAGCAAACCTTCTCGATCCTCGACTTCTTCAGGTCGGATCAGTTTGGCTGTCAAGGTCCGTGACACAGACAATCCTGTTGCAAGGAGTGTCAGCAAGAAGAAAGGGAGACGTCCTCCGGGTTGCCGTCAGGACATCCCTGGAATTGCTGGCCATTTTCCTGCGTTCGAGTGCTGGGGTTGCAGGGCGGTCTTCCACGGACCTCTTGTTGCATCTCCTCACTCCGGCTGCACCCCCCCCCCACATGGGGGGAAGTCGTGGGTCGCCGATCATCGGGATGGCAAGATTGGATTGTGTGCCACTGGGTCTCTGCAAGGCATGGAAACGAGAATGGACAACACAAAGGAGTAAGATCGGCTGGCGGGAACCTGATTGACAGTCTGGTAAGCTTGCTGTCATCCAAAATCATCCTCAGATTATCCTTTTTCCATCCATCATTTAAAAGTATGAGTTTAACCTTCTTCTTTGTCTGCTTACCTGCAGCAAATAATGATGATGATCGATGAGCAGAGCAGTGCTATAGACTGCGCTGGAGTCCGCGCAAAGGAAATCCCGCAGAAGGAAGGAATGGGGGATCCACCGCCCGGCCAGGAGGTGAGAACCAATGGCCATCCCGTATTCCCTGTTCCCTGGAAATGGCTGCTGCACTAGACAGCCACGGCCACTCTAGAACTTCGCTTGTCACTGGCTCGATCGCTGCGCCCGCAGATTGAGTGTCTGCAACTTGCGTCGGATGTATTCTCCTCCATGTGCTAGTTTGATGCTAGTGAAGCGTGCTAACGGCAGAACACGGAAGCCTTAATCTGCCACGCACGATATCGGTTCTAGTTTAGTATAGTGTAAGGATAGTGTAGGATTAGGGATGATTAGGTCGTGGTCTGCACGTAATAATATCTAGACTATTGTTAGCGAAGGCAAAAGCCCGGTCGGAGATGACCCGCGCCCACTTGCTTGGGTCAAAGACTCAATCTTCAGTCATCAGTGCGCGCTTCTACATCTCCACTCGGAGGACGCCGCTGAACCATAAACTAAAACTTAGTTCGTCTGTCTACCAAACTAACTGCTGCGGAACTCTCTCTCCAACTCCTGATAAGTCCACCGAAATTCTGCCTGGTTGTTTGACTTGTTTCAAGCACCATGACGTTCCGTCCAGTGCCGATCGAAGGCTACTAACTATACTTCTGTACAAAACATTTTACGTTGACTAGGCGTAGAAATTACCTTCCAATATAAGACAAAGTAAGAATGAATATCATAATATTGGGATTGATCAACTGCTGCGCTAAGATAAAATCACCGGAAAAGCAAGTTCCAGATGATGCAAAGCTCCCTGATCGAGATGCAAACTCCATGTCGCCAAACGAGACCCTATTGCAGTCGCTGCTGTTCACATCATTATTACAGGGTATCTATGTGCCACTTTTATCGTACAGTCTATAATACATGAGAAGGGAAGTCGCGGGGTCTTGCCGCCGCCCGTCACATCCTTTTAACGTCCCTCAAGGACCTTGAGAACCAGCTCGTAGGTCCCGATGGTGATCGCGGCCGACGGCACCGTGCGGAGAAGGTGTGCCGTCAATCCTCCATACAGCGCGATCACTCCCTCTTCCTTCAAGATCAACCGCGCGCACTGGAGGATGCTCGTATACTTCTGGCGACCGTCCGCCATCGGAGCCTGTCGAAGACGAGTACGGATAACCTGCAAATGTCAGAATATGCTCATGTCGGAAGATTTTCGACGCGTCAACTCACCTCATGGGGATACGCGATCAGACAAGCAAACAGCTTCGACAATCCCGACGCTCCACTCAGAGCAAGGCCCTGCACAAACTTGTTCGAATCCGAGTTCTTATCCAAATTGACCTCCTTAGAGATGAGTCCCTTAATCCGCTCGTACATGGCCAGATGCAGTGTGGTTTCGATTGTGCCCAGGTAGCTGGCCGTCAGACCTCGGTAGAGACCCTTAGGTCCTTCTTGTTGCAGAATCTGCTTGGTACAATCCAGACTGTTCTTGTACCGGCGAGCACCGGCCTTATCCAACTGAAGACGAGTTTTTACTACCCAGATGGGGTTGGTGGCCGATCCAGTAGCAATACCAGCGCATGCTGCGGACATGGCATGCACAAGCGTGGTGTCCTTGTCGCACCCCAGGATTTCTGGCAGCAGGCGTTTGCAGTTGCCATATGTGTAGAACTTCACCGCACTGGCCGGAACAACACCCGTCAAGCTGGGTCCAAGACCCTTGAACATACCCCGCCAGCCTTCGACCCGATGGATAGAGAAAAGAATGCCAAATGTCTCCCGGAAATGGCGGATAGAAGTCTTAACGAACGACTGACGAACGTGCGCGTGTGTGGGAATCGAGCGGTTCGCGCCTGACGTCTGGTAATAGTCGGTTTGTAAACTAAAAGTACAAAATATGTTAGTATGCAAAGCTCCGTTGTTTTTGCGTTGGGGATGAAGGCTTATCCTACCGCGTGCGGAGAACATCAAGAGGACTCGTAACAATAGCAGTGACCATTCCACCGGTACTATTTCAGAACATCAGTATTGAGCTTCTCTACCATAGCATCGAATCAACTCACGCGCCAGCAATCAAATGATTCCATGATCCCAAGCTAGACACGCTGGCCTTCTCTTCGATCGCCTCCGTCGGCAGTGACGGCGGGAGCGGATCTCCAGACGCGCCTCCCGACTGGTGAGCAACAGGCTGCATCTTGCCGGAGGTTAATGAAACAAGATGATGATTTTCCAATCTGCTCAGCGGCACTTGAGTAACAGAAGACTCCGGGGGCCAGAGGAGAGATCGGAGAGTGCAGGAGAGATTAGCCTGGCTTGGGCAAAATCAGGAAAGTTTTTTTTGCAGGAATAAAATACCGAGCGGCGAATCTCAGGCGGTCTGGCCTTCCCCGTCCAATCATGTGACCTGCCATCGAGGTCCATGGATATCCACTCTGTGACCCATTTGTGACATAGGTGGTTACTTTCTAGGTGGAAAGCTTGCCAATTTGGTTGTATTCATAGTAGAACCTCTGATATACTGTCCATTTTCGGGGTATACGATAGTAACCCCCAAATTGATGAATTGGCAACTCGCGCGTCAGGAAATGCTGCTTACTCCGGAGCTGTCGGGGGGAGGATCTGTCCCCGAATGCCTTAGTCAGGCGGCCCCACCCCGCAACGGCCCCACTGGCTTCCCCATTCAGGTCAGCTTCCAGGGCCTCAGGAACCAAGGGGAGAATGTAACGCTGAGGATGCTGCGGACTCTATGACTGTCAGACACCCACAAACGGTAGTTGGTATAGAGAGGTGATCCGAGAACCGGTATTTTCAGATTAAAAGACCTACTTACTACTCCGCTGCTAGTTCTATTCTAGACTGACACAAAGGAATATATACTATAACCATAGTTGGTACGTTGGAGCATTCCCAGAGTACATTAATCTTCGGGCTAGCTACCAAGACTCACATCGAGGAATTACTGTAGATACAAAGAAGGTCAACTAGCCACTGATGTACAGCCCTCCAAGGCTCAGTAAATAAACCAATCAGCCGCAAGATCCAGGACAGTTTGGACATGTTCAAACTTCAGCTTAGCCCCCTGATAGCGGGCGAGAGTCCTGGCCGTTTTGAGCACTTTTTTGATTTGTCTTCCGTTCAATTCGCGATCTTCCAGTTTATCAAGATCACTTTTGGAGAAGGCCTTTTTGTCCGTCTTTCCAAGTAAATGTTTCCAGATATGGCGGCGGGAGTCCGTATCAAGATCGGGATAGCGGATGGTAGCATCGATACGATTCTCAAAGGCAGAGACTATAGTCTCGACGCAGTCACTAGCCAAGAATAAAATCCCCTGGTGGTTTTTGTGTTAGGATCGTCTCCGAAATTTGTGTTCGGTACATACCTGATAGTGTTCCAGTAGTGTTAAGTATACATACGATAGCTCGTTTGCTCGGAGGTCGCTAGGGTTGGGTTCTTGTATGAAGAAATCAGCATCCTCTAGAAATAGCAGAGCACCCCATTTGGCAATCATAGGAAGGGTTGATTTCAGGCTCTCTTCAACAAGCGCAGTAGTATTTCCAAGCGCCCGCGCACTCAGGACGTAAAGCGGCACCTTCAATACTTCGGCGACGCATTCGGCAGTCAGGGTCTTACCAACCCCAGGAGGGCCTTGTAGGAGCATGATAACACTGCGGCATTTGCCTTGAAGTCCATCAGTATTGGCACCGACTTTATTCGACTGAGAACTCGCCAATGCGAGAACTAGCTTCTTCACGTTCTCTTCTTCGCCGCTAGGCAGTACCAGAGACTTGAAAGGTCGCGGGTTCCAGCTAATATCAGACACCCCGTCAATAAAAAGCTCCAACCACATTCTGTCTTCGAGGGAATAGCCGCGCAGAATTGGAGTTGCAAACAGGAATTGTGCATCATCTAGTGAACTGGATATATCGTTCAGGTCCTCCAAGCAATTATCTGAGTGGAAAGCGAGGTATGCCTCAGTGTCAATGATAACCCGGCTGGTTACGTTGTAACTATCCTCTCGGCCCATGTAAGTTGCCAAGGCCAATCCTTCATATTGTTTGTAGTGATAGCCTTTGTGCAGATACCAAAGTTTTCCACGCAGAGTCAGGGTTTCGAGCAGGGTGTCCATGTCGTCATGCAGATCAAGGGGATCACTGGCAGCGCCATGATAGCCTTGGTGCCTTCGTAGGCTGGAATGGACAATTTGTACTTCCTGTACCCAAATCCGTAACCATTGTAGTCTATATAAACAGTCTGGATCTCGTAGTCTTTGGAATCTGGACCGATGAAGCTCTTTTCATGCCGAAAGGCGCGCTTGTGTCCGTTCACGATACTGTAAGCTGCGTTGCCTGGCTCAAAGATAGTCCAAAGCAGGTCGAACGTAATCATGCCGTTGGGAACAAGGCTGTTCTTGCGCTTAATGACATCGTCAAGTTCGCTTGCCATGACATCGTACAATAAGTCCAGGTGGGCCTTGACTTCTGCATTGGGCTCGTTGTCTCTAGCTCCGGTGAAAAGGTCCCATCGATGAATAAACGGTCCGAAGGGCTTTTGAAATTCAACCTTCTCGAGTGACATGGTAATGCCACGGTAGCCATACATGACCTCGGCCAGGACCCTTTTGAGGTGAGCACTCTGCACAACTATCGAGTCTATTTCTAGCCTCTCGTATCCACTGCAGTATTTCACCACCCGAACGATGACTGCATATTGGCTGAACTCGGGATCCGTTACTGGTTCTGCAGTCTCGGCGACAGAATCCTTAGTCCAAAACGTAATGCCATTATAATCGGGTTTCATCTGGCAGACGTGGAGAGCCTTGCAGATTGAGCCAACCGGAGCATAATTTCCACTTCTGCTGTTGTTCGCTGGTACGATTGTTAGTACAAGCCCGGGCCTTTCTGCCTTTTGTTAAACTCCTCAAATATGATTCAGGGAGGCTTATGTCCGCAGAGAATATAAACAAATGTATTGCACTTACAGAATGTATCTCCGACACTTTTATCCATCATGGGATGATTTGGATGGAAGACATGAGAAGGCCGGGGAGGGAAAGGCCCAAATGGCGACTCTCTGTCTTTGTTGACCTTATACATCCTTCTCTTAGACATTGTGTGTTATGATAAAGGTGATGGAAGTTCGTTGACTGGCCTGCAAAAGAAGAGAGTAGTGAGCTAGATAGTTGATAGACGGAGGTAGCAGCAGAATCCGTAGCCACTTGAACACGGAAGAGGAGTTGCAATAGCCGGTCTGATCTGTGACTCTATAGCTTGGATCTAGAGCTAGTGCCTTCTCATCTCAAGTGAGAGGAACAAGAAGTCATTCTAGCCCTTCAAGAAAATAACTCTGAGCCCTGAGTCAAACATTGGCATGTCGTCATTCACTACCCTGCCTTGCTGTGTTTCCAAAGTGTGGGAGAAGTGAATGAAAGAGACTGGAGCTCCTCAGGCAAGAAAGACTGGCTAGAGTGATATATGCGCAGGATAAGACAGCCTTGGCATTGCTTTCTACTAGACAGTTACCTGAGTATGGCTCTTCCACAAAGCTAGAGGGTCGTCCCCATGCAATAATTGGTCACTTTCGTGACGTGAAATGTTCTCCTTGTCTACCTTTGTCTGACAGCATGGAGCAAGATCTTATATCATACTAAGATTTACTAGTCGGATCTTTCAACGAGTAGCTGCGGCATATATGATGCGCTTCCTGAAAATTGGATGGTTCGAGATAAACTACAAGGCTAACTAGTTTAGTTAAAGGAGATGCCGATAGCATTGTAAAATCTCTACCTGATGGAATCTGAGGCATGTATCGTCTATGACACGCCGAACAGTTACATGTCACACAGCTAGTTTCTATCCTAGCCACATGTTCTCCTGCTCACTTTCGTCTCCCCTGATACTGCGCCACCATTCACTTTGTCGTACGAGTTCACCATCTTCACCGCCCAAAAGCGCCCAATACTTCTTCAGAAACCACACCTTTCCCTCCCAACTACGGACATCCCACGGTGTACCTGTCGATGCATACCCAGTGGAGACTTGCCGATCCCTCTTCCCAATGCCAGCACCTCCCCAGCATACTAAGCCAGAAAGCATATCTTCGAAGAACTCATCCTCATCTATATCGTGCTGGCGAGTGATGAGGTTTCTCCGTAGCGTTCGGAAAGGTAGAATGTCTATGATCGGATGGTGCTCGATAGTGATTTGTTCTTGAGATGGCCTCAGATCTGGCTTTAAAGTCTTGAATGTTTCTTGTACAGTGCGAATCAAATTGCTCCTGGCTGTATCGTCTGCCATCACTGCGCTGGGCCGGAAGAATGGCGAGGGAGATTGGTCAGCACATAACCCTTCCTCCGTAATGCCTAAATGCCTAACAAGATCCAGAATTGCGGCGATGGTACAAACTCTATCGATTCGGAGACTATTGGTATATGGATCGGCTGTAGTTGTATTGGCGCCGAACCTGAATACCCTGACTTCATTGCGGCCGAGAAGGTCTGGACCGTCTGTCTGTATTCGGAAATGCGGACTGGTACAGCCGCAGTCAATGGTGGTTGTCCAGTACAGCTCCAGGCTATCACTGGGCTTATCGCGAACGAGAAGAGAAGGATCCACACATGATGGAGGATCCCATACACTTAGTGTTGAGGGAGATTCATCAGAATACAGATAGGGTGTTGTAGTGGAGTCTGATGTGTATAATGTCGGCGGAATCCCACCTGAGATTGGGATAAGTTCCTGGCAATTACTAAGGGTCGCCCCAGATGTACACGGAATTGATACATCCGAAGCATCATAGAGTGGAAGGGTCTTTGAAACGATAGTACTTGAAGCGATGGGTAGGCCAGGCGCTGTGATCGCCCCACTTGGTTGTATGCCCGAAGCCGGGGTGCTTTCAATGGCCGAGGTCTGTCCCGCAGACTCTGCCAGCGCTTCGAGACGACCTAAGCGCTCACGGAGCTTTTCTCCTAAACGGGGACGTAATTAGTAATTTTGCGAGCTAATCTCCGATGTGGTGACTCCAGATGAGACCCGCACTTACGGTATCTGCGTTGGGCTTGAATGTTCTGTTGCCGTCTCTTCTCCGGGTCACGGCGCACAGGTTTTCGCTTTTTCTCCCCCACACTTTCGCTATGTTGGATTGCTCGGGTTTGAGGTGACATTATTAACAGCCCCCACAGTGAGACTAATCACTGAGAGACATACTAGGATTGAGAAAGTAAGCCAAGCAGAGCGTTAAGATCTTCCCAGATGGAGGCGAGAGATGTACGAGTGCATGGCTGATGTCAGCCACTGGCGACTGTGCGCTAGGCTATTTTGGGATTAGTCCGTTGGCCGAGCCTATATTGACACCTCAGGCCCAACGGCTTCATAGCATGCCGTTTCTTACATTCGTCGTGATGACTCTTTTCTGTTGCCCAACAAACCACAAAAAGAACCATAGATTATGACATGCAATTAACCGGTAATTGTAATTTTTGACAGCTAGAGTAATACTACGAGTTGAATTCCTCATTGCAAGTAATTCACAAATTATTGCAAATTGCCTCTTGCCTTCAGGATATACTTAGATGAACAATCTTTCCTCAACTCTGCGAGATGATGAAGCCAAGAATTTCCACCAGTGTGCCGAGTCCTCGCAATAATTAGACTTTGGACTTTGACTTGGCCTTAGCGAGCATCTCTCCATAATTATGATGCTCGTACAAGGGCTCTTCGCTTTTGCGTGACAATGGCTGTGGGAGAGTATGAGGGTCTATCTTTCCACCTTGAAACATCACCACAATATCCGAGCCACCAAACTCGAAATGTGAGATTTCATCACCTTTGTTGATGGTGGCACCTGGCTTGAGGTCGTCCCTGACCACCACAGACGAGACTTGTGCCATACCGATCGGTAAAACAGCAACCGTGCCTATCTTGTCGTTCTCTATGATGATGATCCCTCGTGCTTGCAGGAACTGGTATCCTTCTTTATCCGTCGCCTCAGCTCCCCGATAAACAGGCCCCGAGGAGTAGATAGGACGCATAGGGCGTTTTGGCATCAGGGACCGACTATCAGGCTGATATTCAACATCTAGGTAGGCCGCGCCATCAATTGTGTCGATGACTTTGATAGTACCTCCCACCGGCGCGTGCTGGCGATGATAGTCAAATGAATTCAGAAAAGAATGCAACCAGATCCCGCCCTTGAAAGAATCGCCATAGTCGGACTTGTATGGCCCAAGGAGATCGCCTATATGCCATGGTAGACCTTTCAACTCGACCATCGACTCGTCAGTGATATCCCAGTAACCGGAGAAGGTTGAATCTGCAGGGAAAATGACAATGTTGTCGTCACCTTCACCATCAATGGGCCGTGCGCCGTCCTTGAGATGACGACAGAAGAATTGATTGAAATTAGTCCATTTCCCCCCTTCGGTTTTGGATTCATCTGCCTCGAATACATGGAAGCTTGGAGCATTCCAGAATGAAGTGAGTGATGCTTCGTTCAGCGACTCTGGTCGGTTCATGTGGCTCCCAACTTCCTTGGCAAACTTCACCATCCATTGGGAGAGCTCGGACAGATCCTGCCCCACAGATTCGGGCCTAATCGCAGTTTGACAATCCTTGAGCGGGACTTGGTCGAACACGAAATAGAAGATGCACAAGATATAGTAGATGTCTCTACCCTTTGCTGACTCGGTGGGTATCCAACCATCGACCATCCAGGTTGCAAAGTTGAGAAATCCTTTAGCAGAGGTGAGTCCGTAGCTTTCCATCTCAACGATCCTGTACTGAAGTGCAGATTGGATAGCTTGCTCGAGGGCCTCCATTCCAGAAGCATAAGGAAACGATTTGTCGAGTAATTGGAGAAGCTCGTTAACGATGGGCGCGTAACGCTTCTTGGAACTCGAAGCACTGGACAAAGTGCCGGTCGAGCGACTAGGCAAGTTGATGATTCCGAACATGATGACTGAAACGCTGATAATGACTGATATGAGGGAGCGAGACGAGAATATCTGTGTTGTCAGGTCGCACTTGTACAAAATATAAACCTATCCCTTAAGTATTAGACATAGGAGAGAACAAGCCACAGTGACGTGACGGTGAGATGTGAATAGTCATTATTGAAACTGGCACGACATCTGGTTATCATTCAGTGGCTTGTGATGCAGCATATTGATGTGTGCACAAGGCCTGGACCTTTGCGTGGTACTCTTAAAAAGTCCAGCCTCTCGCATACTTGATGTCGGACATTTGATCCGGTCAAATCATAGCACAGTCAAGATGGAACTCTGAGTGTTAAAAGGGCTGTGACTGCAGTCGGGGAGCCTGTATGTAAACCCGAACTGACATCAACTTTGCAATGTGGCGTTCCCCTCTGCTGCTCTGATACAGTCTGTGATACCAAAGGGCCTGCTCTCTGGTCATCTGTAACACTCTGCTTACATGATGCCGAAGAACAAGGGTCTTCTAGATGGTAGAGGGATCACGTCGTATAGTACAGGACGTGGTCATATAGCCATGTCATGTTACCTAACTTCCCTCGCCATCCATGAAGGTGGCCAATTGCCTTTCAATTCTGTTCTAAGGGACTCGACATAGTATACGCTCAATCTCTGGAACGTTAGCACGCCATTGATATAGTAGTGATACTACTCAGTCGATGTGGACAATGACTTTATATTCATTTGCGAGACTGGTTAGTGTACCCGTGAGTAATGGTATGATTTCCCACATTCAGGTTTCGCCTCTTACATAATTCTTGATCATTACTCATGTAAAATGGTCACTGTCACGAACAATCAAATAGAGTGAATATAGTGACTTTCGAGTACGAAGTTGTTAAAGAGAGCATTGAGGAACAGGAGACCACGTGACGTGAAAGATAGCACGGCCGGTCACCTGATTTAAAGGCAACTTGCATGTGAACAACTCAATTCCTCCTGTAACCCACTACTTTATGATTTCATCGTACCTAATATTTTTCGTCATTCGATCATCGGCTGACGGCAAAGTTCCGATTGTCTCGGTAAAGACTCATCGGACGCACAGGTCCCGGATCAGTCCAGGCTATTTTAATCAGCCGATCCTAAACAGACTAGATGCGTGCCTGGCCATAAGTTGAACCATCAATTGTTCCTGACATGCACGGTCTGTGGAGACTGTCCGTGATTGCTTGTTAACTGCTGACCGTGGATCATAGACTTGAAGAGGAACAATGTGAAGAGACGTTGGCTGCAAAAGCCTAGACCGAACCGTTGGAACCAGATGCGTCATCGACTCTGTTCTCGGCCAGATAAGGTTACATATGCCTCGCCGGCCACGCCAGCAGGCCTACTCACAATCTAGCCCCCCATGACGTCTGGCCGATGGATAGAAGAGATCTTTGCCCCCGTGGCGGGCTTATTCACTCATTGGGTTTTGCTACTATTGTTAGCAGATCACACCGAACAATACTGTTGTTAACCGGCCTCTTCCTTCTGAACAGGAAATCTCGCTAAGCGGGGCTGGTGTATTCAATGGGGGTGTCCTGAGCGACCTTTCCCACTCGGCTTGAAGGGACAATCGCCTTTCTCGCTGGATGGTGAATCGCACACAGTGGTAGGAGACGTTCCGTACATACTGTTACACTGTGGTGTTAGATGTCTTTGATAGGCCAGCAGGGACACTATTTGATTCTCATCACTCATACTTCGACGAAAACACCCTCTATACCTGCATAACACCAGGCAGCGGGAATAATGTCCGAAGGAAGACGCAGCAACGAATCAAGCTCTAGCTCCTTGATCAGTTATCACAGCGTCGAGAGACCAAATGCAGACTTCGACGTTGAGAAAAGACATGATCTTACCCCCGAAAGCGATTCCTCACGCAGTGGTCACCGTACTCATCGCGTTCACTTTGGGGCGGATCGCAGGTTCGAATATGGGATCTGGGATGCAGACGAGCGCGTTCTCTCACCCGGTACATCTCATCTTCGACGCCGTTCATCTACTCAAGCATCAGTCGACATAACCGATGTATCCCACAGAGGCCCTCAGTCTACCAGTACAAATGGCCGGGAGGAAGAGAATGAAAAGAAGCAGCAACAGACGACGACGAGTGAGAAAAGACCCAGACGCGAACGTCTGAAAGCGTTCAGAGACTCGATCAAAGAAAAAGCTGCGAATTTTGCTGCTCGTCTCGGTCGTCCAGACGATATTAACGAAGACGACCTACAACCCATCGACCATCGACGTCGTGACACCGAACCTGATCTGCATTCCAGAGAAGAAGGTCAAGACCAAACCTGTAGCACCGAAGCGCATCGGATCATCCGCGAGCTGGCACATGAAGCTTCTGGCCGTCGTCCGAGTGCCCGTAGGGAGTCGGCTTTGCATCGTGCCGCTGGAGTTTCTGCCCATGATGAGGACTCTGGAAACGAAGCGATACCTCGCCGCAGCTCGGGATCGGGAGGCGTCCTATCTCAGCTGCTCAGACTTAGCGGCGGTTGGGACCAATTCCACAAAGGAGCGCGCGGGCTCCACCTAGCCAGTGACACGTTCTACCCCTTCGGTGGAAGCACCCCGGGCACTACGACTCCACGAAAGGAAAAAGTGCGATGGTACAAGAAGCCTGGCAACGTATCAACATCAACCTTAGTCGGAGGCGGCAGTGCTAGCGGTGCAAGTACACCTGTTACCGGCGAGCTTCTAAGCGCAGCATCTAGACGACGAGACAAGAGTCGAAGGCACAGCATGAGACTAGAAGAGGAGATCCAAGTAACCCTGCAGATTGCCGAGATAATTGCTCGACAGAGATACATCATGCAGCTGTGCAAGGCGTTGATGAGATTCGGAGCTCCAACCCATCGCCTCGAGGAATACATGCGCATGACGGCCAAAGTTCTAGACGTTGACAGCCAGTTCCTCTACGTCCCAGGATGCATGATCATGTCATTCGATGACTCCAGCACTCGAACCACAGAAGTCAAACTGGTCCGTGTCGTTCAAGGCGTTGACCTAGGACGACTAGCAGATACCCACAACGTATACAAGAACGTCATACACGACATGATAGGGATCGAAGAAGCGGGAAACGAACTAGAAGAACTGATGGCAAAGAAGCCCCGATTCAACCGATACTTCATTGTCCTAATTTACGGTCTAGCCACTGCTATGGTAGGCCCCTTCGCGTTCGACGCACGACCAATAGACATGCCAATAATCTTCTTCAACGGCTGCCTCCTAGGCTGCATGCAACACATCCTCGCACCACGCTCAGTCCTTTACTCCAACGTTTTCGAAGTGACCGCCGCCGTCCTCACCTCCTTCCTCGCCCGCGCCTTTGGCAGTATCAAATCATCCTCATTCACCAACGGATCCAACGACTACATATTCTGCTTCTCCGCAATCGCCCAATCCTCCATCGCACTAATCCTCCCCGGCTACACCGTCCTCTGCAGCAGCCTAGAGCTCCAATCCCAACAAATCGTCGCCGGCTCCATCCGCATGGTCTACGCCATCATCTACTCCCTCTTCCTCGGCTACGGCGTCACCGTCGGCACCACCATCTACGGCCTAATCGACAAAAACGCCACCTCAAACCTAACCTGTCCGACAACTGGAGGCTTCGGCAACGCCTACGCACAACGATTCCCTTTCGTCGCCGCCTTCTCCCTCTGCCTCCTAATCGTCAACCAAGGCAAATGGAAACAATCCCCCATCATGATCGCCATCTCCGTTGCCGGCTACGTAACCAACTACTTCGTCAGCTCGCGCCTAGGCAACAACTCCCAAGTAGCCAACACCGTCGGCGCCTTCACCGTAGGTGTGATGGGCAACCTCTACAGCCGTCTCTGGCACGGACACGCCGCTGCAGCTATCCTACCAGCGATCTTCGTCCTCGTGCCCTCCGGTCTAGCGGCGACAGGGAACCTGATTGCAGGCGTCGACACGGCGGATGAGATCCGGTCGAATGTTACGAAGAACGCAACGGGGAGTTCGACTACATCCAGCTCGTCGTCTAGCGATATGTCAACGAATATTTTGGGATTTGGTATGATTCAAGTCGCCATTGGTATTACGGTTGGGTTGTTTGTCGCTGCGTTGGTGGTTTATCCGTTTGGAAAGCGGAGAAGTGGGCTTTTTAGTTTCTAGGCGTGTGGGACTGAGAGGAGGTTGGGGGGAGTGGATTGTTCCATCGCATTTTGTGTTTTGCAGCGTGCAACCTTGCTTGCAGTTGAAGGGGGAACGGATATTTGCATTTTAGCGGGCGAGATTCTATCTGATGAAAAGCAGCGAGCGTCGAGAATGATTACAGCATCGCATGTTATCCTTGTATTGTTATATATTATATTTTAGGAGTAAATAAGTAGCTCAACTAGAAAACCGCGTGACATAATTACACTGATAGAATCATATGAACATATTCCGACAACTACTCCGTCCATCTTCGATATGATACAACTGCAAGATAATTATGGAAGAAAACATTAGTACTGTCATTAAATTCTAACCGTCATCACGACTCGTGTTCCGGCACGATCATTTTCTCTGGTCTTCTCTTCTTGCTGTATGCCAAAGCAACCATGACGCTGTCTCATGCATATATACAACAAAACACACAATCGTCACGGCATCATAATATGAAATCAGCGCAAACGCAAATGCATGTAATGCAATGCAAAACATATCAATAATCTAACCATCTTTCCATGCGGTATACCCGACCATCTCTAATAAATACCGTTCCCGACCGATCATCACCTGCTGGCCCTCAGTATACAAGAAATCCCGAACAAGGTCTAAGAGTCGGGGATGTTCGATCTCAGGCAGACTGCGTAGGTCTGCCAGCGTCAGAGTGATCTCCGTATAGTCCGCGCAGAGGCGGAACAAATTATGATGAAAGTCCTTGGGCACGGAGGAATGGGTCGCGAGCCAGCCGCAGAGGGAATCGAAGAGGTGGTTATGGACGATGAAACTAAGCAGGGAGTCGAGGGAGGACCAGTCGACGTCGATCATAGCGGTCGGATGAGGCGTGAGGGCGTTTTGCATGGCAATGACGGACGCCAGCGTGTCAAGGAGGACGCTGTCCTTCTCTTCGTCATCTTCTTTGCTTGCTTTGAAATCGGGGATCAAGCCCCAGTGGGGCTGCTCGGTCACAATGGGACGGTCGTAGCCCAGCTGGACTCGCCAGAACTGGTTACAGCCTACTTCGAAGATCATGCAGGGGATGAGCATTACGTATCCCCACCATCGTTTGCAGGTGAGCATGGAGGCTGCTCCTGCGACGAGGCCTGTGATTCCGCTAACGAGCGAATGTAATTGGAAGTATTGGAAGCGACGGTGGAGGCGACCGCGAAAGGGTGTGATGGCGGAGGAACGCGTGCATGCACGGTCGTGTCCGTAGAATCGCCAGATGAGGTAGAGGGACCAGACGGCGTTAAGGACGCCGTATGCTGCAGCGAAGGAGTTGCCCACAAAGCCAGACAGAAGATTACTGATATAATAGACATGGCGATGAGCTCCCCAGATAGCCATTATTGTACCGGTGCCGACAAGAAGGGCACCGATGCCCAGGAAAACATCCATGACGACGCGATCGATGAGTTCGGAGCCCAATTCGCGAAAACTGACGCCAAGACGGCGGTCAATGAGCCGGACAGAGGCCTGATCGACGGGGACGGAAGGGGGTAGGTTGAGGTACTGCAGTCGCAGAGCGTGGAGGTATTGTCGTTCTTGCTGCAGAATGCGGACATTTCGCCAACTTAGGATGCCATCCCAAAGGGCAGCGACACTGATGAGCAAGGCTAATGGGCCCCCGATGGCCATGAAGATAACCGCATAGAGCGGGACCGGCACATCGTTCCACACATTAGCGGCGAAATCACCCGCGTTGGCGAACTCTAGAAAGCCCACGCTGGCCAGTAAACTGTTCCGGTACCACGCCGGGCTGATGAGACGGAGTTTCCGTCGCTGGCGGACGAAAGTGACCCGGGAGGGGGGCAAGTCACTTGTTTCATGCTCCTCATGATGGATGGCCTTGTCCGAGACCAGAGGAGATAAGGTGTCCTGCGAGGAGGGCATTGGATGGTTGGGTCAGGAGACCAGAGGAGACAAGCTCCTCTTGCGGGTGTGGGACCGGCAGGACGGAAGGTTTGGACACCAGACGCGACCGAAGGAAGAGAAGGAAAGGGAAGGGGAAGAAGAGGAAAAGAAGGGAGTAGGAGAGAAGAGAGGGACAAGAGGAGAGGAGAAGAGGAGAGGGGGGAGAAATCCGGATGGGGAGAAGAGGGGAGGGAGAGGAATGGAATGTTGGTGGAACGAGTCGATCCGGTCGGTCGGCGAGCGAGTCAAGCAAAGCAAAGCAAAGTCCCAGCAAAAGCCAAAAAGGCACCAGAAAAGCAAACGCAAAGCAAGAAAATAGCAGCTCCACGGAAGGCGCGGGATGGCCCGGCCCTGATTGGCTCATGGCCCGAGAAGGTTCCGCACTTGGCGTGCCTTATAGGGCTGAGCCAAGTCGCGTTTCCTCCCCGGTATCTCTTACACTGTTTATGTTATTCTCTTTTTGTGTTTTGTTGTAGTTCGGGACTGGGTTGGGTCATGTTCGTTGTAGGGTACATAGGGCGGACTGGGGGTGGGTTGGCTCTCTTCGAAGAGAGAGGATTGGCATGGCAGGGTGAAGTGGAACGAGTCAAGGGGGAAGCGAGGAAACGGGCAGCCAGGCATCCGTTCTTCCCGTTTCTGTATGATGACGACAGTGAAAATTCTTCCATCATATCCTTATCTCTCTTTCTCCACCTCTAAGATATGCACACAACCAAAGACCAGTGCCCCAAAGCGTTACACATTCTGGATAGCTACTATTGAGGTATAACAGCGGAAGATTTCTAGTGCGCAGGGACCTTCATAGCTAAGTAGTCTGCCATTCAGAATTACGTTTCAGGCTTTGGTAAATATATCCACTAGTATGTACACCCCCACCAAAGACGCCTAGGCAAAAACTGCTTTCCCTTCGATCAAACGGGCCATATCAGCGAGTCTCTTGGTAGCCACCAGCTCGGTTACTGGCAGTGCAACCTTGTATTGCTCCTTGATTGCCCGCTGCAAAATTACAATTAGCAGAGAGGTACCCCCAACCTGAAAGAAGTCAGAGCTGGGAGTAAGGGTCGGAGAGGCAGAGGCAGAAAGGACCCCTTGCCAGACCTCGGCAAGACTGGCCTCCATCGATGTCATTTCTCGGTTAGTCGGGGTCACCACGTTAGATTCATCAATAGGCAGCTGACAGATGGCAGTTCGGTCCACTTTGGAGTGAGCGTCCAATGGCAGTTCATCCAAGGCTACTATAGCCGAAGGAACCATATAGTCTGGCACAGGTAGACGCATCAGGAGATTGTCCAACAGCATTTTCTGGGAGTTGTTCTGTGGTAGCTGATTGGAAAAGACAACATGAGCAGCCAAGAATTGGTCCCCATCCTGTTCTCTCAAGGTGACCACGGCATTGGTCAACAGCCCTCCAGAAGCCTCAATCAAAGCGTTCCCGATCTCTTCTAAGTCAGCCTGAAAGCCGCGAACATTAACCTGAGTGTCGCCATTGGAACGGCCGACCAGGACAAGGGCACCGTCCTTCCGCAAGTAGCCACAATCTCCAGTCCGATAAACGGTCGTCCAATTGTTTGCAGTGAAGTTGCTGTTCAGGTGAGAAAAGGGAGACTCAATAAATCTCTTCTCTGTTGCAGTATCCATGTTGCCATAGCTATCAGCAATACCGGCACCGCCGATGAGAACCTCGCCTGGGACACCAATCGGGAGAGGCCGCAGCTCGGCGTCGACGATGTAGATCGCCTGGTTGGGTGAAGCATATCCTGAGGCGAGGGGTAACTCCACGTCTGACTTGTGATACTCAATTAGACCCTGCCAGGTAGAACCGAAACACGTTCCAGCCGAACGGTAAAGGCTGAGAAGCTGGAGGGATGGGCTGTCTAGCGCACGGAAACCTTGCAAGAGCTTTAGAGGGACTGCTTCACCTGCCATAGCAGCAAGTGTCCAGTGGGGGCACTCCCGAAGTTGTTCAGCCGCAAAACTGAGCCATCTCTGGTACTCTGATGGGGTCGCCAGCGTGTAACTAATATTCTCCTCCTGGATTGTTTTAGCAATTTCCATGGCATCTCCCCGCTTATCTGCGGGCAGAATGACCAAGCTTCCTCCGTTGCACAGGGCATCGAAAGTTTGGGAGATTGACAGGTCTATGGAATCGATCGAGTGCTGAAGGGCGATCAGCGGTCTCTCATCAGAGAAGTTATACTGCATTGAAGAGGCTTCAAGTTGGGGAATCATGTTCGCATGCTTGATTAGCGTTCCCTTGCCCTCAGAGGTAGAGCTGCCCGTGAACAGGATGATCGCGGCCGTGTTGCCATCCGCCAGATTGGGTGTGCGCTGAATGTGCTTACGCGTGGCCACCGAAGAGATATCCAACACCCTAGGCCTGGCGAGAGCCAGGGACTTGGCCGTACTGAGCGTAGAGCGGTCAACAAGTAACAACAACGGTTTAGCGACTTGAAGTACACCCTCTATCTGATCAATAGAGACGCGACCATCGAGTGGCATGTAGGTCGCACCAGCACGGAAGACAGCTAGCATTGAGCAAACCGAGTCAACACCGGGCTCCTGCATAACACCAATAACAGAACCCTTCGGAGTTCCAGCCTGGCGCAAAGCCGCGATAATCGAGTCAATGCGGCGGCCCATGTCGTTGTAGGTCAAGCTCTTGCCACTGCCATCCTTGACAGCAAGACTGTTCCCATTTTGCTGGATCATTTGGTCAATCCTATGAACAACAGTCTGTGGCCATTGCATAGGTGCTAGAGGGCCTGTAGGACATGGTTAGTCCCGATAAAGAGACAGAGAAGAAGGGCTTGCATACCTGTAGCAGATTCCAGTGACAGGGAGATATCGTCGGGTGACCACAGCTCAGCAGCGGCTAAAGGTACTCCTGGGTCTGTAGTGAGTTGGTCTATTAGGTTAACAAAGCATCTAATAAGAAGATCAGCATGCTCCTGGCTGTATAGTCCTTGTTGCACCTCCAACGCAACCACAGAGTCACCCTCAGGACTTTCGGTAATATCCAGGTAAAGGTCAAGTCCGGTGCCAGGGTTCAAGACTTTCTCAGGGTTACAGGTAGCATTGCACCATGTAACTTGGTGCTTTTCAACCCTATGCTTTATCATCACCTGGAACACAGGTGGGACATTGGCCGAGCGGTCCAGCTTGAGATCATTGAGCAGGACATCAAGTGGCACGGCGGAATGTTCTAGAACGCCACTTATTGCATTTCGCACTGTCTCAAGATATGGACCAAGTTTGGTATGGATGCCTGGCCTGTCTAACCGGACTGGCAACGCATTCAGTGCGCACCCCATGGGTCTCCCTAGGGCCAGGTCGCTACGGTCGGCATCAAAGCCAATCAATACCCTCTGGGTGTTAGGTAATAGGCGGAACAGAAGCGCGCCCAAGACTGCAGTATAGAGGACGGATGTAGTTGAATGGCTCTCCTGTGAGACCTGTTCAATGAAAGAAGCTTGCTTCGGCGAGAGGCGCATATCCGATCGATGAGTGCTACATTCTAGTGTCAATGTATATCAATATCTCGCACAAGTGATACTTACCGGTATTGAGTCTGCACTGGCCTGACTGGTACTTTGGCAAAAGAAAAGAGTTCAAGTTGGGGGTTGCTCCCATTGATAATGTTTTCGAAGTAGTCAATATGCTTCTGGAAACGTCCTTCGTTGTAGTCCTGGAGCTGCTTTTCCGCCATAATAGAGTATTGAGACTCTCTGGGAAGTCCAGGTAGACTCTGCCCCAGATAGGCTTGATTCATCTCATCGAGCAAAAGCGAGGCACTGTTGCCATCGAAGGTGATTGGATGGTTGCCAATAATCAAATAGTGCTGTCTGTTAGACAATGTGAGAAGCCGAGTTCTCACAAGCTGCCAGTCACCGAGGTCATAGGCATGGTGTCGCATGGCATCTAACTCCCGGTAAACTTCCTCCTGGTTGGTAATCCGCTTGGTCTCAAGTTGGATGATGGACCGCGAAAGGATTCCCTGCATGGGAATGTCATGGTTTGTTCCTCCCCAGAAAAATCGCGTGCGCATTGCCTCATGACGGTCTGCAACCGTGGTGACCGCCTTTCTGAGTCGGGGCAGGTCTAAAGAACCTTCAATGTGCCAGCAATGGCCCATGTTAAGAGCAGAAGGATCTTGAAGAGCATGTTGCATAAACCAGAAACGGGCCTGGTCGAAAGACATTGGCACGACTTTCTCAGTAGCCGACTGGATGGTGGACTGGCGCAGATCCATATCAATCAAAGGTTCACATGTGCTTTCCTCTTCGGGCTCAGTGTCACTGGTTCCATAATGGGATGATGTGCCCACACTGTCACTGTCGGAACTAGAAGATATGGAGTCCTTGCGGTCTGATCGAATGATGCCTGGCTCGGCACCGGGTGGCTTCGGTTCCCCACCAGGGGTGAGAGCCGCAAGTGCTCCTGGCTTCTCAGGCCCTGAATGACCCTCTTCAGACGGGCTGTTGAGGTTGACCATAGTCTCGGAGATGCCATGAAGGCACCCCTTAACCAAAGCGACAATAGAAGATCCACCAAGGATCTTAATGATAGGCATGTCAATCTCCAGTTCGCGACCAAACCATTCGCGAATGTCAATGGCAACCAAGGAATCGATTCCTTGCCCAACTAGACTGCTGTTGACATCGAGTGGCTGCTCAGTGGACATTCGAAGCAGAGTTTTTAGTCGTGTGGTAAACGCATCTAAGGAAAACGTCAGTCGGGCTTTCCTCGTCTAGTACAACCAGGTAGCAGTATTCTTACCAAGCACGATTCTTTCGGCCTCCTCTACAGAGGCAGCCTGTTGTAACAGGCTTCTGACAGATGATTTAGATCCCGAGGCACCCACTCGACCATTAACACGCTCAAGGTTGATATGGCTGAAACGAATATCACTCCTGTAGCGGTTGCGAACCACGTCAGCCAAAACCATTGGCACACAACCGGTAATCAATTCGGCGCGGTCATGACACTTTGCCTGACCCTCCTTGATAGCCTCGGCAAAGGCATAGCGAAAGTCTATTTCTGACATCAGGGAGACACCCATGGACCGGAACATATCGCCCATGGTTTCATCGGAGCGATCGATGTACCCCAATCCCATGAGGGCACTGTAGGCAATAACGGAGCCAGCAACACCACGCTTACGCCTATTGAGTGCTAGACCAGTCATGTACATATTAGCCGCGGCATAAGTGCTTTGCCCCGTGTTACCGACGACGCCCGAAATAGAGGAGAACATGATGAAGAAATCTAGAGGAGTTTCATAGAAAGCGTCATCGAGGAGTTTGCTTCCAAGGACCTTCGGTTTCATTGCCCGTTCCATGCTCTCGAATTCAACATGGTCGAACTGCACGTCTTCCATGATCATGGCACCGTTAGCCACACCAGCTATCGGGGGCATGCTGCGCTTAATATCCCGGAGGCAGCGTTGAAGAGAAGTTCGACTGGTAATATCCCTGGAGTAAAGCCAAAAATAAGTATGACAGATGTCAATGGAGTAGAAAGGGAAATTACAATGATAGCGGTCGAACAGTGGCACCGAGATCTTCGGCTTTGCGAAGGAAAGCTGGAGCGATCTTGGGGTTACGACTCGCTAGGATAATAAAACCAGCCCCCTTATGAGCCATCCAGTGGCAAAGAGACTGTCCAACCTCCCCAGCGAGGCCAATCATCAGATAGGTCCGATCGCGGCGGAAAATCGGCTCATTGTCAATTCGCTTTAGATGAACCGGCACCGAGGGAACATTCCAGTCAACTAACTGAATGGGTTCTCCTATCGGGTTATGGAATGAAACCTCCCCTAGGGGGATGGACTCGGTCACTTCAAGGGCCAAGCTAGATGAGGATGAAGAATCCCACGCATCTCGCAGGAGTTCGCCCAGGACAGTCAGGTTAGCCCCCGAGCGGGTGTACAACCGGTTAGTGAAAAAGGTAGTTTTTGAGGCTTGCACACCATGCGGGGGAACACAATCTCTGATTGCGTCTGCCACGCGGGCACTCGGTCCTCCGGGAGGCTCCAAGTCAACGAAGACAGAGACCTCACTGGGAAGATGCTCCTTGACCAGGCGAGCGGGGAGCGCGGGGTGTAGGTAGGTCCAGTTGGCGTCACGGCCCGGCTGGCAAGTGGTAAACCAGATATCAACTCGGCTCTTTTCCGCGGCATCCAAAAGAGCGGCATGGAGAAAGCAATCTGGTTCATGGACCACCAGAGTACCATCTTTAGGAACCATAGCCAAGATCTGCTGGGTAACAATGTAAACGGCGATGGTTAGTAGGGCCAAGCGTGCAACCGCAAGTGAGGGCATCTCAATCGCCAAAAAAGGCTCCACTGGGGTCAAAATCTCAGACGACTGAGTCAACGCCAAAACCGTAGCTTGGGAGTCATCCTGCCTTGTCCCAATGCATAGCATGAAAGACCCATGCGTGCCGAGCTTGAGGAACTGCAGCAAGGATTGGACCACTCGGATCGTTGGCAATCTTAGGGGGGCTCGCAGGGAAGAAATCTCTTCTAATTGATACGAGTTTTCTGTGCTGGCCAGGCGTAGAGCCGCCGTTGCTGGGTCGACCTCCCGCACAATGGACCGGCGGGCAGAGTTCAACCGCAGGTTCTCCAGTTCGTTCGGGTATAGGCGCGGTATAAGCGTATGCTCGCTATCCAGAGCCATTTCGTTTTCGTGACTCCATAAAAGATTTTCAGTCGAGTTATCTGGTGACCAAGTGAGAAGCCAGTGGTGCCTCAGTAACGTCTCGCATACTGATTTCGCAGTGCTCGGATCAATAGAGGCCACATCTAGCAACTGCACATTAACTTCCAACTTCTCCATCCTAATCACTCGCGCGATACCGGCGATCATGGTAGAATAGGGCTCATTGGAGCGAGCCCCATTGGTGATCCATAATACCCTCGCTGCCTGGTTCCAAAGGGTCTTCATGGCCTCTAGCTTTTTGGCAGTCCAGGTCTTCATCACTGGACCGTCAAGGTCGGCAAGACTAAGAACGGTAGCTTTGGGTGGGAGGAAAGTGGTATTCAGTGCCTCAAGAGAACCAAGATGAGTCACATTCGGGAACTTGGTTGACAGCAGAGTACCAATCTTTTCTACTAATTGGACGGTGGCCAAAGACCTTCCTCCGATAATGACCACAGGCGGCATCTCTTTCGGAAGCACTTCTGATGCAGCCAGAGGGTTCCGCAGCACCTGCACGCGCTCGTCTTCCGCCTGAGCAGCCCAGACTGGTATGTCATGGAGAACGTCGTGGATAGGGCTGCAAGTGTCAATGCCAGAGAACTGGCATTTGCACAGGAGACTATTCCAACTCTCCAATGTCAGCCGGCCCGAGTCAGCAGCGGTCCACCATCCTGGACAGTCGCTCATGATGAGACCGAGGCGCAAGGAGTCATCTGTGATTGGGTTGGCACTGATAAGATATCCGCCGGGCTTCAACAGCTGACGAATATTACACAGGCTCCGCTCCTGATCTTTAGCAATCTGAAGATTACTGCCCACGAGAACCAGGTCATATTTGCCGGCAGCAAATCCTTGAGCAGTGGGGTCTTGTTGAATGTCTAAGGTTTTGAAGATCATGCGTTCCGCATACCGATGAAAGCGAAACTCAGCTTCATCGAAAAGGTCATCAGAAACATCGGTAAAGGTGTATGAGGAAAAGGAAGTTCCCAAAGAAGAAACGATCATCTCAGCCATGGAACCACTTCCAGACCCTGCGTTCTGTTAGTAGCGTCTTAATAGTACAAGAGGGGATTTACCTATTTCGAGAATGTGCATGCGCGCGTAACGGTGGTTGATCTGCTTGACCAAATTGGCTAGACGCCTATGTGCCAGTGTTATCGTGGGCGCTTCCTCGTTTAAAGAGATATAGTTCGCAAGATCACCCTGTTCTTGGATGATGTTTGGAAGGCTCGGGCCAATTTCCGCTACCAGTCTCGCTTCCAGGGAGTCTTGGTGGCTGTGATAAGGATGAGCATGCAGATACCTTTAGGAAAATGTGCCGCATACGGATACTTACCGACTGATCAATTGCTGGATTACCTGCTCTGAGTCGGAGAGCCATTCCTTGGCAATAAAAGGATGCCTGTCTGCGGAGACTCGACTGATAACCGAGTCTGCCCACCTGAAAAGCTGTTGATGGTGTGGCAGCGCACTGCTCCGGTGCTCTTCAACAATTGTTTCGCATAACTTACGTAGATGATACAGAGAAATTCGCTCCACATCTTCAGTCACTGATGGATTTAAACCAACGGAATCGCGAGAAACCCCAAGTTTCGCGCCATGTGGAAAAGCAGGCAGCCATTTGATATGGCTGAGCATATGGTTATCATCCTGGGCTTGGGCGGGACTAAATGGTGACAATGTAACGCCTTCGGCCTGGAGAAAGCTATGCCTCCGGTCCTCGGTGAGAAGGTGGAAAGACCCCTCAATTTCGTTAGATACCTGATCAGAAACCAGACTCTCCCAAGGGATAACTTTCTGTTTCGAGGCTTGGTTGAAGACAAAATGAGGGTTAAATTCGACCGAGGCGATCCGGGTAGGGACATGAAGGGACCAAAGTCGCCCATCCTGCGGAGCCGAGTACGCCACAATGACCGTCTGTATAGCACTATCCAGCATTCCTGGATGTAATATAAGCTGATCCTCCCAAGCCTCATCTGACTGATCCATCAGAGTGCCGTGAGCAAAGTCCAACCGTCGGTGGATGCTGGTAATCCCCTGGAAAGGCGGCGAGTATTGATAGCCGATATTTCGCACTTCAGAATAAAACCTTTCTGGGCTTTGCTCATTCATATTGTAGTACTGGTCATGCTCGAGTAGTGGTAGCTTATCAGGAACTGATGTACCTAGTTCTACTTCAATGGAGCCTTCAACATTGACCTGTAAAGACAAATCTCCGTGGTTTGCGGACTCGACGGTGAAATTGGCTTTAATTCGTGACTCGTTGGACTCCAAAATCTGTAGGCTGGAGATACATTCCATACTGGAGTTCTCATCATCGAATACAATCGGCCGTCTCAGCACCAAATCAGTCATACGAAACAGCGCTATGGCAGCATCCCCGGCCACCGCTGAGATAGCTTCTAGAGCTATGACAATGTACGCCGTCGCGGGCAGAATCAATTGATTCTGTAATCGATGTCCCTGTAGCCATGGTATAGTTGTTGGCTTGAAGATGTTTTTCCACTGTGCCTTGCCAGTGCTCCTCGTGGTAGCCAGGCACGATCCCAATAGTGGATTGGGACGTGCATCTGATAGCCTGTTGGCCCTCCATGTGCGAGACTCAGACCAATAACGATTATGATGATCAAATGGGTAGCCAGGAAGGTCCGACAGAAGGGTTCTGGGTCTCTTGTCGCTGGCCAAAGCGCGCTCTAGCCCGTCAAAGTTTACCACATCTGGGCCAAGCTGAGCCCAGACAAATCCTAAGCCGGCAGAAAGCTCGTCTATGTCATTTTTTGCGCGACCAAGCATTCCGGTATATGGAATCTGCATGTCCACCTGGCCTAAAGATTCTAACGCGGGGCCTTTGAGAGCTGGGTGAGGGCCTACTTCAATGCCCAAGTTGAATGATTGTGCCTCCTTGGCAGCAGTGATGATAGCCGGCGAAAAGAGAACAGGCTGCACCATGTTGTGAACCCAATACTCAGGGGTCAAGTTATTGCCGTTCATGGCAGTATCATGATAGACACTGGAGAACCACTTTGGTCGGTCTGCCAAAGGCTTCTGCACTGCAATACCGCAGCGCTCCATAGCCTTGAGATATGGGTCTGCACAAGGTAGCATATGGGCCGAATGATAGGCTGTATCTACCCGCAGGCGACGAGCAAATTTACCCTGATTGGAGAAGATGTCTACCACTGCCTGAATAACATCTTCATCTCCGGAAAGAGTGATGCTAGATCCCGAATTCAGCGCCGCAATGGATATTTTGCCCTTGATTTCCTCCCTGAATTCCTCGGAATCAAAAATTTCTTGTACCTCTTCAGCCGAAGCACCGACAGCGGCCATACCCCCCTTTGCGCCACTGGGGGAAGCTGCAAGCTTAGCATAGACACCACGGAGATATGCCACTCGGATGGCATCGCAGGTAGACAGGAGTCCAGCTGCATACGCTGCACCAATCTCACCTTCAGTTGAAATTAGCATACGCCATAGTACCCAGAGTAGAATATGAGAAACTTACCCGAAGAGTGCCCGACGACTGCATGGAGTTTAATACCTGCTGCTTGAAGGAGATCGACCAGAACGACCTGGACAGCGGTACACAGAGGCTGGGATATGGCCGCTTCTGTCACTCTTGATGATTTCCCTACAGCCAAAATCTGATCATGAAGCGTCCAATCCGGTCGATCGTCCTCTGGGAGAGTGGCCAGGCATTCATCTAAGAAGGCAATTTTATCGCGTACGAAGCTCGACGACTCCAGCAGGTGAGCACCCATCCGTGGCCACTGGGCACCTTGACCAGTGAAAACCGCTAGGATTCGAGGCTCCGAAGGTTGGCTAAGCCGATTGGAAAAGTCAGAAGATTCGGTGGATAAGGCACTATTCATCTGGGCTATGATGTTCTCATAGTCTGACCCGCTTATGGCCATCTTATAAGCAAAGGTTGAGCGATGATGCTGCAGCGTCCATGCAAGATCACGAAGGCTGGTTTCGGGCCTGTCAACCAGGTATTCAAGATGCCGGGAGATCATTTCTCTGAGAGCGGTCACAGAGTTGGCGGAGAAGAGCAAGGGTGTGTATAATGTTGAACATCGAGACGACTCGGGCTCCATTGCTTCGGGCGGAGTGTAAGACTCCATTATTGCATGGGCATTGGTACCACCGAATCCTATTCATCCTTAGCTTTTTTGAGCAATACATACGTGGTCCTTCCGTCTAGGAGAGCACGGCTACCTACCGAAACTATTGACACTCGCTCGGCGAACCTGGCCAGGTTTCAGGGGTGGCCATTCCTTCACGGAGGTTGGGACTTCGAAGGCGCCGTAAAATGGTGATATATCAGGATTTAGCTCATCAAAATGCATATTTGGGGGGATCTCTCCATGCTGCAAGGCTAGTGAAGTGCCGATGACACTGGCAAGTCCCGCCGTGCCTTCCGTATGACCAATGTGTGTCTTGATTGAGCCCACCAACAGCTTCTGCTCGGGCTCCGTCTCTTTGGTAAAGAAGGCTCGATAGATTGCCGTTGCTTCTTGGGGGTCACCCGCCTTGGTTCCCGTGCCATGGGCATGGAAAAACTGCGGCTGATCCAGGGGGTTGTGTACATCAAGCCCTGCGCGGCGGTATGTGTCTTGAATAAGCTGTGTCTGGGCAATATTGCTGGGCATGGTAATCCCGGATGTTCGTCCGTCCTGATTAATGCCAGTTTCGCGGATGATGCATTCAATATGATCATTTTCTCGCTGGGCCTGGCTCAGGGTCTTGAGCACTACACATGCAACTCCCTCCCCACGGCCGTATCCATCCCCGGAGGAATCCCACATACGGCATCGTCCTGAAGAGGACAACATGCGGAGGTTACTTTCAGAGATATAGCACACTATATTAGATTTAGATCACCAAGCCACTCAATGAAAAGGGAATAATAGTGGTCAGCATACTTGGATGGATCAACAAATTAACACCTGCTGCCACGGCTACTGATGACTGGCCACTCCGCAGGGTTTGAGCCGCCTCATGGATGGCCACGAGACTTGATGAGCATGCCGTATCAATATTCATGCATGGGCCATGCCAGTCGAAAAAGTATGAGATACGGTTTGCCACAATACTTCGCGAAGAGCCTGTAGCGATGTATGGGGGTGATTCATCGAGCTGACATTGGAAGATACCAGACCAGTCATCGCACATCTGACCCACGTACACAGCCGTGTCAGACCCGCGCAACTTCTCGATGGGCAGGCCAGCGGCAGATATGCCATCGTAGACTGTCTCCATGAGAAGTCTTTGTTGAGGATCAATGCATTCGGCTTCCTTGGGGAGAATATTGAAGAAGTTTGCATCGAACTCGCCAATATCTTGGTCCAGTAGGTATGAGAATTGGGCATTAGAGGTGCCATGGTGTGTTGGCTCGGGATGATAGAATGAGTCAGTGTTAAAGCGGTCTTTGGGGATCTTCTTCAGGACATCACGCTGTTGCTTTAACATCTCCCAGAGCTTGGACGGGGTATCACAGCCTCCGGGAAACCGGCAGGCGCTACCAACAATGGCAATGGGCTCTGTAGTGTAATTCATGGCGACTCGCGAAGTAGTTGGCAGCTGCCCGGAAATCAAGTGAAGATGGAGGATTGAGATTGTAGAGCACTTTCGCAGATGTCGATAACCAACATGTGGTTATATGTCCAAATCCTCGCAAGCTCAGTTCGGAGAGGTCAGGCATGTCTGATAGGTGGGTGATGCACAGATCCCTTGACACCTAAAGCATAACTATTCTTGACTAGTTAATGATACTTGCATTTGGTCGGCGCGATGCAACTTAGCCTGCAGCACCTTTTTATGGCCCCCGGTTCAACTTATTCATCTTGGTCTGCGTGCATGCGTGTGGGTGTGTGGGTGTGTGGCGTGCGCATTTTCGTTCTTTTCTTTACTTTTTCTGGGCGAAGCAGGATCTCCGTCACAGCGCAGGAGATGCATCTTTTGGGCATGACATCTCGGTGGCCGCTTACTGCGTTCAGTAAGCAGCATCTCCGCCGTATATTTGGGCCGGTGTTCCAGCAACAACCCGACTGCTACGGAGTACATATCTCTAACCGGTTTATCAAGAATAAGTTCGCTGGAGCTCGGGATTCATCCGCTGGGAAGCTTTCTAGCGTAACTGAGGGTGTGTGAGTAGATATGCTTCAAACCCATAACCACTCGTCCTAGCTCTTAACAGCTGTGGGTGGCTCAGTATGAATTGTACTGTAGGTCCTACCAAAGTCCTTACAGTAAATTTTTCAAAGCCCAATCCAAGCTAGCCTGGGTGATTGTTGAGAGCCTCGTGTTCTGCAATTTTCATATCGTAGATATCAAGCAAGAGAAGATCTTTGACCGGGCGGAGCAACTTGAAAACTATGGCTGTATTAGGTTTAATAGTATAGTGGATCATGTAGGCCACCACATCATCATTGCCAGTATCCGAACTGTTAACTGACCCAGCTGATCATCGGCAGAATATCATTGGGGGTGATAGACGGGCGTACTCCGTGGCAGACCCTGATGTTTACTAAGGGCACTGAGTATATACTCCATGTGGACGGACGGATGGGGTCAACGTATTGGACCCTGTGGACCAGGTCTGGGCCGAACCTCGAACGTCTACCCTAGTATCGATCTCGATCTCATAAAGACAAGTAAGAATCAATAGTAACATAAGGTACTGCAGATGCATGTTCATGCGCAATATCTCCCTACCTAGGTCTCCTCGGGGTTGCAGCTCACCGTGCAGATGCTAGTCACCAATCTCAATGCAGTTGTCGATGTGGCTTTGAAGCTGCCCTATTAAGCCCAGTCCAATCAGCAAGAGCTTGTCCCAGACGAACGACCTGAAGCTTTGGCAGCAAATCATATATACCCATGGGCGAAGATGCAGGATAGTATCGAATGCATTGTTACTAAATTGTGAGAAAGAAGAAAGAGTTACGTGATGCACACCCTTGATGGACCGGATTGGGACTGACCGTCCAAATCGGACTGATGTTGCTAACGTATTCCACAATCGCGCGGCCCATCAAATAATGCCATATAAAAGCTGCTTTTTTAATCTCTAATATCTCAATAACTACACCTTATATAAGTCTACAATGATAGATAGAGGTTAATAATAATAAAATAAATATATTAGAAGTATTCAAATATTTTTAAACAATTCATTTATATTTAATTTAGAAATATTCGTAAATTACAAGTGAATTACAGGTATTTTATATTACCATTTATTATATGTAGTTATTAAAATCCATAAAAATATTAAAAATAAATTTTTGATTATTATAATCTATCTCTTTAAGATAAAGTCATATGATTCCATAATGGTTGAGATATTAGAGATCAACAACGCAGCTTTTATATGGCATTATTTGATGGGCTGCGCGATTGTATGGGCCGCGCGATTGTGGTTTACGTTACTACCTAGTAAGTAGTCTGACTCAGTGGAGAGACTGATCCTCCTGGTATTTTGACAGGTTCATTGGATCTCTCTCATGTTGTATCATCGAGTGCGGAACCGATCAGATGATCTATCCTATTTCCCGTACGGCTTGCAACCAGGAGGGCCCCGATCCTATGCCTATCAATTGAGCTGTCAGTACTTTTATGTAGTGGGAACTCATTAGTACTACTAACGACTATTTACGGTGTGCTGTCAGATTGTATACCATTGTCTCTTGTCTCCGCATTGTGTCAATCAGACCCACCCATCATATATTGACTACCCGCTTTCTCTCCTATCGTACATCACACAGAGTATATTGGCTGGTACCATATTACAAACTGACTAAAGGAGAGTAGCTACAAGCCTTCTGGGCACACAGTGAAGCACCAAAGCCACAACGCTATCTGTAACCTGTCAAATGTGCCAGCATTGCTCCCGCGCAATTCATTTCGTTGATCCTGAGCGTCCACTTGATGCATTGCCTGTTGTGATGGGTATTAAAATAGTGACATTTGTACGAAGTAATGACAGCAGATCTCCCGCAGCCAATAAAGGAAAAATGCCTTTCAATAGCTGCCTCAAGAAGCACACCGCAATGTTTAACACTAGCCTCTACTGCGGCTTGGGTAGTTACCATGAACCCCTCAATTGCTCTGAATTTTGTCACATGGGCTGAACTGGGTGCTGGCTTCTAATCTATATTGACGGCCTTATCTCCTGGATATCTGGTGATTTGCAATCATTGGCAGACTTTGAGAACCGAAGCTAAGAAAGTCGTATCCTGAAAGCGAAGCTTCCCCTCCCCCCCTGATTCGAAGTTTTTTTCAGCTCAGAGCATCCCTATCATCCACATATACCATGGTTGCAAAGTTGAATACACATCTAGCAGTGGTCACGCAAGGCCCCAAAAAAGCCAGGCTGGTCACCGATCGACCGGTTCCTAGACTGCGTGACGATTACATGCTCGTCAGAACAGTAACAGGTAAACATATCCACCTCTCCGCTCCACCGATCCAGTAACCCTCAATTGCTGCTCCCCCTTCTCACATCATGATTCAGTGGCTCTCAACCCGACGGATTGGAAACATATCGACTTTGTGCCTAGTGATGGATGTACCGTCGGTTGTGACTTCGCCGGCATTGTCGAAGAGGTTGGTCCCAAAGTGTCCGATCGATTTCGAAAAGGAGATCGAGTATTGGGCCTCACACATGGATGCAATGCCGTCGAGCCAGAAGATGGCGCATTTGGCCAGTATGTTATGGCCAAGGGGATCGGGCAGCTCAAGATTCCGGATGGAATGAGCTGGGAGGATGCGTGCACCGTTGGAGTCGGATACACGACCGTTGGCCAGAGTCTATATCAGAATCTTGGTCTCCCGATGCCTGGGAAGCCGCGAAGCCCTAGTACCCCAAAGGCAGTCTTGATTCATGGCGGGTCTACTGCAACCGGAACATTGGCTATCCAATGCGCTAAGCTATCTGGGATGGAGGTTATCACGACATGCTCGGCCAGAAATTTTGACCTGGTCAAGGGCCTCGGAGCGGATGCGGTTTTTGACTATAGCAAGCCAAATGTGGCAGCAGAGATCCGGAGGTATACCAGAGATAACCTGAAGCTGTGCTTTGACACTGTCGCAATGGCGGCCTCGGCCCAGTTTTGCGGGGAAGCGCTGACTAGCAAGTCTGGGGGACGGTATCACACGCTGCAGGAACTTCGCTGCCCCCGGCGTGATGTTCGATCGACGGTCTCAATGGCGTATACCGTTGTGGGAGAGCCATATACTATGGGCCCCCAGAAGGTTCCTGCCAAGCCAATTGATATGAAGCATCACTTGCTATGGCAGTCGGTTTTTCAGGACTTGCTGAACGAGGGCAAGATAAAGACACATCCAGTATCTAAGCAGCCATATGGGCTCAAGGGGGTGTTGTCTGGACTGGATCTCTTGCGTGAAAGCAAAGTACGAGGACAGAAGCTAGTATACCGGGTAGATGAGACACCACATCAATTTTGACTCGGCATTTAGTCAAGAAGTTGTGGGCCACATCCTATACTTACTGTATACTACTCGGAGGCAACGAGCTTGCAACTATCGCAGGGCGCTTGCCTAAATTCCCAAATATATTTTGTCTCTTATCCCTCCCTGGAAATGATTATGTTTCCTTAATTGAAAATCTGTTCTAAAAATAAAAAGGCCGGGCCCCTACGCCCTTTGCAAGAAAGCAGTCTTATAGCGGTCTGCCTAAGTTGAGAATCCGATGTGACAAAATGCTGGTAATCTACTTTTCTATTTTATTTTTATTTTTATTTTTATTTTTATTTTTATTTTTTTACATGAGCGACCACATTTGTTGAAGTAAATATTCCGTATGTAGTTAATGCATATAAGCTATCAACCTGTGATAAAGAATGATAGATGCAATAATCCATGCAATGATCTACAGTGGGATTTCCAAAATGTGAGCTATCACAATTGCCAGAGGAAGAGGTTGCCTCCCGGACCAACTCTCAAATTTCAACTGTACTACGTAGAGTACAACCAGAATGACACGAGATGTGCGCCACTATAATAATCGTAGGGGACTCCTTACTCCTTCGGAGCATATTGTGAAGTTCTCCGTTTAGAAACTAGCGCCCTGATATCAGTCCATTGCAACTATGGGTTTAATTAATTGAATAATGAATATAGTTTTATTCCGCTTGTCCCTGAGAGCAATAACGAAATCTAGCATTGTAACTACTGTTCTTGGTCTGTCGGTCTGTCACCAGGTGAATATTTGAGGGGGACCAAATACCCTAAGCCACCTCTTCTCTTCCTTACAACAGGTACCAAGTCCGCTTGTTGTATACGTTGCTCGGGAGTTGATTGCACGGCATCCCTCATTACCTACAACTACAATAATGGACAATTTTGAGTGGCTACGTCCAGCCGGTTAGTAAGAATCTTCTGTACTTAAATTAATAATGGGAAGATGGAAATGACCTGACCAATAATCAACAGGGTCCTTGGAGAAATACTTCGTCGCGCGCAACCAACTCGGACTCTACTCCATCGTAGCAGTATCGGCAACCTATATCCTGCCTGACACTTTTACACTACCACTTGAGAGCTATGTATATAAAGCATGTGAAACTTTGATCAGCGAGCATCCTTCCCTATCCGCGATTCCAGTCCAAGGCACTGACGATACTACGTGGTTTATGCGCCTTCCAGAAATCGACCTAAGGCAGACAGTATCGATTCAGAGGCGCATCCGCGACTTTCCCGAGGAAGACGAGCCTGACAACGAGCTATGTGAAATGCTGCAAATTCAACAGAGAACCGGCTTTGTGGCACCTCTGCCATATTGGAGACTGGTCGTTTTAACGGATCTTGATGAATCGAACGAGCAGCGCTTCACCGCAGTCTATGTGTTCAGCCACGCAATTGGAGACGGGATATCAGGAAAAGCCTTCCATGAGACGTTTTTGGAAGCACTGCATGATGTAGGAGCTTCCTTAGCCAGGGGCGAGGCTCCTGAACAGGTGATTCCCTCACCCAAGGTTCCTCTGCTGCCTAACCTGGAAGGACTTCATCCGTGTTCTTCAAATTTCACTTTCCTTTTTCATGGTCTTTTCAGGGCCAAAATCTGGCCATATAATGATCCATCTCTTTGGACGGGCCCGAAAGTATTTGTTCCCATAAAGACTCGAATACGTCAAATTATCTTTCCAGCGACTATATCTGCAGCCTTCAGGAAGAACTGTCGTGAGAGAAAGACTACTATTACCTCGGCTCTACATGCAGCTGTCGCACATGCTTTATTCAACTGTTTACCCAACAATTACACGAAACTACAAGCAACCGGTGCTATGTCAGCTCGACGATGGCTGAACAAAGGTGGGGGGATTACAGACCGATCAATGGGTAACTGGGTAATGGATTACAAGGAAAGATTTTTTCGAGACCAGATGAATCAGTATCCTCCAGGAGCTTTTCCATGGAATGAAGCAAGGAAGTCCCGTGAAACAACAGAGCAAATACTCGGTCAAGAAGGCAAGAATACTAGTGTGGCCTTGCTCAAATACGCGGGTAACATCCATGATGTTCTACAGGGGAAAATAGGCAAGGACCGAAGTGCAAGTTATAAAGTATCGAATTTGGGAATATTGATAAGTGGTAGGCGAGATCCATCACGGCCGCAGATAACACGGGTGATGTTCTCTCAGCCACTCGATGTTTTGGGTGGGGCTCTAGCGGTATCTTTAGTCTCAGGTGAAGATGGCGCTTTGGTTTTGGGAATGACATGGCAAGAAGGCATTGAGAATACGGAGTTCTTTGAAGCCGTTATCGACACGGTTGTTAAGGATGTGCATAATGCTGCTAAGTGATTTGGCGACCCATGCATATTGGAACTCAACCAGATACTAAACACTATAGGGGCACGTTAGGGTGCGCGGTGAGGTTAATATAAAGATAGTTTAAAGCCGTAAAAGCTGTTAGATCTGTGTGCAGCTACTACTAAGTTGTTAATTGTTTCATGAAACTGTTAGTAAGTATGTAACTACCCAGGTATAATTTCTCGACTTAGCACGATTATTATATGTGTCCGTGAAGCCCTCTCACACATCTAAGAGATTTTATGAAATAAGTATGTATTTATTGATATTACATTTAGTTATCTTACTTGTACCTCTGCTAGCTGGCTAGAATCACCCAACAACTACGTCAGTGGTCTGCTATAGTGTTAAAGCACCGAGATCACGATAATGATATACTAACTACTGCCAACGCTCTACCAAATTGACTGTAATGATAATGGCAGTGCTATGCTATCGTGACAAGAGCGATGTGATTCTCTAGTGAGTAATGTAGATAGAGGATGGAATTCTCAGGAATGTGATTTAGGGAAGCAATTTATGGCGAAATGAGATTATAGTATCTAGAAGTAGCACTACGGGCACTAGGGGGACGGTCCTGGATTTCATACGCAAGTTTACGCAGATACTTATCCTCGAACAATCTCGAAATCATCATTGAATTATTACTAGTCTAATGTATACATACAGAATCAAAAAGAATCAAGGCGATGAACACATAAAAATAAAAAGAAAAAAGGAGACAATGTTCTAAGACAGCTAGTGATCATCACGTACAGACCACATTCTTCCGTCCCGCAGGCTCATTCTAACCATCTACCTGCGACGGTTACTGAATCAGAAAGCATCAAATTAATGAGTGACAGATCTATAATAATGAGTGACTGGTGTATTGAGTGTATCAAGCGCCCTTGGCGCCCTTAACAGGCCCGGTCTTCGAACCGTCCATGTTAGTGTTCAGAGCCTTGATCAGCCGAACGCCTGCGTCCGCTGTCTCATTGGGAGCCCACGACCAGAAGCGTCCACCGCGGCCCATTTCATGGTGATGTCCGGGATGCAGGAAGTCTTCCTTAGTACCAGGGACATCAGTGGACGAGGAGAAAACGCTGACCCGGTCCTGGAACCGGACTCGCGGTTTAGCCCGAGGGGATACCCGGCCCGACGTGGCTTCCAAGAAGCGTTTGCGCATAGCGTAGCGCTTCGATTCCTCGCGACGGAGGGAGATGAAGCTAATTCTTTCGAGTCCGCTTCGCACGATGAAGCGAACACCAACATAGGCCCATTCGGCAAGGAGGAGAGTGAGGAGGAGGGACGACATGTTGACCTCCTGGAGTCCAGCGCGGTAAAGGTACACGATGGCGGCGGTGGACAAGGTACCGAGCCAACTGAGCACTTCCAGACCCATGAGAGATGGTCCGATCGAGTCAGCTCGGATGGGGGGAGGTCTTTGACACTCCAAGCTCAATTTGAAGAAATCGCCTCGCAGTTCCAGCCAGTTGTTGGCGAGGAAACCCAAGGAGACCAAGGGCCATGCAACTCCAAATAGAGCGAGAGAGCCAAACTGCACGCACATCTCCAGAATATCTTCATGAACATCGTACTCATCCGCGTCGATTTCGTCACGGACACGCGAGAGGAAACCAGCTTCTTCCGGAGCATCGACTAGGAGTTGATCGGTCCTCTGAGAGTAGCCACGAGGACGCGAAGAGTCCCGACCATCGCGCCAGTCACGCCACTTGTGCATCAGGGTTTGCTTGACATAGGGAAGCACAATTTCCTCGCCGAAGTTGAGGATCTGAGCGGTCGCAGAGAGATAGATCACTTCCTGTTGCAGTCGGGAGGTGTCAATGTGGATTTCACGGGCAATGTTGGCGGAAAGGAGACCGTAAGAGCGAAGAGTGTCAAGATAGGGCACGATCTTGCCTCCAAACGGGACGTATACAAATGCGGTCAGTAGCGTGGGCAAAAAGGCCGTAATAAAGTGCATCACGAATGTCTTGGCTGTCTGTGCCAGGTCGTATTGATCCTGCGTGCGGTAGTTCTCGTAGTCGGTCAAACGCTTCGCAAACTCCGTCAGGACATTGGTGATGGAGGGCAAGGAGAGCGAAAACAGGACGGTCGGCAGAAACTCCAAGTATGCCTTCATTGGGCCATTGTACACTTCTGACACCAAGATTTCCAGAGCAAATGATAGGATAATCAAGCTACCCAATGCCAAGCTTGCAACGGTCGCAAAGGGAATCATCAGGAGCTGTCGAGCGAATTGCCTATGAGCCGAAAACACGCGAATGGTCTCGCCGGTGTGCGGATTTTGGAATTCTTTGTCCCAAACCCATTCTGGTCGGTTCACTTTGAGAAATCCTACGTCCTTGACGTTCCAGCGCAAGCTCAGGTCGAGCTCGCGGGTTTTCCAGTACTCGACGAACACGATGCCCCAGATGCAAGTCACTACCGCACATGTAATCGAATAGGGGCCCAGGTAGAACCAAGAGAAGATGCCCCAGACAGCCGGGAAGATCAGGAAACAGGAATAGCAGTGGATAAAGGCAAAGTAGAAAGCAACCTGAGATGTTAGTATATTTACAGAGCCAAAGAGACCCAACTAAGTTTCTGATGGTGCTCACCTTCTCGCCAAACAACGCGCGAATAGCGTCAAGATCCTCAGCCGTCAAGAAAATAGTCCGGCTCCATTTCCGGAGCAGCTCCGCGTTGGCGGAGCGGTCATGCAGAGGGATAGCCGCCGTGATATTCTTCCATTGGCCCACCTTGGGGGTAATTCCAGCGCCTCCAAGATGCTTCTGCCATGTCACCGCATGGTAAACAGATCTGAGGGCCTCCGCAGGAGTGTCGGCGTCAGTCTCGCCCTCGTCTCCGCCCTCAGGAAATTCGTGGATGATTCCATGAAGCCAGTCCTTGACACTATACGCCGTTAGCTTTCCCGACCATGCGCCATTTGTTGTTACCGATCATCCGTACCGGGATTTGTGTACCAGGTTGCCCAACAGATCGGGCGGGACTCGAATGCAGACGAGTAGGGAGGCACCGTAGCCATGGCGGACTTGTACCTGGAGATGCGCTTCTTGAAGGTCGTGGATCAAAGTTCGAAACTCTTGGATCGCCTGGGAGAGCTCTGGACGGGAAGAAGACGGTGTGAGATCGGGCGTCAGCCGGATGGAATTGGGAGGAATGATTGCTTACCAACATCTTCGAACGAATAGTGGATGACCCAATCGACGCCGAAATTATCCAGTTCGGCCTGGTCGAGGGCTCCGTGTCCAGCAAAGAGACCCATCCTGGATCAACTGACGAAAGGAAGGACAGGAAGATTCACAGAAGGGGGTGAAAGGGGGAAGAAAAAAAGCAAAGAATACCAGATCAGATTCGAGCGATTGATAACGAACGAGATAGCCTCATCTCCGCGGGGACTCACGGATGCATCCGAGCTCGGTGGGATGGGGAAGGGAGGGGGAAAGCCGATGGGGAACTGAAGAGAAGGGGGGGGAAAAAGGGAAGGAAAAGAGAAGGATTGCAAGGGATAGAACGGATGACGCTCGCCTGATTGATTGCGATGGGAAGAACTACTTTCTTTTACGGCGTAGCGTGAGATTTTCACAGCGGCATTCTGATTATTAATGGATACTAATTAGTTATGTGTCCATCCAGGCGGGATGATATCAGTTGTTCAGCGTACTCACGATACAACGAAATTCACGATGCCCCATCCCTTCGACTGGCCAGCTTGCCTTTGATTTACCCGAGGGCCGTGCCAAGTCCTCCTCAGCCCTACAGGGCGACACGACCATTGGTTCGCTGCGGTGGCTCTAGCCGGATTAGCAATCCAGCTGTTACACCGTCTGCTCTCTTTGAAATCTTCAATGGTTGATACCTGTATTACCGAAGTTATATCCGTGGTTTGGTGCTGGAATTCTGACGCACTCCCCCGCGTCCAAGACAGGGGAAGAACGAGGGGCTTAAATTAAACTGCGATGCTTATTGAAATACATAAAATCAGTCATGGGCGCGATCATTCCCTCGCATATTACTTACTTGATTTAATCTAGTTTTCTCTAGAGATTAAAAGCATGCTATTGTAAGCATCTCAAGCAACCTGCGCACCGTACATGAAATACTGCTGCCTGACCCAGACAATCCTTGCTTCTTGCGTCACCCGGTAATGATTGGTCTTCGAATACCCGTTCAATTTTAGCAGCGACTCGGCTGAAAGCGGAATGGTCGATGTGGGCCCTCAGCGGGGCGCTAAGACAACAACCAATTATGGTACTCCACTGCGCCCAATAATGAAGCAAATCCCTGCAGGCATCCATTTTTGGCTGGTAATGAACGGGTTACCAACCAACAGCTTACCATGTAACTTACCGTGCTGGTACCTCAAGTTTGCCTTTTCCAGACGCCAAAAGCAACCTCATGGGCCAGGCACCGAGCTATTGGCAGAACTTCAAATGGCTCGAATCTCCCCCGTCAACCTCCCAGACCCCCAGTCTGTGTCCGGCAGTAACGAGTCAAACCATCTAGACTACAGCTGCTAACCCGACTCGCGTGGTCCGGCTACGTCCCCGCAATAATAAAGTCAGAGATAACGGCCTGCCCACTGCGCAGCGCGCTCCACTCCAGCCAGCTTCACTGCAGCATCACTCATCATTCCGTGAGCTCCGGCCGAGGATCCAGCCTCTATCTGCCACTTCATTAAACCTACGATATAAATATCACATCAAAAGACCCTGATCGTCCTGTTTCTTTGTCCACTAGTCCTTACTAGACGGATCTTCGACCACTAGCGTGGAACATCACCCTTTTCTATCCCATGGAATCGATGCTTGCTTCGACTGTTGATCTCATGGCTCGTCGTTTCTTCCCAGGACATAGCGCCGCTTTAGGCCTGAGTCTATTCCTCTTTCTGTTTATGTTCCTTCCGACACTCGTGGTCTTGCTAGCTGTCGTGGTGTTCTTCCTGTTCTACTATCCTCGTCTTCAGAAGCCGTCGTCGCATGATCATTAGTATCTGTTTTTGGAAGCAGACGCTTGGTATGTATGCTGCAATAGTCATGAGGTTGCTAATGCTGATCATGTTTTAGTACAATATAATATATGGAATACGGAGTTTACGACATGATACCACCGGGTTTGACAACGTTGTTTATATATCATGTATTATCATGTGGCATGATATACACCACGAGAGATTCTACCTTCTTATGTTAATCCTATTTTTCTTGAGTACAGAAAGCGTTTTCTTAATAGTTGGTCATAGTACATAAATACTACTATTAGACCCAATTGCAGTTGAAGCTGCAATGTCTTCATTGCTTCGGAACTGACAGTCGGGATCAGTATAAGACTATGTGGATCAGATATATTAAGCAAATCTCAGCCTATGACAACTGCATAATCTAACGAAGACAGTGGCAAGATTACTGTGACCTAGTATCACCAGTAAGGCTTTCGCACAAGTAGTACTAGTCACTTCATCCCGACAGGGGTGCGATCCCGTAGTAACAATCAGCCTATTTAATATTCTTTTGTACCCACACTAGTGTCAACCTTATCACAGTTAGCATAGTCTAACTCTCATGGTCTGGACTTGCCTGCGTAGCTCACCCTCTATCCAGCTCCCTTACCCCTATAGTACTTAACTCTTTTCTTCTCTTCCTAACCAATAATAAGTTTATCATACCGAGATCTTTCTCCTTACTATACACAACAGTTTGAGTGAGTCGAACTATATACCAACAGTCCGGTCAACACCTCACTTAGAGTAGACCACGCCAATTGTGCCTAAAATGAGCAGCATAAAAATTGCACCTGAACTTAGAAGTAATATAAATACATCAGCTCACAATACACATCCTCACCCTCAAATCGAAAGCATGACGTGTGAAGGCGGTGTACCTCAATTTACACCTCGGATCTCAAGTCACCCCACCATTCGGAATTCCGTCGCTCCTCAAACACCCAACTCCCCACCAACTATACGATCCCCCCAACCCAAAACAGGCGGAACAGCCTCCTCCAAACAGAAAGACCTACCAAAGTTGTACCAACCCAAAACCCCACTGTGACTTCAACAAAGCAACTCACCCACCGATAATGTGCCTATACACCACCACCCCGGAGTTCAACTTCGGAACTCCGACCTACGGAGCGGGGATGACAGCATAGGTGGGCCCTCGTCCATATAAATTTCCCCATGGGCACCAGCAATTGCCATTGAACTTCACTTCACAAATAACACAAAGAAACAACTACACATTCATTAACCCTCAAACCAACACCATCAACCTACATACATATATCCAACCAACAATGACAACCTACACAACCGACCACGCCCCCGCGGTCCTCCAAACCCACGGCTGGCGCACCCTCAGCAACTCCGTCCCCTACATCCTCCCCTACCTCAAACCCAACATGACCATCCTCGACATCGGCTGCGGCCCCGGTAGCATCACGATCGACTTCGCGCGACACGTCCCCTCCGGCCACGTAACGGGCGTCGAATACGTCCCGGACCCACTGGAGCAAGCACGCACGCTCGCCTCCTCACAAGGCATCACAAACATCACCTTCCAAGTAGCCGACATCCACGCTCTCCCGTTCCCAGACAACACCTTCGACCTGGTGCACGTGCACCAAGTGCTCCAACACATCGCGGACCCCGTGCTCGCGCTGCGCGAAATGCGCCGCGTGGCTAAACCCGACGGGGGGATTATCGCGGCCCGCGAATCCAGTGCCATGACGTGGTATCCTGAGAATAAGGGGATTGAGCTATGGTTGGATATGACGACGAAGATGGCGAGGGAGAAGGGTGGGAATCCGCACCCTGGGTCGAGGATTCATGTGTGGGCGGAAGAGGCCGGGTTTGTGCAGGAGAGGATTAAGAAGACGGCGGGGTCGTGGTGCTTTAGTAGTCCGGAAGAACGGAGGTATTGGGGGGGTTCGATGGCTGGGAGGGCGGCGAATTCGGGGTTTGCGACGCAGGCGCTGGAGGGAGGGTTTGCGAGTAAAGAGCAGTTGGAGGCGGTTGTGAGGGGGTGGGAGGAGTTTGTGGAGTGTGAGAGGGCGTGGTTTGGGTTGTTGCATGGGGAGATTGTTTGTTGGAAGTAGGGGTGGTTAGTTATTGGGTGTGTTAGGGGGGAGAGGGAATTTGTATAGTATGTATGTAGTACTGCTTAGATGGACCTGTAGTATTTGTAGTATTGCGGTGGGGGGATGAGATACCGTGTATGGATGTGATGAGTTTAAGGGTGGATATATGTCGAACAGTAGCTACTATAGTACTATTATTATGTATCCACTCAACATAGTTCATTGTATCATTGTGTACAGGGTACTCTCATTATTAGTGCGTTGTGACAAATGCCAGAGATACTATGATAATATCATATCGACAGCAAGTATTGTAAGTTATCGATAGCGCAAGAAACTGACCGCCGAGGCGACATACATCTCCAACTACAAATTGAGTATCATGTCAAGACACATCTACGCCCCAGACATCTTTTTGTGTCAAATATATTCCTTGAACAAGGTATGAGTTAAATGCATAATAGATACAGCTAAACAATCCCGAAAGCTATGCGAATAGAATTTGTTTATTAACAAGCAGAGACAGGTATGCCGCATCTACCATCCATCCTCCTCGTAATCATATGCAGGCTCCTCTCCACGCTCGATGATAGTAGTTTCACGCTCGTAGACGACAGGCGGCCGGTCATAGTCATACGACTGTTGTTCTTCACGCTCCTCTTCCTCCTCTTTTTCCTCGTGTTCATCTATTGTTCTCGTTAGTATACAGTTATATCATGACCATGGATGTGGTCATGATTGAAAGGAAAAGGGGACGTACGAATCTCGTGGGAAATGAATGCAGCGCCGAGAGCACCAACAGCCAGACCAGCTGCGCCACCCATAAGCATGTTCTTACGGTCCTTCTTCTTCTGCTCCTCCTCGGAGATCTGCTGAGCCTGGGGGTCGGGGTAGTACCCTCCCTCCTGCGGCGGAGGGGGGCTTGCGTAGTAGCCCGGACCACCGGCCGGGGGAGGACCAGGGGGAGGCATGTCGCGGGACATGTCAGCGGGAAGCTCCCATTCTGTGCGGCCGGAAGGCATGTGGACGTAGTAGGCGCGGCGGAGGTTGGGCTCCCACTCCTGGGCCCATTCCATGGGAAGAGGAGGGGGAGGGACGGGAGGAGGACGAGCGGAAGGAGGAGGGCTGGCGTAGGGAGGACGGGGAGCAGGAGAGTCGAAGCCGCGTTCACCACCTTCGTAGGGAGGACGAGGAGCAGGAGAGTCGAAGCCGCGCTCGCCGCCTTCGTAGGGAGGCCGGTCACCGTATGGGGGACGGTCGTAGGGAGGGCGCTCCGGCGGAGGAGGACCGGAGTTGTATCTCTCTGGAGGGGGGCGCTCATAGGAAGGGCGGTCGTAAGGAGAACCCTCGTAACGAGGACGGTCATAGGGGGGCCGCTCCGGGGGAGGACCGCCCTCGTAGGGAGGACGGTCGTATGGCGGACGCTCGTATGGAGGGCGTCCGCCGTAGTAGGGTTCTTGTGGTGGGGGGTAGTAAGACATGGTGGTTATGGAAGGATTAGGAAGTTAGGAGAGAAAGGTAAAAAGGATGAGAGGGAAGAAGAGAATAAGGGAAGGATGAAAGACCCTTAAATATTCAAAGCGGCTCCTGAGACCCTGTCAGGTGGAGGGGGGAAGTTTGGACTTTGGACACGGATGCATCATTGGGGGTGGCCCCTCTTCGACTTCACACCCTGCCACTGGCGCGTAAGTAACAGTTAGGCCGGGATTAACGGCTCCCAGGGATTCGCACTCAGCCCATCGGGACCCAGACAGGCGCTAAGAGTAAGGAGAAGGGTTCCCCACTGGGTTATTAGCTGGGATGGGGAAGCGTCAATAGTCGGGTGGATGAGTGGTGACTGGGAGGCTGTAGATCTGGCAGTCTGGAGATGCACAACGGGATTAGGCAGAGACGTAAACCATGGACGGTATCATGACCCCTGAAGGGTGGTGGATCCCTGGATCAACCGGGAGTCTAGAATGAAACGCATTTTCTATTCACAAATACCACAAGATGGACTGGACAGAGTGGCTGGACGGGTGTACCCTGGTGAAGGCATGCTGATGATGATTGTACAATGGCAAGTAACCAGCTGCAGAGAGGCAGCAAGATGCGTCAGATGGAGGGGCGTTGATGCCTAGCAGACTTAGCTAATAGTTCGCTCTTAGCCATGCAATGCAGTCAGTCACTCATGAAATGAAACCAACCAAATCGAATCAATGCTAAGAATAATTCTCCGTCTGACTTGTTCCTCCGACTCTCCCCTTTTCGGTTGCTTGGCGCCACACAGGGCTGGTACTGTGGAACTGGTCTTCCCAGCCAATCGGAATACATGATATCCCTTCAGCCACAGTCTCAACCCCACTCCGTATCATCCCCGTATCATCGATCATCATCCAGCGGGTTTTATGTCTTCCCCGTTGGGTAGGGTTCCAGAAGGCGGGTGGTTCAACCGGTTGAGCATAGCCACCTTAAAGTGAGATTTCATATTGAATAACTGCATCATGCTAAAGAAGAGAATATTGCCTCCAAGCGAGCCTCCCTAAGCGAAATGCAGCAACGGCGCAAAAGCAAACTAGTACTGTAGTAGCCGCTGTATCTGGAACGTCCATTGATTACGCCAAGACTAGCCCCTCCGATAGCCCCTGACCGAAGCAGCCACGTGTGTCTTACCGAGTGGCTGTACATCCACTGTTAGCCTTAGTGGTACACCGTAATAATGACAGGCTCAGCCACATCTGTCGCTGTGCATTCCAGATGCAGTCATCGCTGTCGGACCTGTCTTGACAACACTGCGCCAAGAGCGTACTTACTGACGCATTACTTGAGAAGAAAGTATCAGTGCCTCGTTGCCTACAGTTAGATCCTGCGCCATATCGACAGGATGCGCGGAGAAAGTACTACTCCTGCGCCAGGAAATCTACTCGGCTTGGCAGGCGATGTATTAGATATTGTTGCATCGAAGCGGGATTTAAGGGTATCAAATGGTCGTACTGGTGCTGCAGAAAATCCCGCAATCCATAAGAAAGAACATTTCCGAGAAGTGGTAGTTTGCATTCTGAATTGTTTAGACTAAACCAGGCAGCATTATTGGCAATCTCGTTTAATGGAACCATCCTCCTCTCGCCCACCATCTAACATAAACCCTCCGTCTTCTTCCCATGTCTCCGAACCCACCTCCGTAGCTCACTAGCCACCACCACCCCCCCTACTCCACCACCACTGTGCAGTCGGGTATTAAAACACCCGGTGCTATGGCATAGGTCTTAATGAACCCCTGCCAGCCGCTTATCCTCCAGCAGTGCCAAGATCGCTGGACTGTCCACTACCAGGATAATAAAACGCAGCAACACTTGAAGCTCGTTAGCCACTGAATAAACGCGACCCTAGAGAGAATTCAACTTACCCTATGATGACATAGGCTGCAATGAGCAAAGACCCTTCCAAATAGTTGCTTCGGCCATCCAAGACCAGGAAGTTGACAACAAAGGCTGTGACAAACAGACAGATGGTCTCGAATAGCGTGAAGTACAAGGACATGTCCTTGTCCATACACCAACCCAGGATGACCACCAGTGGCGTAACAAAAATAGCTGTGACGAATTAGCCTCTGTTATCAGACAAGAAACAAATAGAAACATACCGATTTGGATACTACTTCCCACCGATACACCGATTGCCAGGTCCATCTTGTTCTTGGTGGCCACACTGACAGCGGTCACGTGCTCGGCGGCGTTGCCAACAATAGGGAGGATGATCAGGCCGATAAAGGCTTCACTGACAGACGAACTCTCGATCATGGTGGGGATAGCGTCGACGAGGAACTCCGCACACACTGCGACAAGTCCGGTCGACACCAGAAGCATCACCACTGCTGCGGTGCGAGACATTTCAGGTTCCGGCTGCTCGGGGACCGCTTCAATTGGGTTGTTGGCCACGGCCGTGGGCATGCGAGAAGCACCCCGGGCAAACTGAACGGCATTTCCTGGTGGTGGAGGGCGGTTGGTGAAAGAGGGTAGAGAATGCGTTCGTCGAAGGCCATAGGGATTCGAGGGACTTGCGGGCACCGTCGAGTTAGGAGCGGCCAAGTTGCTCGAGAAAACAGTGTTGCTTAATAGAGATGGGATGGTTGGACGGAAGGGCGATCGCCTTTTGGCAGGTTCGGTTGCTTCTCCAACCTCCACCGGAGGCTGAGGATGATCCAAGGCTGGTTCTGTCTGGGATGTCTTCATGGATGGGCGACCGGTCACAGTTGTGCCCTTCACAGATGTAGCGGTATTGTCCTTTTCGGCACGACGCTGCTTTCGTCGCTCACGCCTTTTGGCCTTTCGATCCTCCTTGGAGGCTTTGTCCTGTGGTTGTCCGAAGTCCCGGGTCTGAGGTTCATGATCGGCATCGTATCGGCTGTCATCTCCAAAATCGATGACAAATGAGCCAGACCCGTCGGCTTGAGTGACACTCAGGTCACCCGCAGAACCAGCATGCTCATCTATAACGGCTGCAGGAGGAATATCGGCCGAGGACTTCTTACGGAATGACTGTGGAGAGACCGTACCATGCGAGCTGGTGCTCGACTTGCGATGACGCCTATGTTTCATGGCTCTCTTTATACGCTTGGCGGTGGACCAGGAGGTTGTCGTATCCACAGACTCATCCGATGAACTGCTCGAGTCGGACGAACTATTCATGAATTCAGCCAGAACACCGGGGTGAGATTCCTCATCAATGATCTGTTGTGGAATACTGGCGTAAAGATAGGCGTGGGATTTGAGTTGGAATATGATGTACAAAACGTACACCAGGAGCAAGACCTGATCGAAAAATTAGAAAGGTATGGCATGATTGGCATTTGATACTACTTACAACACTTGTTCCACGGCTAACTTTGAGTGTGTATTTATCTGCATCTCCGGCGTCCGACCAGGAAGCATGGAACGCCGTCTGGATACGTCAGCAAGTATAGGGTAAACCGGAGGGATGCGCAGACATACCGGCAAGAGCAAACTCATGACACTCAAACTGAGGAGGCATGCACTCATTTGCGTGACAGTGCTATTATAGATCTGGCACATGTTAGTTTGGCGAACGCGTACGGCTCAGGTTGCTGGCAGATTTACCTGTTCCTGGAAGCGCAAGCCTCCCAACAGAAAGGCCATACCCAAGATCAGCAGTAGGTTTGCTAAGATGGATCCCAGCAGGGATGCTTGGACGATCCGAATCTCATTCTGGAAAAAGTTAGAGCGATCCTTGAGTCTGTTGCAGAACCAGTTGACTCACCTTGACTAGAGCAATACTGAACGAACTCGCTGTGATTAGTATTTGTGTGTGCACATGCTGTTATAAGCAACAACTTACATGCTACCGAAACGTTAGCAACAGTCAGGGGTAAATGGGTGGATTCGGGAACATACAAGATGATCAACTCTACTGCATTTCCAAAGGTGACGTTAATGAGCGCACCTACGGTGTCACCCAATCGACTGGCGACACACTCGGTGGCATGGCTGAGCAGACCGGCCAAGGGGATGATAGCTATCGCATTCATGGCAAAGACCAGGCCTGGATTGAGTCCAGCGGCCTGGACCGCAATGCCGACAGGGACGAAGACGAGCAGCACATTGACCCAGCTGTGGCACAGGGCGCGTTTGGTGTGTCCGGTGAAGCGAACAATTCCATCCTTCATCCGGACGAACAGTGGGCGCTCAGTGGTTTGATTGGCATCTTTTTCCGACTCCGGGCTAGCCGGGTCACGTATACCTTCTTTCACTTGAGCATCTTGAGCCGAAGCGTCCTCAGAGGACTGGGTGTTAGACTGGTTTTGACCCTGGGAATTATTCGGGGTAGACGCGTGAGCTTTCGCCCACGAGTGAATCCGGTCTGCATAGCAAAGAGATAGAATGTTAGTCAGGGGGGTCAAGATAGATACAATCATCGATGAGATGTCAAATGAATGAAATCGTGTGAGGGCCTCTAGTGGGCCAGGGAAGGGATGGCGATAGGAGGCAGATAGGGAGAAGCACTCACGCATGTATTTCAGAGCCAGGAACGGAAAGGATCAGATAAAGAAGGCAAGAGGGGCCCTCGATAAGACGTGTGTGATAAACTGGTGAAGAGGAAGCTGTGTCAAACACAGGAACTGAAGAAGCAAGCCAAGCTTCAGGAAGGAGAATATAGATAGGAAGAGAGGGTCTCTGGAAGTAACCTGCGCGACCGGACTATTATAAGGGAATGGAGAAATCAACCTTTCTGGGACGGGGGGGAGGCCCTGTGGCATGGAAGCAGGACCAATGATGCTTGCCAAGACAGCAGGATGATCATCCTGATCCTGACCTTATTCTGAACTGGAGCCATGGTCCGCCCCGTTTCGCAGCAGTCGAGTCGCAGTGAATTGCCGTCGCCTCGACACGCAGCTGGTCTCCACCTTGCACCTTATCAATCGTAGCCAACAGTTGCTCTAACATCCTATCACATCACTTTTAGATAGGTACCTACGCAGATTACCCCAACAAGTACTGCTGAGGTCATCTCCTCTTGTGATATTTCCGACCAGAGCTCGGAGAACTGGGTTCCAATGGTGTCATCGGCTATTTTTCCAAATTCGGACTCGGAGATGTCAGCGATCACGGGCGGGACTTCTCCGTTCGTCAGTCGACAGAGAATAATATCAATGATGAATCAGATAGCCACTATTATTTTTGGGCCGCTCGATGGGATAAAGGTCTCCACCCCTGGGCCGCGGATCCATAGGGGCAAATCTCAATCCATCTCACCTTTTTCCAGAATCCGTCTATGAGATGCACACCTACGACATCAACAGTGGGGCCAGCGAAACTAGGGTTGAAAGGCACAGCAGTTGTTTATGAGACTATCTACATTATTCGATTGCGTAGCTTCTATTTCAGAGTGCCGTGGCTTGCAGAGGTAAGGGGGTAAGATACCCTGTTACGCAACGGATAGAACAGAACACAGACACACACAACGATGACTGGAAGTTGTGAATTTCATAACCCCGACCGAGAATTGAGGCCAGAACGGGCGGGCTTGGAAGTGATTTGCCAAGTCCACCTGTCTTTCTCAACAGATAAAACTCTTCCCCCAAATCTTCTCCCCGAGAAACCCTCCAATCAGACCCGCTGGTTTCCTGCGCCTGCCCCGAGGTCCACTAGTGGCTCGTTCTTGATTGGTCAGCACTACGTCAGGAGTCAGCCTCGTTTCCGTAGCATTTCTCCGGATTCCGGTATCCCATACCCGTACTTTACAGGGGAGCCAACAGCTTTGGGTAACGCGTCACATGAGCTTGTCCCTGCAAAGGCTCAATGAGCTTTCGTCAGCGTCAGAATCCCCCCGGAATGTTGACAGGTCTTCTCGTCGCTCAATACGTGTTCACGGTACAACGTACTTTCAGCATCTCTCTCATACGTCTATCTTGGCCATTCAGCGCTGTTCCTTAAGATCAGCTGACTCACGATCTAGACCATGGACTCGTCATCCCCAACCGTCTCCGCAGCAGTGTGGCTGAGCGAGAAGCTATGGCTGTGCCGTGGACCGTTGTGATAGAACTGCCATCGACGCATTGAGTTCATATTGACGGTGCCTTCGGACAGATTCCATCCTATCATTATAGTTTCACATCATTGTCGCTTATTGCGTTTCCGGCTTGGCATCTGTAAATGGAATGAGAACCAGACAACTCTGGTCTTCTTCATTGTTTCTCAACAAAGTATATCTGGATATTCTGGATACGATGAGATCATGACGGCCCAGCGCGCCTCGTAACCCCGCAACAGCGTCCAATTTGGAAGATGCATGTCCGGATGTCAGTGCATCTGACCGTCTTGGCCAGTGGGTAGAAGCACAAAGAATAGTAACCACGACCAGAGCACATATGCGGGGTGATGTCCTAGCGTACGCTGGTACCTTTACAGGCATGATGTGTCCGTCCACTCGTCATCATGTCGCGCTGGAGTAATGTCATCCAACCATTCCAGCACCTGTTCCATTCATTGCAAATTGGCTCTATCGTAGAACACGAGTCATCCTATGGCCAAAGCATCATTAGTCCTCCCCGAAAGCATGCAGCGACAGCCAGTGTATAGGTCACGTGACTGTATGCGGAGGGCTGCGACGGCAAAGGTTTCATCCGCTCACATTATCGTCCGCTTCATATTCTCTCCTCTACTTTATACTGGCTCGTCGGGGAGTTACTATCAAGACGAATAAAATATGCTAGTGACCCTATCTCACTGCTCGAATTGAGATGACGATAAGTTTTGGAAATGATATTGTCCACTCGCAAGGTTACTGCTCGCCCAAAAGACTAGATTCTCAACAGTTAACTCTTGCGTATACTATGTATTTTGGCATCACCTGATACTGCCAATCAGCCAATCTGACCAGCTACGGAAGTCCATAAAGAAATCGCGCCTACTATTCCTCCAACCATGTCAGCCTCAAATCTCAGTCAAGAGCTATCTGATGGCCGAAATCCCCAGCCGATAATGATGCGGACGCCCCGTGAAGAAGAAACCTTCTTCTATCGGCATTTGGCTCGGCACGCGTCACGAGATCCAGGCACGGCAACCCGACCCGGATGCGGCCGTCACTCAGCCCGGCTCGATCGATGATCTTTCGGCGAGCTTAGAGAATCAGAAGAGAGAATTTTCTTCATCTAAATCTACAGTCCTTATTTAATCAGCCCATATGCGGACATACGCAGTATCCTGCTTCCTGTAACCTTAGCTGTCCGAATACAGCTGTCAATGCGCAATGGCTCCCTCAAGGAGCGCTGGCGGGGCTAGAATGGCCAGGTTCCTAAGGTAGGCAACTGTCGCAGTATCTGTGTAGTTGGGATGAACTAAAACTTTTCAACAGTATTCTAAATCCCTTGACATGGAGACAGCGGCTCGACTTGGACACTCGGTCCTTCCTTATCATGCTGAAGGGCGCTTTGCCACCGACAATTGTGATAGCGATGTAGGCCATCTTGCGTATCAATCTCTCGAATAAGTGTAGCTGATATCTAGCAGTTATCAGAGTAGTGCTATATCCGACATCACCCTCACGATCGGTTATCTATCAGCTCTCATTTCGGTCCTGTCTCAAGCACTGACACCGCGGGCCAAGTTCATGCGGATTATGTTTTATGATCTCTTGTCAACATGTGTATCAGCTTCTCTCTGCTGCTTAGCGATATTCTGCGCCGTACGAGCGAGACAACATAACACGCCTCCAGATGCTAGCGAGGCCGTCCGCAATGGCTTCAGTAGCGATGCCTGTGCCGTGTCCGCTATATGGCTGATATTCATGATTTGGTATGTCCAATTTCTACTTTGATAGCATTTTCAGTTTCACTGAACCTATGCAGGGCCGCAAATACTATCCGTGCTTGGCGCCCGCAGGAGCTGCAGGATCCTATGGTAGCTTTCTCCATCTTTTCTTCTGTTACTATCACTCGCGGTGGCATGTTTACCACACTATCCGATGGTCTTTCATTCGTTTCCAGACTGTTGAAGGGGTTTATGCTGGGGTTTGCCATTGCCACCGGAGTCTCTCTCCTTATACTACCAATCACTAGTCGCGGACATGTCTTCGATGATATCAGGGGTTACGTCGCGCAGATCGATAACGTACTCCAGGCCCAAATCGACTTTGTTAAGGGGACGTCAGAGATATGGACCGGAAGTCAAGGCCTTCTGAAGAGGACACGCACAGCACGAAGTATGCGAGACATGCAAAACAGTCCCAGTTCGGATCTGGAAGCGAAGCAGAAGCGCTTGACAGCATCAATAACTAAATTGAACGGGTTACACGGGAAGCTACAGTCAGACCTGCTCTATTCGAAAGACGAAATTGCATGGGGAAAACTATCAGCAGGCGACCTGAGCAGTATTGGAGGGCTGCTACGGGGTATTCTGCTGCCCCTTTCAGGAATGGCTATGCTACCTGAGGTTCTGGACATGATTGTCAGAAACGAAGGAACGCGCAACAGCAGTTTGGGATCGCTCGACGCCGAGGAGGATTCTGTGAAACAATCCGAGATGCAAAAGGTAGCCCAAACACTTCAAGACCGCCTCGTGGACTCTTCCAGGTTGGCGACAGTTGGATTACAATATGTCTTGCTGGCACTTGGGCTATCTAAGCGCAAGAAAATCGAGAAACAATACTCAGGAAAAGCAGATGAGGAAGGGACCGGAGAACTACTCACACCACTGGAGCCACAATTTGCACAGCGTTTCGAACAAGAAATGCGAAACTACTTCTCACGCCGCAAGGACCTCACAAGAAACCTTGCCTCCCTTGAGGCGTTTACCGTCTCAGAGAAGCCGGATGATGCCACCTCCCAAGAGGACCTGACAGCCATTGCGACAGACCCTGACGTCAAGCAGGAGTTCTTTCTCATCCTGTTCATGGGGCATCTGCAGGACAGCCTACTGACCGCGACCCTTGACTTGATCCGTTTCGCTGATGACCGAATCCAGGATGGCACTATGAAGCGCAGCAGACTGATTCTCCCCAGACTCAACACCATCCGTAAATGGCTTTCCCTTCATACCAACCACGACAACAAGTCTGCTCCGGATCGGAGACAATCATCTCATGTCGATCCAGCTGCCCTTGGCCAGACCGAAGCGAACAACTTCCCAGATCCTGAGCACCTGCCCCCTGCCAACTGGTTTGAGAAAGGCAGCCTGGCGCTCCGCTACTTATCGCACATTATCAGTTCCGAGCAAAGTATTTTCGGCTTCCGCGTTGCCGCAGCTGCATTTTCAGTTGGTATTCTGGCATACCTACGCAAAACGCAGGACTTCTTCGTCCACCAAAGATGCATCTGGGCCATGATTGTTATCGTGATTGGGATGAACCCGACCAGCGGACAGACAATGTTCGGCTTCGTTGCGCGCATCGTAGCCACAGCCGTCTCGTTAGTTCTGAGTTTGATCGTCTGGTATATTGTGGATGAGAAGACTCCAGGTGTCATAGTGTTTCTCTACCTCGCCAACGTCTTCGAGGTAAGCCAGCATCCTCTACATACCAGCTACCTACTAACTCAACCAACAGTACTACTTTTACGTCAAAGTCCCGCAATACTTCGGAGCCTCCGTGATCGCCATCGTCACTCTAAACGTCATCGTAGGCTACGAGCTACAAGTAATCCCTCCCAAATCCTCTTCAAAACAACCCACTCTAACCCAACCAGGTCCGCAAACTCGGCATCGAAGTCGCCACCTCCAACGGCCAACCCTACTATCCCATCTACCTCTTCGGCCCATACAAACTCGCCGCCGTCGCCGCCGGCTGCGCCATCTCCTTCTTCTGGGTCATCTTCCCCTACCCCATAACGGCCAAAACCACACTCCGCAAGACCCTTGGACGCGGACTCTTCGTCCTCGCCAAATTCTACAGCTGCATGCACACGACCATCGAGCTCTGGCTCACCGGCGAACTCGACACCAACACCACCACCACCGAAGACGGCGACATCCGCTCCGCATCCTCCACCCTCCAACGCACCCGCCACAAAGTCTTTAAAGAAGAAATGCTCCTCCTAAACAGCCTCCGCATGCACAGCCACTTCAGTTCCTTCGAGCCGCCTATCGGTGGGAAATTCCCCCGTGCAACTTACGATGAAATCATCTCGCAGATCCAGCGCATGCTCACTAGCATGGCGTTGATGGCGCATACCACTCAGAACATGGATGCTTTGTCCACTACCACAACCAACCCCACTGACAACAACAATAATAATAATAATAAATGGATCTCCCGCCTGGCATCAATAGCCCTCCAATCCAGCGGCTTCAAATCCCACAAAATCACCTCCCTACTCTGCCACTTGTCCGCTTCGGTGCTGAATTCTCAGCCGTTACCGCCGTATCTTGAAACAGGGGATACATTCCCGCTTGCGAGGGAGCTGCAGCGCATTGATGAGGAGTTGTTGAGTATTCGACACGTGGAGGATCCGGCGTTCTCGGCGTTTGTTTGTCTGGAGGTTTTGAGGTCCGTGGTTAGTTGCTCGTTGGATGATTTGTTGAGGTATGCGGTTGATTCCCCCTGTTTCTTTATAATATTTGATATGATGTGGATATGTTTTACTGATGATGTTTCTTGTTATAGGAATGTCAAAAGCTTGGTTGGTGAGTTGAGCTTTGATTTGCATGTTCGGGATGGGGGTGAGATGCAGCGGTTGATGCAGGAGGATTAGGTGGTTGGGTTGGGGGAGTACATATATTGTTGTATATCATCGTGATATGTATATATAATTGTTCAATTGTCTACATTTATAATAGCATCGTATACTCGTTTACCTAGGTTACGTCTTCAGCTAAGCAGACAGTAACAGATACTAAAGCTCAAATATCTATATCATAGCATACTGCTAAAAGAACTATATACACACACATACTACTAACACAAAGAAGAGAAAATAACTACCCATCACAACCTAGACAAATGGTTCCCCATTTACACCCTACAAAGCAACCCACTTCTCAAATCAAACTCCCACTCATCACTTCCCACCCCCGAATACACCCAAAGACTTCCCCTCGGATCATACCTCCTCTTGACCTCCGCCAACCTCTCATACCCATCTCCATAGAAGTCCCTCTTCCAGGTACTACTAAACGGATTGCCCTCATTCATATAAGCGCCCATATTCGGCGCCCAATTCCTCCACACCGGCTCCAGCACACTCTCATACCATTCCGCTGCCTCAGCCAGCGACGCCGCAGGATCACCTGTTTCGTTCACGGAGCCGCCATACGCCATGACGTGTGCGTATGCGCTGCGCCATGATGGAAGGACGCTCCCGCGGCGTTGTTCGGGCACGTTAGCGGTGCCGCGGCCGCCCTGGAGGCCGAAGATGAGGAGGGTGCCGGAGCCGGATTGGGAGGTAGAGATTTGTTGCAAGTAGTAGATGAGATCCGCTTGTGGGAGGGATGAGAGCTCGGATTTGCCGAGAAGGCGGCTTGTGAAGAGGCTGGATGCGCCGGCGGATTGGCTGGCGAGGAAGTTGGGTTTGATGTAGGACCAGTAGGGTTGGGTGGTTGGGGGTGTGAGTTTGGTGGTTATTTGGGTTGTGTTGTCGGTGAGTTGGGTGGAGAGGTTGTGGAGAGTGGTGTTCATGGCTTGGACGGTCGAGTTATAGGCGATTAAGCTGATGATTACAGCTGGACCGGCCAGGACTTCGTCGACGCCAGCGTAGGTGCTTGCCGATTTGCCGGTCGCGGCCATGATGGTGCCTGTGATGCCGGAGTCCATGAGGTATGGGATCTGGGATGCTGTTTCGGCGAAGGCGGTCCAGGAAGCTAGTTCTGAGGCGTTGGAGTGGTTGGATGCGTAGAAGGTCAAACCGCCGGTTACGACGTTCTCTGGGAGTGGATGCGTTTGGAGGATGAACTCGGTCACTACGCCGAATTGGCCACCACCGGCGCCGCGGATGGCCCAGAAGATGTCTTGGTTTTGGGCGTCGTTTGCGGTGAGGATGTGGCCCTCCGGGGTGATGACTGTGACTTGGTAGACGTTGTCGGAGGCGAGGCCGTAGTGGCTGGATAGGAGCCCGTGGCCTCCGTTTTGGATCAGGCCGCCTAGGCCTACTGTGGCGTCTTCGCCGCCTACGACTGTTCGGTTGTGTTGGGTTACGGCTGTGGTATAGACAGTGCCCCAGTTGTTGCCGCCGCCGCAGATTAGCACGTCTGCGGTTTTGTTGGTGCCAGGCACATGCCAGGTTGGGTTGTGGTGGATGTGGTTGAAGTTGTGAGTCCAGATTGAGAGGGAGTAGGCTCCGGTTGACCTTGAGGGGGATAGGTAAGCTAAGTTGATTTCCTTGAGGGGATGAAGTGATGAGGGTATACGTACCGGCCGTTAAGATCATGGCCTGTTGATTTCACGATGATGCGAATGTCCCTCTGCGATGCCCATGACATGGCCGTTGCGACCTGCTCTTCGGTAGTGGCATTGACGATGTATTGGGGCATGCCGCCGATACTGCATCCCTTGTCTTTGGTGTATCCAGCAACACCTGGGGGTACGCAGGAATTGTTGTTGTAGATGGAGTAGTCATTGCTTTCAGGCCATGCGGCATGGTAGGCTGCGTAGGACCAGTGGTCTTTCACCGAGGAGCAGTTGTACGACGAGCCCAACGGGTTTCCTGCATAGCAGGAAGAGGCAGCGGGGGCAGTTCGAATAAGTGACCCGCCAATAGATTGGTTCAAAGCCGACCACTCCTCAGTTGAAGGCCAAGCTGCATCACCGGGGGTGGTTTTGCAGTTGGCCGCAGCCAATGCTGGAAGGGCGATGAGTGACAGGAGCTTTGGAAGCATCGTTGTCACGTTGGGTGGGAGGCTGTTGATTCATTCTGGAATATTTGAAAAATGCCGGGTCTTATATATTCTATGATAGAACGCGAATACGACTGAATTTCCATGCTGTTGTGATGCTCGGGGATGGTACCTTGGGCCATGGATATCCTGAATAGGAAATTGAAAACGAATACGCCGCGATCTGCTGTTGGTGGAGACAATTCCTGCGACATCCAGGGACACTCCATTGAACCCCACAAATATTCTATTTTAAACGGTTCCTAGCCCACCACTGTACCAGGTTGATGTAAATCTGGGAGGCAATGTCCTCATGGTCTGCTGTGTGCTTGGGTCTCCCATTTCGCATCCACGGCCTCCTTTGGCCGGTTGGGTGAACGATGAGAAAACTTTGATAACTGGAGAAATCATAACGGGCGCACATCAATTCTAACATTGGGACGACCCTTTCCACGGACAGAATTCTAGAATGAGTGGGAGCAGTCTACTTCAAGGATACGGAGACATGCCGTTGACTGCGGGTTGTGAGGAATAATAGCAAGCAAGTGCCTCGCGGTTTCACGCGTGCCGCCCGCCGATCCCCCTGCAACATCCCTAAACACCAACAGGCATCAACCATGTCTATGGTCTGCATGAGTCGGACATTCCTCCGGCATTCCCGGGTACAGAGATTAGGCTTCCTACCACAGATACTCTCACTCAACACGCCACAATGTCGCAAACTCACCCAAACACCTCGAGCGTGCAACTCCACCCCAATCTATTATCCGCGTCCCATCTCTTACGCATTTGATCCAGCCACTCCAGCAACCCAATCTAGTCCAACATCACCAGCATTCTCATTTCTACACCCATCAAACCTCACCCAGGATGCAGAATACCAACATGCTATCCCCCTCAACCCACAAAAATCAAAAGTCCCCTGGCCCACCTCACTCCCCTGCGCTCTGCAATCCAAATACTGGCGCGAAGCAGAAGCCGCAACAAAAGACTTATTACAGACCCTTTTCCCACCAAACAACAACCCCAAGGGAAAGAAATACCTCACTGCAGTGACAGAAGCAGTGGTATCCTACACAATCCACCTCTTCTCACTATGCGATCTAGCTAGAATCAAACTCTTCTCCAGGACGTTGGTTCTAGTCTTTTTGCACGACGATGCCGTCGATGCGGGTAATCTCAACGATGATGTGGTCTTGATCCCTGCAGAAAAGAACAGCAACCCTTCCCACAAAGCATTCAACATCATCTCGGAGGAAATCCTCACTGCAGATCCCGGTTATGGGGCTATTCTCATCGAAGATATCCTATCATGGGGCTCTACGTCTCGGAACCACCAGCAAGGACCAACACGTTTCAGTTCTCTGGATGAGTATATCGCCCATGGGTTAGAAGATTTCGGAGCCACGCTTACTCTCCGCTGCGTGGAGTTGTCCATCACTGCTCCGCATGCTTCGTCCTCGCCGACGGATCTTCGAAGCGTCAGTTATTTAAAGTCCCTCTGTGCGAAACATCTGCTCCTTACGAACGACTTGTACTCGTATGCCAAGGAAGTAGCCAGCGGAGATACGGGTCTCAATGCAGTTCGAGTCGTGCAGGATCTCATTGGGGGTTCTGCCTCCTCTGCCAAGATGATGGTTCGACTTATGCTACGTGATGTGGAGAGACAGATGAATGAAGAGTATACTCGACTCATCACAACTAGCAGTACGAATATTGACGAGACGCAATTAAAATACGCGCGAGCGATGATTATCGCTGTGGCAGGGAATATGTTCTTCTCGGCGACATGCGATCGGTATGCCAGGGCTGTGGAGGGGTCGAGATTGGTATAACTTTGTATATATCTACAATTTTCATGGACTGTATATAAACACTATACATACATTGGGTAAATTTCAAAGACAACTTGATATTATATTCCCTCGCGAGCGTGCAAGGAATTAACACTCATCATAACCTACTACTAACTACCTCCTCCGTACTCTCACTACCCTGCGTTGCATCTCTCCCACCACCAACCCCAACCAACCAACCAACCAACCACACCTCCTCCTCCCGCCAAGCCTATTCCTCGGTTACAACCGACACCAACCAAAAGCAGTTTAGCGCTTCCACAACCGGTTAGATATAAATCCTCCCGCTGTCTCCCCCCCTCCCATCATCCTCCCTTCCCTTCCCTTTTACCTCATCATCATCGTCGCTTCTCTACGTGTTGCGTCTGCTATAATGTTATGCGGACGTCAACCTCGAAATTTCAATATCGACGACAACCAATAAGAAACTATCTCTATAGCTATCTGGGTTATCATCTTCCTGCCTAATGTGTCGCACGAAGCGTGTTATCACCATGAAAGCAAACAAGCCAAAAGAAGTGGTATTAAACCCCAGCCACGACAAGTCTCCTCTGAGGCCCTAATCATCCTTGAGCGAGTGTCGTCTGCTGTATGCCTCTTAATACCGATAACAAGTGGATATGCGGTTCAAACTTCATGTTGTTGCAAACCTAGAGCGAGGGGTTCTCTCCCTTTGCTGTGTCTCAGCATGTAGTCGCTGTCCTACATTTCTTGTAATATCTATCTATTTATCTATCTATCCGTGTATTATTAGGTATATGATGGATGATATAGATCAGTAACTGCCATCGAACGATCGCCGATAACTATCCTCGTTGTTCCAGTACAGCGTGTCATGCTGGACTTCCGGTCCTGTGGCTCCAAACTCCCATCCCAATTTCAGCTTCGTCCATTGCATCAGGTGGCTGGCCACTTTGATGTGGCCGACGTCGGTCGGGTGCTCTTGCGGGTCGATGTCGTTGTGCTGTAGCACGCCCTTGGTGTCGAAGTAATAGACGAATCCGTCGTCTTGGAAATGCTCGGCCACGCGCTGGATCTCGGAGACGTAGAAGGGGGATTGTACGTAGGTGTCCCCTGAGCGGGTGAAATTGCCCCAGAGGGACTGGAGAGATTGTCAGCGGTTGGTTTCTCGGCTTGGGGTAGGGGAAGAGGTTGCCATACCATGATAACGATCTGTGCGTTTGGCCATGTTTCGTGTACGCTGGTCACGAGCTCGACGTAGCTGTCGTAGAAGGTCGAACCGGGGATGTCGTTTACGGCTCGGTGGTCGTTTGTACCCAGGTCAATGATGACTAGGTCTGCTGCGCGATGGGCACTGAAATCCCACTTCTCGGGCTGGTTTCCGTAAGTGGCGCTCGCACGCACACCTGCATCGGAGGCGTAGAACCATTGGTGTGTCTGATCGAGTTAGAGGCTTGTGTCTGTGGGATATAGGGAAACTAACCATCCCGCGCGCCTTGTCCGCGTAGCATTGTTCGTCCGTCAAGCAGATACCGGGATATGCCTGTTATGGTTAGATGGCGCATGCAAAGTGCAACGGGAACATACGGTGATCGAGTATTCGACGTCGCCTAACCCAGCGGCGTAGTTGTATGCCCATGAGGAAAGTCCTTCGTAAGTGCCATATTGTCCCGATGCGAAGCTAAGGCTGTTAGCTGTGGCGTGATGATGGGAGAAAGGAACGTACGAATCACCGATGATCTCCACAGTCTTGCTGTATTGAGGAACTGTAACAAGCTGTGAATCCGAAGCGACCGAGACACCAGCCAATTGAACTGTGAGAAAGGTCAGTAAGGCGTCTACATGGCGGATCGATACACTTATCCATAACCCCAGTTCGTGACTAGATAACCGTCAGCATGCGGTTCAATCGATGAAGAATTGCACTCACCTCTCATCTCAAATGTGTTGTTCTTGGCTAAATCCAACCCAGGGGTCCACGACCCGGCAAATTGATATGTTGAGTTCGCAGTCACATTGGAGAATTGCCAGTCCAAACCGTCAATCCTATAGAGTCAGCAGGAGAAACCAATTCCCTTGCTCAGATCCCTACCGATAAGCCAAAAGGACGCCTTCACTCGTCTGCGGACCGAAGCTTACAGCAAGCTATGCCATGTCAGTTGAAAGCGTCCCAGTATCTCATGACCGACGCTACCATACCTGCTCGCCCGTAAACCCAAGCTTGATACCCGGAAGTCTGTACCTGTTAGTCCGACGTCATCACCCAGGGAAACCGATTGAGACATACGACCACCCTGAAGAACCAGTCAGTTAGCAACATACACCACCAAAATGATGTAATCAGCACGGAAGGCTCACAAGAGACATATTTACTATCCCACCTCCCCTTATATGCGATTTCCGACGCGTCCGGTTGATAAGTTCGCCAAGAGCCATCATCCAACGAGATAGCCTTAGCCTGGCCAGGGTAGGGGTCTTCTCGGACCTGGCCATTCTGCAGAATGGTAGCTGAGGCCTGGAGAGCCCATGCCAGCACGTAGATTGGAGAGAGCCGCATCTTTCGATTGGACCGTTCAGGTTGTGTGACACGCGAGTGTGCCGGGAAGAGGGGCTGCTCCGTTCTTAAGTACGCGGTGGGAAATGACAATTTCCCTGCGTAGGTTTTGCTTTTGCTATTTAGCATAGTGTGCTACTACAGGACAATAAAACTTACGAGGAGAGTAATGATCGACTTCGGATCCACCGTTCCTCGTCGATCAGGAGAGTGAGATCGATCGATCCGTTCGTGGCGCCAAAACCTTGCCAGGGATGTGTTTCTGCAAGTTCACTCACATTGGATGGTTCTGCGAGTTTAATTATAAGGTTTTATGCAGGGTGACTTGGTGGTTGGAAGCTGTAAAATCTTTCAAGACTTCATGACTGCATCCCATTCGCGAGGTCCGTATTACGGGCTGAGACGAATAAAGCTGGGGGCCGGGGGCGGAAGGCAGGCTGAGACACTGCCCCAACACAATGGAACGGCGGGAATCATTTCCTTGGGTCAAATAAACATGATATCCGACCCAGAAATATTGTGGCTAACATCACCGCAAACTGCACCCCGGTCGCATATTAAGCGATGACAGTACCCGAATCAGGGGGAAAAGCTGTCAGAAGGCAGCTATTGAAAAAAGATCGTGCCCAAGGTCTTAAGTCTAGTCAAAGACTTGCCATCATCTGAATGGCCAAGCACATTTAGTGACCTTTCTAGCTTCTCTGGAAGAAATCTCACTGTCACAGTTCGATACAGTGTCAATACACGAGAGCATCCGTGTTATTCATATCCATAGTTGAGATGATATACCCGCGTCACAGGAGACGCCGATTCTACTAGTACCATGGTCAGCTTTTGTTATAGTAATTCTGTATGTGGGCCTACGTTGCCTACACTCCTTTATCATGCGCAGATTGCGATGACGCGGAGTGTCTAGACAATCGACAGGCGTCTGAGCATCCGATACTTTCAGTCTGACAGACAGGATATTATCCAAGCAAGGCAGCATTTCATGAGCAAGAACTGCGCAAGGACGTGATAGAAAGGCCTCACAGTTGATGATAATCGAGCGCCTACACCTGCGGCTGTTCCCACATCACTATAAGCCTCATCAGCTGATTCATGCTATCGCCAAGCAGGGAGCGTCATGAGTAAGCTACTCAGCACCGTAACCGCATGATGGCAAATCGGCGCTAATCATACTCGATTCTGCATAAGAGAGAGAAAACGGATCCAGACCTTCGTCGTCTGAGGCGGGATAGGGTGGCTTAAGCCTTGACACCCGAGATGGTCTAGCTTACCGGCTAAAATCTCACATACTATCGGCTGATAACGATGGCAGAGGAAGGATTGGGATAGCCCCGACGGACTCCGATACGAGACAAGCAATTGCTGACAGACCATTTTCCCCGACACCTCTGGGGTTATTATTTGGTAGTTTCCCCAGTTTCCCTGTGTTGGTTTTCGGACATCCAAGTCGATTTGTCATGGTTCGCCGAATTGTTCCAATTACTCCTATGGCACAATCGCCCATGTCGCCACTTGGCGCAACATATTGTGTCCGTCCTAATTCTGTTTCGATGAATATCCATCGAAGACCACTCGTCCTTGCATCAACAGATGAAGCCAAAGTCACTATAATATATGCCGGTCTATTGATTCCTGGCGACGGAGAACCTCTGCGCAATGCCGCCCTAGTCATCAGCGATAAAATCATCGCGTTCGTTGGGCCCGAAGCCGACATTCCTAAGAAATACCTCCGGTCCACGCAGTCCACTCATCGTGTCCCCGTGCTCATGCCCGGATTGTGGGATTGCCACATGCATTTTGGCGGTGATGACGACTATTACAATGATTATACCTCTGGTCTGGCCACTCATCCAGCATCATCAGGAGCTCGACTAGCCCGTGGGTGCTGGGAAGGATTGCAGAATGGGTATACGTCCTACCGCGACCTGGCCGGATATGGGTGCGAGGTCGCGAAGGCAATCGATGACGGCACGATCGTTGGGCCAAATGTGTACTCGTCCGGCGCTGCTCTTAGTCAAACGGCTGGACACGGCGATATTTTCGCTCTTCCCGCAGGTGAGGTTCTAGGGAATTATGGAGTCACGAACCCTCGGCCCGGATACTGGGGAGCAGGACAGCTATGTATCGCCGACGGCGTGGAGGAAGTCCGACGAGCGGTACGGTTGCAACTCCGTCGCGGTGCAAAGGTTATCAAGGTGATGGCTTCGGGGGGTGTCATGTCGCGAGACGATAACCCCAACTTTGCACAATTCTCTCCAGAGGAACTCAAGGTGATAGTGGAAGAGGCTGCTCGGCAGAACCGGATCGTTTCTGCACATGTACACGGCAAGGCGGGAATCATGGCTGCTATAAAAGCAGGTTGTAAAAGTCTAGAGCATGTGTCTTATGCTGACGAGGAAGTGTGGGAGCTTATGAAAGAAAAGGGCATTCTTTATGTGGCCACGCGCTCGGTTATTGAAATATTTCTCGCTAGCAATGGAGAGGGGTTGGTGAAGGAGTCGTGGGCCAAGTTGCAGGCACTTGCTGATTCGCATTTGAAGGCTTATCAGGGGGCTATCAAGGCGGGTGTTACTATTGCCTTGGGAACTGATACCGCCCCTGGTGGACCTACCGCGCTGGAGTTGCAGTTTGCTGTCGAGAGAGGAGGCATGACACCGTTGGAGGCCATCAAAGCTGCAACTGCGAACGCTCCCTTGTCGGTTGGACCACAGGCACCATTAACGGGTCAGCTTCGTGAGGGGTACGAGGCAGATGTGATTGCGTTGGAGGAGAATCCATTGGAGGATATCAGAGTCTTCCAAGAACCAAGGGTGATTACCCACGTCTGGAAGGGAGGTAAACTGTTCAAAGGCCCTGGGATTGGTCCGTGGGGGGAAGATGCACGAAATCCTTTCCTGTAGTTTATTATAGGATTCAATGGGCATTCCACATTATCTCACTATGGAGCAAACTTACCAGCCACTTAGTCGCTGTAGCAACATACCTCAGATTTATGCAATCTTACTCTTTAGCTCTCAGAGTTACTAAATGCTTATACTAGATGCTAGTGGCTGAATGTGTGAGACACTGATGCTAATCATTGCTCTCCGAAAAGGTAATGCGCGCCACAGCATATTCAATCAACTAGAACCCTCCTTGAGTGCCTCAACATACTGCAAGCGGTCTCCATAAACATTATAAAAGAAAACTGGAAGGCATGTACTCTACATTGAAAACAAATACAGACCCACACTTATACTCAAAAGCCCTACAGGACCTGCGAGTGATATATGACCCGGCTCTTCGATATCCTGTCTCTGGTAGTGATAATTGAGCCAGGCGAAACCAAACAACAGCCACGACGCAGGCGACTTTGCCACGCGGATACGTTCTACGAGCAGAGACGACAGTCAGCGATGTAGATTGTAACACTATTTGGATCGAAATCAGAAGGAAAACATACCACAAGGTTGCATGAGTCCCAATTCGGGTAAAATGAACAACCCGACAACCACAAGATGGATCATCGTCGCGGTAGACACAGACCCTGAGCGAAACATTGTTAGTTTCCATGACTACTGTAATGGAATAAGCGAGGGGCAATGAACAAATTGTGACTGCTGCAGCAGTCGTTTCCTGCCAGTCTTCGAGCATATCCTCTCGAATGGAGCGATAAATACACAAGCCAACGTCATTTCCAAAGTCGTCTTGCAGATGCTTCAGCGTTGCGGAGCGGAGCTCCCGGACCCGGCCTAATTGCCAGGAGGTAGCCAGTTTCTCTGCGTATTCTGGCGTCGCTTCATGCTTTCTGATTAGGGTGGTAATGATGTAGTCGCGGACAATATCCGGGCCAGCCGAGTCGACGGGGAATTTTCGAGCCATGATGTTCGATTAAGGGAGAACGCGGAAGGAGAGGAGGAGAACTTGTGGTGTGATGTTGCTGCCTGAAATCGAGGTTGTTCTCCGGTTATATAACCGCTAGCCTTATCACGGGGCCGTGTGGTTAAGGATAAGCGCCTCTCCTTCTCTCGAGCGATGGTCACGCTCTGCTAAGCGCCGTGTCTTTGGTTAGCCAGTCGGCGGTCGGAACATGTTTAGTGTGGATAGATCCTGGCGCATTTTGCTTCTGCCAAATTGTGTCTCGATATCGAATAGACTGAAGTGGGGAAAAGGAGAGCGCTTCCATTAGACTGATTAGTGGCCAACGATACTGTTGGTGTGCCTCACTCCGTGCGGACTCCGACATCAAAAGGCCAATGTGAATGGGTGGTATCGGGGCATCCAAGCGGACTTGCTAACCGAAAGAGGCCTGGTGGGAGGCAGACGGATATTGCGGAACGTCTAAGCTGAATTCGGTATGATGGGCTATGGCGTGCCGAGTTTAGAGCCATCATAGCTACACCTCTCTGCGATGCCTTACCAAAGCTTCTGCATAGTATTTGTATCTTGGGGTTGCTTTTGAGCTTCATGACGATCTTGGACGACAGATAATACTCTACAAAACCGAAGCGTCAATCTTTAAGGAAATGGATACGGAGTTACCAGTATTGCTCAAGGTCGGAGCTCAATGTAGGTTAAGATATATTAATTACACGGGCCTAGGATCAACACAGGGTGGTATTTGGCACATCAAAGATCACCAGTTTAACTACCATGACCAAGGACCCTCATTCCACAGAATATTGCCATAACGAAAAGCCAGAAAAAGCGCCTAACTCATCATGAAATCGTCAGGCGTCATTATACGCCAAGGTGGTTTCCCCCGTCACATCTATCATAGCTGCCATGCGTCTACACGCGAATTACAAGTCGGCCCTTGTTGCACGGATTGAGCATTGACATAACGTAACAGAATAGGTGCGTGCATGATGTCTTCAGCTAGTTGGCCCTATCAAGGGTTTGCTACCAACCCCGGGAACTAAGTTTCCAAGCGCTGTTACAATGCAGTAAAATTGCCCATAACGGGAATGTGTTGCGAATAGGTAGCCTGCGGGACTTTTCTGGTCTCCTGCATTAGATCGCGGTTAGGGAGTAGCTACGGCTGACCAGTAATGTTACATGTGATTCTGCAAGGGCAATGCGTTGACCGGCCTTCTGATTCGGATGACTTGGAGGGCTCGCACACCAACATGCCAACCTATGACAGTATAGTGGGTGAGGGAGATCCTGAATACTTCCAGATTTACAAGGGCAGTAGAGGAGAGACCAGTTGGACCCGTTATGCTACTCTGTAATTATATTACTGCTTTTAGACACAAGCGTCGCCAGAATACACTGTATTATAGCTATAACAACAGATGATAAAAAAATCACAAAAATATCCAAGCCTCGAAAATGGTACAGGTTCTAAGCCTCATGAGGCAGTAGTAAGATATACATTCGGCAAGTCCATTGCCTTTATTGAAGCAGTAAAGGGAGTGTTGTGGACCTTGACCATTTCACCTCGTTATTCGTCGCATGGCTCACGCTGTCCATCGTTATGTCCCACTTAGACAGCGATGGCAATGGCAGCAGCAACAGCAGCACCACCGAGAGTGTAGCTGAAGCGCTCCACGCTGGCAGCACCGGTGAAGAGGGAAGGAGAAGCAGAGGCGGAGGCAGAGGCAGAGCCGCTGGGAGTGGAGGAGGCAGAAGCAGAGGAGGGAGAGCTAGGGATGACGGGGCTGGAGCTGGTGGAAGCAGCAGCGCTCTCAGTGGTGGAGGCAGCAGTGGTGGCAGCAGTAGTGGCATCGGTGGCAGAGGCAGCGGAGGTAGCACTGGAGGCCTCAGAGGTGGAGCTAGCGGACGAGGCGGACGAGGTGGCCACGTCCTTGTAGGCATCGACACCCTTCTGAATGGCGTCGGTGATACCGGAAGACAAGGAGCTAGCGATGCTAGACAGAGAGGACGGGACCTTGGAGGTGATGGCATCGGCCAGGTTCTTGGAAGCAGTGTACTGCTTCTGCAGCTGAGCGTAGACAGTGGCACCAGCCCCAGCGGACACGAAGTCGGATTTCTTCGAAATCAGATCATCAATGGTGGTCTGCACCTCCTTGGTGAGGTCCTGAACGGGGCCAGTGATGGTGAGAGCATCAGTGGCGCTGAGCTCAGATCCTCCGTTGACAGTAGAGACACCAGAGTTAATCTCCGAAACCAAAGAGGAAGAGGCGGACTCGACCTTGGAGGGGTCGCCTCCAGAGTAAGAGTTGATGGCCGAGTCAAGAGACTGAACTTGGGTGTTAATGTCGGAAAGGACGCTCGTGATGGAAGCAGCGTCACGCTCGACGAGGGTAGGCTCGCGAGCGACCTTGGTGGGGTTGGCCATGACACTGGTGGCCAACAGAGTGAACAAGGCAGCGGAGAACTTCATCTTGACGGTGATAACGACGGTGGTTGAATAGATATTAAGAGTAGTAGATATGTTATTATAAACAAAGCTGGAGAACTGAACGAGTGCTTGAGGCTGAGATTGGCTCTGCTGTACTTCTACTGAATGGCCGTGGGTGAGTCTCTTTATATACACCATGGACAGGTTAGAGCTCACATGGGAGGGAATTGCGGCCGAGGCGAAAATGTGGGCCAGGGGAAGATTTCCCTGCAATTCCTGGGGTCGACCTAATTAGCGTGCTCGAACCGAGACGTCGACCTGGTCCATGATACAAGAATTGGCTCGTTCCTGAAAAGCGCTTTGGTGATCGTCACTGTAATGATTGTTCTGGGCCAATGCGTTTGATTGCAGGGCCGGCGCTCATTTTCCTCTTTGAGCGTGGCCGGAACCTTGAGGGTTCCCAGTCCCTGGTTTCCTGGCACATCCTGACCCTATCATTGTCATTGCTGGCACGTTCGGTTGCAATACAGCAATAGTAGTAGATAGAATCGGAGAGAAAACAGTACCTAGCACCTGACCAGCGCAACAAAGTAATCATCGCGAGAAGCAATCAATTTGACTTCGATGGTAGGAGAACCAGAGCGTGGTGGCGCCACGATGGGCTCTACACCCGGCCCGCCCCCGGATTCTCATTTGTTGGTGAGTGGATGTTAGCTAATGCAGGTCGCCAAGTGTACAGGGAGAAGAGCAGGATAGCGCATCGGAAGTTCAGGGTCCGCGGGGGAGGAAGTGAGACAATGGAGGCCTAGTGGAAGTTAGCGAAGAGGAACTGTTGGAGAGGCCACTAAACGGTCAACCGAGTGCTACCCTCCGGACGCTAAGCGGAGGCCCACCCTCCCCTACCCCGCACCGCCTAGTCTCAATTTCGAGTCCTCTCGTTGGGCGATCCTCTTCACCTCAACACATTGCGGTAGTACGTCCGCAATCATCAACCCTCGTTCTACCGGCTATGGGTCATCTAGATCAATTGATGTGACGCCTAGATATTACTTTCTCTCCAAGTCAGGAATTGCTTCAATCTTACACAGGAATCTTGCACAACAGAACCAAATTTCAGGTAACAGCTGAGACGTTTGTTGATATCCCTTTTCTCCCTATTGACACTCGGGACTAACTCCGTGGCAATTCAAGTAGTGGATGATGAGTGGTCTGCAACTGGACTTTGCCTAATATAGATGCATTGTCGGTTACACCAGAAAACCCTCGAGACTAGTGGCGCATTCTCTAATGAGCTGAGCTGGCTAGTCGGCCCCGATGCCTGGCATATGCTGAGATCCCCGACTAATGCTGGTAGATGGGCCAATTCCTAGACCGTGCCCTACTCCATTGCTTAGATTGCGCCTCCCAATGACTGTCATAACTGCAACAGGATTTGTGCCGGACATTATGCCCGCGCAATGGAAGCTCATTCGTCCTCTACTTTCGCTGAATCCGGCCCAAATGCAACCTGATCTTCTGGCCTCGAAATCACGATGTGAACAAGAAGAACTTGGGCATAGATCCATCCCTGTGCGGCACATCTGTCCAATAAGACGACATCGCATCTGCCCGTTCCCCTTCCGGGAACAGAGTGGCAAAGTACTTGGCTTAGCTACTACTGCTCCCTCGGATCTCGCTCACCACCTAGCATTGACCTATGACAAAAGTCGTTGACAAACACTTTTATTTCGTGCCAGCTTAAGAGATTTGGATCCGAGGCTCCGCTCACTGGCATGTAGCACGAGATCTGAGACGCCAGTAGATAGCCTTGGTAGTTTGGGTGCAATTCCGTCTCTCAAAAGTGCCATTAAGGATCTGAAACAGTCCGGCGTAAGGAATCTGTCTTATGATGATGGCAATGTCTCACCCTGGGGAATATGTATGGCTGACATCAGGTACGATCGGCGCTCTTATCGTTGATGGTTGCACAAAGTAGCATTCCAAGTCCAGGTTACGGTCAGCTTGATTCAATGTCTCTCAGTTCGTATGTTGACAAAATCGTAATCTTTTGGAACAAATTAATTTCTCAACACATTTGTTTCTGGTGGACAAGCATCAGGGGAAAAAAAAGTCTGCATCCCTGCAAAGTGGCTCGCAGACGGCCCGATCGCAGGATACAGCAGCATTCATTCTCCCGCAAGGGAGCGATTCATCAGACATGTTGGCTGTCACGCAATGCTGGCCAATGCTACATGACTCGCATAATCACGCTGCATTAACCATAGTAGCAGTAGCATAAGGCAAGAGACAAGCACGGTACATGATCTGCCATCTACTCTCAAAAGCCCTCAACGCCCAGCAGTTTTGTTAGGTCCTTTACTCAGAAGACTTTTTCATTCGTATTAGTTGTGGCATCCAGCGTCTCATAGGAGATGATCATGCCCGCAAAAGGGTAATTTCCACTTGTTGGCAGATTGTTCTCAAAAAGTGGGCTCCCGCACCATAAGTAGGATTGAGTTAACGTTTGACTTTAGTTGGATGGAAAACTTAAAATCGATCGCTCAGTTCGGAAACTTGGAAGCGAATAGACTACATTCATCCAAGTATCTGGATGCTTTCTATTTCTGGTGGCAGAGCCTCTTGTGGTTTGACTTTCCCGTGGTGATCCTACCTGCTTATATTGGTTGGCGCAGTATGTGGTTGAGAGATTTCTGGTTCTGAACCTGATGATCGTCATCTTGAAACCAGTAGTAGATTGCCCGGAAACTACAGACTCATTCGACGATTTTCTCTGCTTGCTAGGCGTTTTCATCTTACTTCTGTTGTTTGTCCACATTCCTCGATCTCAAACATCAAAATTGACTTTTTCGCGATGTTTCTGCTTCACGTTTCACATATACATTTTTACAATTTCCTCTATTGAGACGGCACATTAGACACATTGCAATCTATCCTTCCCGGATAATAGCTGTTAGAAGGCTATATACTATCCAAATTCCTCTCCACCGCTGTGCACGCTTGGGGAGACTGGATCCTTCGGAAACATGCATAGGAAAGAGGCTTGGTCTTCTCTATGAATATTCTTTGCGTCTCGTTGTTGCGTTATTCTCGACACGTTGATAGCCTGGTTTTCCTCCCTTCTCTCTCCTCCCAAAACTAATACGGTTCTGACACAGCAATGAATTGAATTGGTCCTGCATATCTCGTCGGCTTTGGAACAGTGCACCTCCGAGTAAACATTCGACCCTTTACCGTTGCCCACGGGTGATCAGAGAGAGAGGAATATACTCATCGGAAACTTGATGCTGCCTGCCCACATAAGAAAAGGAGACCACCACAGGCGCTCCATCTCTGCAGGTGTCAAAGTCGCCATTAATTTCTACACCGAATTGCCATTACGACCTTTCGCTCGGGAACGGCTATACAGTCACCATAAGAGAGGTGGGAGACATATACACCCTCCGACAGAGTTCCCCAATGGCGATGCACTCCATGAAATCCACGTAGTGAAAGCAAACCAGGGTGTTAACATGCGGTATAGTTTGTATATGACCAAAGGGTGCTAATAACTTACCAAGTAAGCGAGTCAGAGTAAGCTGTAAGTCGCCGGTTTAGTTTATGCCATGAAATTGTTACGATGATTTGCCAGTGTCTATATAATTCATAGATCAGCTGCAAGCGTATTGGTAACTGCGAGTACTACACAATGTTACAGACCCCGAGACTCGCAGGTTGCATTTTGTGAATAGTAAGACCGATTAAAACCACGGTACCAGGGGTCAAGGCTCCCGCATTTACGATTTCAGCTTCTTTCCCTGCGCATGACATTGCTTTTTGTATCAGTGAAGACACCCACAAAGGTCTGATTGTGCTTTGTTTCCTGGCCATTGTTGTTTTTGACCAGTGGGCCTCGATATGCAAGCCATGTAACACTGTGTTATGTGTATTGTAAGGATAAAAGGGTCATCAATATGTACTTGACTTCTGACTCCCAGGTGATTGGAAATTGAAAATCAGCCCCGTCTGCAGTTACACCCAAATGACTTGATTTACAATGACTTTTCTACTAGTACCACCGGTTGTACACAGACAGTGTCCTCAGACCCACAATCAAGTCCAAATAACGCACCAAGCCATAGTAACACTTGAAAGTAAAGTGCCGGGAAACCTCTTTCAAACCACCCGACACTTTCTTCACTCTATAATAAGCGGGCACTTCCCTTTCGAAGCAACTTACCAAATAGGCTTAGCGCCGCCTGTGCCAGGTGTTTATCGACCCCACTACATACTTCTGCTCCCTTATTTCGCTCACACGCATCTCGCCATGTCATCGTCGCCTTCCTCCTAACTGAACTCTTCTCCTTCATCTAAGACTTTCACTCAAACGGCTCCACAATGGCGGGTGCTAAGGAAACATCTACTACACCTCAGCAAAGAAAACGAGCTCCCAAAGGACGTCGTACTACTGGCCCTGTTGCCGTCGGCGGCAATAACAGTGTTGCAGGACAGGAGCATACCTCACCGCAGAATAAGACCGGTAAAAAGTCCAAGAAAAGCAAGGGTAAGAGACGGGGACGGGGACACGACAAGAAGGTGCCCTCCGAGCCTGCAGAAAGTGTTGACCCTGTCAAAAAGACATCGCGGAGTGAGAATAGGTAAGTATCCGTTCTATGGGTAGCCAGGAGCATAGCACTGATGCTTTCGATATAGGCCTTTATCTACTACTTCAAGGGTGGGATCATCGCTAGCTGGCTCTCCTGGTGAGCTGTCAGCCACCCAAATGCAAAGTTTCCTTGAAGTTGGCCTAGCTATGATCGACGAGTCACCGGACACACGCAGGACATTTGTTGAAAGTCTGGCCACCGAGTCTGGTCTTCGCAAAGTTCGACAGATAGTTGAGACTCCATTCGCAATAACTTACAGCGTTCTGAAGCCTATGTTTGATCCACACTGTATATTGTTCCTTCGACTGGTCTCTCACAATGAGCTACTATCGTCACTTATACTTGAGAAGGCTGTGGGGACAATCTACAATGTCATATACGGTCCCGGTGGTCGAAGGGCAGTTGGGTTCTTCACAAGAATGACAGACTTCCTCACCCAGATCAAAACCGATGGCAGACATCAGAATTCTGTCCAGTTTGGTGCTGCGCGAAGCGAAGTGTTGTCTCTAGTTTCGAAGGTACTACTCCGTACTTTGACCTTGAATCATGAGGCTGCAATACAGGTAGATCTCAGGAGCATTGCTGGCAGGATTTATGACTGCTATCATGCCGATAATAGCGACGCCGGGGCCGGCGATGACAGCTTGCAGCGGGCATACGAGGACATACTCAAGATTCGGGACATCCTTTCTATGGGGGACTCAATTCCTATATCACAACAGCCCGATAAACTGCCGACCATCAGAACCAATCAGAAAGGCAGCACGAGGCATATTGTTGACCTCCCCGGCGAATTGTCTGAGCTTGGCCCTCGCCATGACAATGACAAAACGGCAATCTCGGATATTCAGATCCTGCCTACAAAATCAGAGATACTGAATGCTGACCGACCTGAGTTCCTCCCCGCACGATGCGCTACCGATTCCTCCATTATGCATCACGAGCGGGGCATCCGTCGACTTCTCGATAGTCAATTCCGCCTTCTACGGGAAGACACATCTGGTGTACTTCGTGAAGGTATAAGATTAATAATACACACATGGAAACTGATTGTCCACGGAACAGACTGGCGGCTGAAGCGCAAGTTTCTTCGTGACAATATGCCAACTCCGGTCCGAGTTTATTCAGGAGTCGAAATTCGACAAATAAAGTCAGGGCAGTTCAGAGGGATCGAAGTGGACTTGGAATTTGATCAGCTTCCTAGACTGAAAAATGTAAGTGCAGCAAAGCGAAAACAGTGGTGGGTTGACTCAAAGGCGTTAAAAAAAGGGTCAACCCTGCTGGCCTTGTTAGACGCAGAGGATGTGGATGACACATCCGCGATCTACTTCCTTGTCTCGAAGAGGGAGACCAGTTATATCGAAAGAAGCAAGCAGGGCTCTGGGCCTGCCGACCGTGTCAACGATGTAGTTAGCGATGGCAACAGAGCCATGGTTACCCTGGGGCTAGTAGGACCACCCAATCCTCAAGACTTGGAGAAGCTTATTTTGTTCTCGAGGAGCAATCCCTTTCCCCGACCACTCATACTCGTGGAATTTCCAGCCATTCCGTACAATTCTTTTGAGGGTATTCTGAGATGTCTTCAGGTGCTACATCAGAACCCAGCACGCATGCCATTTACTGCATGGCTAGCCCCAAGTACCGACAACCATGAAATGTGTGAAGCTCTGACGGAAGGTAGCACCGACGCTGGCCATATCAGTGTACAACCCCCTGCATACTTCCGAAACAACCTATTACTCGACCTTTCTTGCCTCCGGGGCCAAGGCGATGTTGAGGACGCAAGTCAGATACTGTCTATGTCTCTTTCCCACGATCCTAAGATTCTTTCGGCAGACCTCTCCAGGGTAACTGATTTGGACGAAGGCCAGGCAGACGCGCTCATTTGGGCATTACGGCGGAAGATAGCTTTGATCCAAGGGCCCCCAGGGACTGGAAAATCATACGTAGGGCTACAGCTAGCTCGATGCCTGCTGTACAACAAGGATATGCTGAACCTGGGCCCGATACTATGTGTGTACGTGAAAACTCCCACCTTCTAGTCCAGACAGTACTATATACTAACTTGTAAGTCGCAGATGCTACACCGCTCACGCACTTGATCAATTTCTCGATGGGCTTCTTAAATCGGGTGTTACCAATATCATCAGGATTGGCCCTCGCAGTGCCTCACCACACATCGAGAGTCTTTCACTGGAAATAAGAAAGCAAGAGCCTGGACCCCGAATTAAGGGTCTTCCTAGGATAAAGGATGAATCGCGAGTGAAGTTACTCAGCATAAGCTCAAGAATTGACGAACTCCTGAAGCAAGCCCAGAGCGGCTGTCACAGTCTCGTTCTTGGGGTTCTGAAGAAAAGATTCCCCTCCCACTCCAACCGCATAATTTCGGGGTCTCCTGGCCAAACGGACACGAATGCATTACAAGAGTGGGTTTCTGGAGATGCTCCCGGAGACTGGAGTAATGCTGATATTGTGCGCTCTATTGACCGACTCCTGCAGGAGGACGTCTGGACGCTCAAGGCTTCTGAGCGAATCCGTCTCCTTGGTTACTGGCAGGAGGCGGCTCTCACCGAGATCAGTCAACAAGTATTGACACTTCTAGAAGCTCATTCAGCAGAAAAAGAGCGATATACCTCAGCGTTCAACATTTCGGATGTGCAACGCCTGAACGACTGTCAGGTCGTAGGCGTAACTACTACCCAACTAGCAAACAATGCTGATTTACTCCGAAACCTCGATGCAAAGGTGCTCATATGTGAAGAGGCAGCAGGGGTTCTCGAATCACATGTCCTCACTGCGCTAATACCTTCAATCCAGCACGCTATTCTGATAGGTGATCACTTGCAGCTACGTCCACGCATCTCTAACCTTAGGTTATCAATAGACTATGAACGGGAAAACCCAAAGTACAACCTCGATGAGTCGTTGTTTGAGCGACTAGCGAATTTCCGGTTCGGAGAATCAACATCTAGTGGAGGTGGACAGAACCAGCAGGAATATAGCTTCCCGGTGATGCAGTTGAGCCATCAACGGCGGATGCATCCGTCCATTTCTGAACTGGTCCGCGAGACTTTATATTCGAAGCTCCAAGATCATCCTACAATGGCCTCATATCCCCTTGTACCTGGCATTGCTCACAGATTATATTGGCTCGACCATGATAACTTGGAAGATCCGACTGATCCTACAGAGCCAATGCAAAGCAAGACGAATACATGGGAGATTGGGATGGTAACGGCATTGGTGCGACATCTCTGTCAACAAGGCAAGTATGGGCCCGGCGAGATTGCCGTATTGACGCCCTATGTTGGACAGTTGAAAATGCTCAGAAATGTCCTGGAAAAGGAAATGACACTAGTAATCAGTGAAATGGACTCGGATGAACTCGTTGAATCTGAGGGGTTAGAAGTTAGTGGAACTTCTACTGCGCATGGGAAATGGTGCGAAAAGCGGAGAGCCACTCAGAAGGGAAGCCTCCTAGATGTCGTTCGATTGGCTACGGTCGACAATTTCCAGGTAGGAGATAACAAAAATCTGCAAATAATAGGTTTAACACAATTTCTACCAGGGCGAAGAAGCCAGTGTCGTTATTGTCTCCCTTGTTCGCAGCAACAAATACCGAAATTGTGGGTTTCTGAAGATGCCAAACAGGATCAACGTACTGCTTAGGCAAGTATTACACAGGGATGATACTCATTGTATAGATGCTGACTTGGTCTCCAGCCGTGCAAAACATGGCATGTATATTATTGGCGATGCAAGTACGGCGTCAACCGCACCCATGTGGTCATCCGTCATTCAGCTACTGGAAAAAGGCGCTAATATTGGCCGGAGTCTCGAGTTGCGTTGCGATCGTCACCCGTCCAAGGGGTTTTACGTTTCTTGCCCGAACGACTTCACCATACATGCCCCTGAAGGTGGATGTGCGGAAAAATGCGGACTAAGGCTAGACTGCGGCCATACCTGTGCTGTGAAGTGTCACTCAGAAAGACAACACAAAGCAGTGAAATGTATGGAGCTGTGCACTCGGATGAAAGAATGCGGCCATGCATGTCCAAAGAAATGTCATGAACAATGTGGGGAATGTCTGCAGGTGGTCCATAATGTCCTCCTCCCCTGTGGGCATTTAGCGGATGCTGTGGAGTGCAGGCAAATGGGCAATCTCGAAAAGGTGCGGTGCACTAAACGCGTTTCCCGCACTATGGATCGCTGCGGCCACATTGTCGAGATATGCTGCTTTGAAAATGATGGTGCAGTGAATTGCTTTCATCTGTGTGACAGCCCCCTGTCTTGCGGGCATACATGTCGACGTCTATGCTGGCAGTGTAGATACACAGAGGGCGAGTCCTACCACATTGATCATGGCCGTTGCCGAAACCCATGCGGCCGGGGATTCTCGGCTTGCTCGCACAGCTGTGGCCAACCATGCCATCAGGGTGAGCCCTGCCCGCCTTGTAATTTGACATGCGAAGTGCGCTGTCGGCACAGCCGTTGTGCAAAGACATGCAACGAGCCATGTCCCCCATGCGCAGAGACATGTGGGTGGAGGTGTGAGCATCGCGAACAGTGCAGCATGCCCTGCGCTGTCCCATGCAACAACATCCCTTGTGATTTACGATGCAAGAAGATAATCACAAGTTGTGGGCATCAATGCCCTGGTATCTGTGGGGAACGTTGTCCAGATCCTCGGTTCTGCCGGGTATGCTGTGGACCAGAAATTTTGGAGCAGAATGTTGATCTCATCGAGCTCAAGGCGTACAAAGATGTCGACATCGACCAAGATCCATTGGTATTCCTCTCCTGTGGTCACTTCTACACAGCATCCTCACTGGACGGCATAATGGGGATGTCTGAACATTATGAAGTGGAATCATCTACAGGCAGGATACTTGGTCCGAAACTTACACACCGACTATTGGAGTCTGGGCGTCCAAAAGGGTGTCCTCAATGCCGTGCACCACTTCGTGATATCGATCGCTATAACAGAATCATCAAACAAGCATTCCTCGATGAAGCAACGAAGAAGTTCGCCACTCATGCAAGCTTGAAGTTTAGTCACCTGCTGGAAGAAGTTGAGATCTGTGAGAAAGATATCGAGCGCGAAAGATCGGGTTTTGTATCTGAATGGTTGCAGGAGTCAGTCGGGACAAGAAGTGCTGACGAGGTCAAGCGCTCGGTTGAGGCTTATCGTGGAAGGGGAAACAGACTGTTGAGCAAAATCAAGGAGTTTACCAAATCTGTGGCAAAATCCGAGCAGCCGTTTGGGAGGGTCAGTGAGATACTCGCGTCAGCAACAGCGAGGAAGGCTAGCATTCCTGCATCACCGTTCCAATACAGTGAATCGTATATCCAAACCGGGTTTCAATCGCGCGGCCACGTTCTCGCACTTCGACTCACCTGGGTTCTTTTCTGGAACTTTGACACCATCTACAGCAACAAGCGAATTGACCCACGCATAAAGATGATTCTGGCCCAAGTGGTAACGAATCAGATTGGTGGTCTACTGAGTCGATGTGAAGCTCTGGCGAGGGATTGCCAGAAGGCTAAGTTTCTGCAGCAGGAGATAGAGTCCCGAACGTATTATGCTCTGTTCTCAGTGCTGTTCCTTAGCAATCAGGAAGCACGCGGTAGCCCTGTCGAGGGATCCACTGAAAAAGAGGTACGGGAAAAGGCACTGAAAGAGCTGAAAGACTGTGATGTCATTTGTTTGCGCCATTCTCAAATTCTATGGTCTCTCCGCGAAGATATCGAAAAAGCAAGAAGACTAGTTAAGGGCGGAACATTCTACAGCTGCGTTACCAGCGAAGAAAGACGGCAGGTGTATCAGGCCATGGCGGCACAATTCAGCGGTACAGGCCACTGGTACTACTGTGAGAACGGGCATCCGGTATGTGATCTCACCATCAATCCTCGTCAAGTACTAACTTGGATTGCCAGTTTGCGGTGGGAGAATGTGGGATGCCGATGGAAGAAAGTCGCTGTCCGCAGTGTGAGGCGCCAGTGGGCGGGCTCAATCATGAGTTTGCTCAAGGGATCCGCAGAGCAGATGACATGGATGTGGAGTTTGGCGGTTCCCTTTCTCTCGAGGCGGACGCAGACTGGTAAGCTGCCAATCAGATGATATTGATGTTGAGGTTGTTCAAACATGCACATGCGAGAGATGTTTCTGTAGTATATTTCGCCAGAAGCTAGCCAGCAGAATGATCACCGGCTTCGCGATAGCAAGGAGGTAGAGACATGAAACCAACTACTATGGTAGCACCAGCTATTACGTGACATCCGACAACTCTGAATACCTCTAAATGTATGTACTATAATTGATGGAGCATTGATTTTCAAGAAGAATGCACCACAAAACTCTCCCAGCTATCTCACAAGTCCGAGTGCAACCCGATGCGATGCGGGATTTTTGAGAGTGCATCCACGTCACGCACTGCCACCCCAATGAGTATCATCTACCCATGTGGAAGAGGTTGCGATGGCCATAGTGTATCTAGACTCTCAAAAACTGGGATTATACCAAGGAGTGGCTGCAATGTGCTGGCCAGCCTTATCGGGCGGGCATCCATTGTGAGTGGGATGGCGTTGCAACGTGTCTCGCCTCGCGTCGGCGGCATCTTCTTCCACTTCCACTTCCCCTCCCCACTGCCCCTCCATCCTCAACCCCTCGATCGGCATCCACGTCGACTGGCAGGAGCAAGCTGCAAGCTTTCGGAACCCAGGTATGAACCTGATACGCCAGATGTGCTGCTCTGAAGTCTAATTCTACGCTGCAGCTTCCTTTCATGCTCCCAGCTTCCATCAAGGTGCTGTCTGCTTGCTTTAATGTATCGACAGGGATAGCAATGGCGTTCACGGTGCAGGGACTGATGTGACCGACATAGCTAGGTGTAGTATGCAGCAGGAAATAGTCGTACCTCCGAACCAGAAGGGCTTCCACTACGGTTTCACGAAACTTGAGCGTGGCAGTGTCTGGTGCTCATACCACCCGTTTATCGCTGTCTTCGCTTTAACAATCGAATTTTACCTCTGCAGTACACCACACTGGCGGGTTATCGTCTCTGGCAGATGGAGGTGTCAACAGCTGCAGGCGGATAGGTTCAGGCATTGCTACATGCAGCTACCTTGGAGTACCCCGCAGTCACCATCTACCAATCTCCTAGGCCATACATCGTCTCAATCAAGAGAAACATGCATTATCCAACTTTGGTCGAATAGTGATGAATGGCGTCGATGCATGCTGTACGTTGCAATGCCCAAATGAGGTCACCCAACAGATGCGTCTGTGATAGCCAGGCTATGGCTATCGCGCATATCGTGCAAAATCGGACTGGAAGAATGTTATGGAATGGGCAGGTCGAAGAACATAAAAGGCGTCAAGAGCCAGCTGCTTTCTTAGCATCTACAACTCCATCTCTCTTCCTAATCTACAAGCTACAAGCCTCGATTCTCCGCCACCATGCCTCAGGACCTTAAGGTAGGAGAACATACATCAACATTGCTTCAGCTGCTGATGCTCATAGAACGCCCACTACTCCTATGACTACCTCCATGGGTTGAGGGAGAAGTACGAGAAGTCGGTAAGTGTTCCTCAACACCCATATTATGCTCATTTCTAACTATCACCTAGGCTCAAGACTTCTGCCGTGAGTATCTACAGAGATATGAGTCGATGGGATATTAACAGCAGCAGGCGGTATGACCTTCGAGGACGCCCTTGCCCACGTCAACTCTACCGGCCGCACAGACTTCACCCGGGAACAGTTGGAGGCCTTTGACACCAACCATGACGGCAGCATCAACTTTGCTGGTGAGTGTCCCATGTATGCCTCGAGAAACGCTGCTAACTGGTATAGAATACATGGAATTGATGCTCAACAACGACAAGGAGCTCGCGTTCCGTAATGCCAAGTTCATCGCTTAGATTGGGAGGATTGGCCGGCGCTGTATATAGGCCGCGATATAGCATGAATAAATGATTATGACAACTATATTAATGTCTTCATCGTTTGAGTCCGCTACGGCATGTGTACTGTGTAAACGCATTTCCCTCGTCGCTCTCGTCTCCTATATTAGTAATAATTCTTCCTGATGTCAACATTCAGAGTCCAGCATTCCACAACATTCATATGATGTCATGTCTCAATCCCTAACATCTTGCTGAAACAGGTACCGCTCTGTTATTTCATCGAGCAAGCAATATAGTAGGAAGGTCTCCCTTGCATGTAGTGTGATACTATTGGTGGCATCCAGTGTTGATCGTATTCAATATGACCAGTAGTCTCCACTTCAGCAGTGGGTTTGTGATAGCCAAGATATCGGCAGTAGTCCTGCAGAGCATCTACACCTCTTCATCTCACTTCACTTGTCCCTCTCTCACTACATCTTCAATTTCACAAAGTTACAGACATCATGTGGCTCTCTCTTGTGTGCAGTATTCTGCTGCCACTTGGGGTAGTCAACGCACAGTCTCAGTACCTCAATGACAAAACCAAAGGTATATCACATCGCGTCAATTCGAATTCCACTAACAGCACTAGAATTCGTCGTCAATGGGTCTGCCCTTCCTTTCGTCGATTTCGACATTGGCGAGTCCTACGCGGGCTACCTCCCCAACACGCCTTCTGGCATCTCGAGCCTATACTTCTGGTTCTTTCCATCTGCCGATCCTAATGCGTCCGATGAGGTATGTTGACCCCATTTCATTCTCTTTCGTGGCTAATAAACAGATCACCGTCTGGCTGAATGGCGGCCCAGGATGCAGCTCTCTAGCAGGCATCATGCTCGAAAATGGTCCCTTCCTCTGGCAACCTGGCACCTACCGACCCGTGCGCAACCCCTATTCCTGGAACAACCTCACCAACATTGTGTACATTGATCAGCCTGCTGGAACGGGATTCTCGCTTGGTCCATCTACGGTGGTCTCGGAATTCGATGTCGCAAGACAGTTTATGGACTTCTGGAGGCGGTTCATGAAAACGTTTGATCTGCAGAATCGAAAGATCTATCTCACCGGCGAGAGTTACGCCGGGCAGTATATTCCATATATTGCCTCGCAGATGCTGGACCAGGATGATGATAAGTATTTCTGGGTTGCTGGCATCCAGATCAATGATCCCTACATCAATGAGGTGTCAGTTTTGCAGGATGGTATGGTGCCCCTGCCACAGGCTATTATCTACTCGACTAAATTTGAATGCAGTGCCTGCTCTTGCGACCGTCAACCAGCACCGCTCCCTTTTCCCCTTCAATGACACCTTCATGAGCCAAATCACTCAGTTCTCTGATGACTGTGGCTATACTTCGTTCCTCGAAGATGCCCTTACCTTTCCACCTCTTTCCAAATTGCCATCAGTGCCCTATAATGCTAGCTGCAACACCTGGGAAACCATAATCAACGCCTCGCTAGCTCTCAACCCATGCTTCAACCGCTACCATATCCCCGACTCCTGTCCCACACCGTGGAACCCAGTCGGGGGTCCTGTCGTCGGCCAGGGTCCAACCAACTACTTTAACCGCAGCGACGTCCAGAAAGCCATCAACGCTTACCCAACAGACTATTTCGTCTGCAAGGATGGAATCTTCCCGACGGCCGACGGACTGGACACATCTCCCCCAAGCTCCCTAGGACCGCTGCCGCGCGTCATTGAACAAACTAACAACACCATCATCGCGCACGGCCTGATGGATTTTGAGCTCCTGGCGCAGGGAACCCTGATCAGTATCCAGAATATGACCTGGAACGGGAAGCAGGGGTTCGAGCGGGAGCCAGTGGAGCCGTTGTTCGTGCCGTATGGTGGACCATCGGGAGGAGGTGTGCTGGGAACGGCACATACAGAGCGTGGATTGACATTTTCGACAGTATTCAGTTCAGGACATGGTATGCCCCTTATCCCAGTATGCGATGAAGCGGGTTACTAACTGGAACAGAAATCCCAGAATATGCACCGGGAGCAGCATATCGCCAGCTAGAGTTTTTGCTAGGGAGGGTCGCGAATCTGTCAATGAGCTGATCGGGAGACAGACACCAATTAAAAGCAAAATGCATAATTGCAGGCAATAATTGAGCAGGTGCAGGTGACGGAGCAGAATGGTCGAGCTATCAGATCGGATAACTGTTCGGCAATGAGATTAGTGAAGCTAGACTAGCTCTGCTGAACTTTGCTTCTCCACCACAGCTATCGCCATTATAATCCAATCATCACTGTAATTCTACCTTGATCCCCTCATCGTAGACCCGTAATTCCGACAAACAAACAATATACGAGTCATGAACATCTTAATCACATCCAATTACGACCCCCAATTCTATATGGGATCTTAATGATCGACATCTTCGATCCGACCTCGGATCGGAAATTCCCCTCAAACTCTGAAGCCGCGCTCGCTGGGTCCACCCCGCATCTTCACAGTCAAAAATTTGAAGATTTCCCCTCAATTAATCAATTAATCCCTTCTCTATCTTCCACATTCCTTGTTCCCTCCCTTCCATACTATTTTTGCTTTCTGTATACAATGTCACCAACATCCGTACCAACCCACCAAACCGCCGCCTGCGTCGACAATCCCAGCCCGGGCGCGACCCTCACTATTCGCCATGATATTCCCGTTCCGGTGCCGGGAGCGGGGGAGGTTTTGGTCAAGTTGGAGTATACGGGATTTTGGTAGGGAGCCAGCCACGAAAATGCCCCGATTTTAGAACTGCGCTGATAGAGTTTTTGAAATGAATAGTCATTCCGATCTGCATAACATTAATGGGGACTTGGTCATGACGACGAATGTGCCGGGACATGAGGGGGTGGGGAGGGTTGTGAGAGGTGAGAATGTTGAATGGGATCATGATGTGAATTGCGGCTGATGGGGGTAGTTGGTCCTGATACTCCGATTGAGATGATGGGGAGGAGAGTTGGTGTTAAGTATATCATCCTGATCTAAAGGTCGGCGCTTTGGTGGGATGAACTAATGATGTGTCTATCTAGATGGCTGTATAAGACTTGCATGAAGTGTCCGACGTGCAAGGTGCAGTATACGAATTGTCGGAATCAGGATAATTCGGGGAGGGTGGGTTTCCTTACAGTGACTTTTAGTCATGGATGAAGCTAACGGCAGTGATGGCAGAACGTTCCTGGGACATTTCAACGTGAGATATCTGTTATCCCATATGAAGACGATACATTCAGCTTATACTGGTATAGAATACGTCGTCTCTCCCGCAAATTTCGTCTCTCTGATTCCAGAGGATCTGAATCCCGAAGCTGTCGCGCCGTTGCTATGTGGTGCGTTTCATCCTCATTCTCTCAGCAAGATAACCACTAACAGGTTCAGCCGGTCTCACTATGTACGGCGCACTCAGCAAGGTAGAAAAGCTGTATGAAAAAGGAGATTGGGTGGTTATTATGGGTGCAGGTGGTGGACTGGGCCATTTGTATGTCTTCCGTGACGATATCACGGACAATAGCTGATGGGTGTGTGTGTATAGGGGCCTTCAAATCGGCAAAGAGATGGGATACAAGATGATTGCAGTAGACAGGTAAGTTCCTCCCCATTCTTGCCAGACAGCACTAACATCTCTCAGCCCATCCAAGAAAGACCTCTGTCTCGCATCCGGTGCATCAGCCTTTTTCGACTTCAAAGATGACAACGTACATCCCCCCCTTTTCCGTCTTTACATATATACTAATGCCTAACCAGTTAATCCACAACATCCAATCTCTAACCGACGGCGTGGGCGCCCACGCCGCCCTCATCGTCGTCGGATCCGAAAAAGCCTACGAGCAAGGCGTTGCTCTTCTCCGTCCACTCGGCACACTCGTATGCGTGGGCTTCCCCCGTCCGGACTTCCATGTGCCTGTGGCACCGCACCACTGCGTGGACCATGGACTGCGGATCCTCGGTAGCGCGGTGGGCACAGAGACAGAAATGCAGGCATTGTTGGAAATGGCGAGAGCAGGGAAGGTATCGACGCATTACGAGGTGTTCGATCTCGAGCAGATTAATGATGTCGTGGCGAAGATGAGACGGTATGCGGTCAGTGGGAGGGCAGTGTTGCGGATTCCGGGAGCAGCAGCTGCGAGAATATAACTGTACAGTAGATGATAGATGTACTCGATAGCACAACATATAGTATATACCAAATCTTATTCCAGCTAAGTACAACATAACTAATCAATAGTATCAACTAACCAAACAACACCTGACCCAGGATACTCAGTATCTCCACTCATCTCACCCCAATTCACTCACTCACTTAAAGCCCTCCAAAAAACGACGCCAGCCCACCCGCCGCCGACGAGCTACTCGCCGCATCCGAGCTAGAACTAGAAGTAGTACTAGTACTCGTCGACGACTGAACCTTCTCGGCCAAAAAGCTCGCCGCATCACCCGCATCCATCCCATACGTCAAATGCATAGCAGTAACAATCAACGTATCATCACAGACGAGATCACCCACAGCACAATAAACCTTGACATCATCCTTGGGGTAGTTCGGGATCTGTCCATGGTCTTGCACGTTTCTCGTGAACCCGAAGAGCACCACACCCTTGATTTGATCTCTCACTGTCGAGCTGACTTCTTGGACGGCGTTGTCGATTACGGCGCTTCCTTGACTATACCCATCCCCGAAGGGGATTATATTAGCATTTTGCCGCAGGCAGCAATCATATTGGTATATTGGGGAAGGAATACCTATAACCACCCGCGACAATCTTCGTATTAGGACACTTCGAATTCGCCTCCTCGAACATCTGCTTCGCGGCAGAGATACTCCCCGGATCAGTGTTCTGGGGCAGCGCATTCTGCACCAGTCCGGCGCTGTATTGTCCGCCGACACCCTGACAGGCGACTTTGTCGGATCCGAGTTTGGATTTCAGGCTGTCGCAGAGGGGAGGGCCGATTATGGTGCCCTATATATCCCATTATTATTATATTAGCCTAGCCCTCTCCTATTTCTTTCTTTCCTTCTTTATTGTCATCGGAGGTAAGTAGCATTTCCTCCGGAATTGGGATATGGGGTAGGTAGGTGGCATACCATATTCCCCAACTCAGTCGAACCCCTTGCAAAAATCAACGTCACATCCTTGCAGCTGCCCTGCTCGAGTTCGTTGGCTGTAGAGCCCGTGCCGAATTGGCGTGCGTAGAGGGATCCAGGGTCGGATGCTAGTGGGGTGGAGATGGCCAGGGTGGCTAGGGAGGCGGTAAGGAGGAGGGATTTGAGGGGGGCCATTGTTATTCTTTTTTTGTTTTGTTTTGAGAAGAAAGAGGAAGAATAATTAATGTGTGCTGCGCTGCAGACTTGGTGATTGGAAATTAGGGTAGTAAGTGGTAAAGAAGGCGTGAGAATGAAAGAGTGGACTGAGTTTGAGTCTGTCTGGGTGTGTGTGTGTGTATGTCTGGGGGATCTACTACATACTTATATACAGCTAACCATTCTATGGATCAATTACTACACTTACTACTAGTAAGTTCTACTAAGTGAAAATAAGAAGATTCCGAGGTTAGTCTCTCTCCCTCCAGAATACTCCGTATACCTCGTGCTGGGCAAGACAAGACAGGGCAAGCAGGGTCCGACGCAAAAATGAGTCGAAATGAAACAGAACTAACTACCTAACTAGACTAGTAGATAGACCCTTTCTACACAGTTAGTCCACTATCCAACGAACTAGCAAGTATACCCCGGGCTCAACAGTGGGAAAACTGTTTCAGGGGATCGGCCGCTTTTCTACGCTGGGAATAGTCCCCCGGAAAACCAGGGTTCATAGGCATCCCAGTTAGGGTTCCTCCGGAGTTCATCCGACGTCCGTCCGTTCATCCAACTAGATATCCAATCCAATCCAGGGACCACGGAAGGGTCCTGTTACAGGTTGGGTGGTTGGTTTGCCTTGGGCAGGTATGTGGGTGATTTAATTAACCTGTAGCGGGTGGCTTTTCCACTGTAAACTCAAATTCCATCTTAAGTTCTTAACCCTCGTATTCTTGTTGATGGTATAGGCATCCACGTTTACGATCATCAACACAACCGTTGTTTTGGTTTAGTTGGGTGGAAAAGCTTGTCGGTTTGAACTGGTTTTTGGGTCGAGTGTGTCTTTGCCGAGGTTGGATGGGGGGATCGTCAGGGACGGAATTGACTGATTGAATTTGACTGAGTACTATGTGTGTTATCTAGAAAAAGTTCTTCTGGAATGCCGTCTTTTTCTTCCGAAAGGATGATCAAAATTGGGTTCCGGGTGGAGAGGGTCTTCATCACTAGGATTAACAGTCCATCAATCAATTAGAATCATGATCAGGATCACGTCGAATGTCTACAAAACTAGGTTGATTGAAACATGCCGTGTCTATGGTCTTCTCAATTTGTGATCTTGTGCTATCCACTACACATTAATTATCTTCTAGTCCTGCCTTTATCCGGATAACCCGGAAGGTCCTCAACGTGCCGTGTGCATTTTCAACGGTCTCTGACACCATCCGTGTCAGGGTTCAGTCCCCGCCGTCCACATGCTTGGTCAATGTCTCAATGAAAGACTCGCCCCATTTCGCACTAGTGTTTGTCTCGATAAAGTGTCGCAACGTTTCATATCGACTCTTGCGATCCTCGTCATTCATCGTGACCGCTTGATGAATTGCATCAACCATCTCTGACATATTCGCCGGATGGAAAGTAATACATCCCTCCTTCATGAAAGACGCCGCGCCGGCAAACTCGGATAGCAGGAGCACTCCATGTCGCTGCGCCTGGCACGCAACGTACTCGAACGAAACCAGGTTCATCCCATCCCGCGTCGAGGTCAGTAAGCAGGCATCGGCAACCGAGTACAAGGCCGTCAGTTCGCTGAAGTTGACGGACCGGTGCATGTAGATCAGTGGACAGCCATCGGCGGTAGCTAGACTCATCAGCATCATGGACCAACATCAAAGCATAGGTCACTTACAGTGCTTGCCATTGATCCTCCCAGCCATCGTACTCAACTCCGTCTCTAGATCCTGATATTCCTTCACATCCTCCCGACTAGGCACCGCCACCTGAATAAGCACCACCTTATTGCTCAACTCCGGATACTGATCCAAGAAAGCATCATAGCCTTTCAACTTCTGGTCAAGTCCCTTGATATAATCCAGCCGATCCACCCCAACAATAACCTTCATCCCCGAATACCTGCGCTGCAACTCCCTTATGCGATTCTGCACTTCCTCATTCTGCAGCGCATCCGTAAACTTCTGCGGATCGATGCCGACGATGAACTTCTCCGCAACCACCTCATGCCCCTCATACTCCAACGTCCCTGACTCTTTTACCTTCGCATCAGCCCTAATACATTTTGTCAGCACACCCCCATACCCTAAGAGGAACACAACCTACAGAGTCTCCGCGCAAAGCACAAAATTCCTCTTATACTCATCCGTATGAAATCCAATCACATCACTCGCCAGCAACCCCCTCAACAACTCCTTCTGCACCGGCAGACCCCGCCAAAAGTCTCCCGCTGGGAACGGCGTATGCAGCGAGAACCCAATCGCGCAATTCTTCCCCGCCAGACGATCCCTCAACAGCCGCGGCAGCAGCATAAGATGGTAATCGTGCACCCAAATCAACGACCCCGGCTTAGCTGCCTCGGCGATCGTATCGGCAAAGATCTCGTTCACGCGTTGGTAAGCTTCCCAGGGACCGTCTTCGAAGTTAATGCCGGATTGGTAGTGCAGGATAGGCCAAAGGATGGCATCTAAACCAGAGAAAGAAATATTAGCATACTCTTCTTATCATCTTAGGCGGTATAAAAAAAGCTGGGTAATATCGCACTCGAAAAGTTATTATAGTGATTATTCGCCAACTCATTATCCAAGAAAATCGGCACAGCGTTATGCTCATCCAAGCTCTGGCGGATTTGTCCCTGTTCCTTTTCATCGGTCACGTCGATACCTGGCCATCCGAACCAGCTGAAGGTAGTCGTTTTAGTCAATCCTGATAGGGATGTGACGAGACCTCCACTGGAAAGGGAGGATTCGTATCCCCCGTCGACCTTTTTCAGCGACAGAGGGAGACGGTTCGAAACGACGATGAGGTTGCGCTTTGTCATATTGGGCTGATTCGTAACAAATCAACGCGATCATTGGGGAAAAAATTCACTTGCAATGTTTCGAGCTGCATGTTGCGCTGAGCAGGGCGCGATGGGGTTTGTATAATAATATCTCTCCGACGGAATAGCAATACGTCAGCATGAGGGCACGACTCAAGGCCCGCACGGGTGGCAGAGGGGCACTCAAAGAGTCAAATGAATGCCTTATTTCAACCCCCTGGAGGGGCACCCTGTATATTTCATGTCTGGACCGTGGGCTGATCTCCGCTACTAATGCAACGATGTTGCGATCTTGCCTGGTTATGTTGGATGTGTCAAGCTGGGCCGACGCGGTGGCTGGTGATCATCCAGTCGTGGCCGACGTCATTGTTGGTCATCTGACCCTATAGAAACATAGTATAGTAAAATGGGCATTACGGCCAGTAGGTGACAGCATGGTCAATGTTATTACGTATATACACGAACAGTAAAAATCCAATCAACTCCAGTCCAGTCTTTTCGTCCGCCCAATGCAGTGCCTGTGCAACTCCGTCTCCCGCTGATGCCACAAAGTGTAGAAGATGCCTACCTCATCCGCTTGGATGGACTCGGCGTACGCATACGAGATTCCCGCTCGCGGGTCCGCTCAGACACAAAGTCTTTGGTTGTGGCCTGCTCCAGCATGAGCGGCGCGTCCGGCTTCTCGAACCCAGTAGCCCCCTGATTCGGCGCTCCCATGTATCCAATGGAGTTATGTTGGTAGGGGTATTGAGGCGGCGCAAGCGACGGGTGATGCTGTGCGGACGACTGTCGAGAATAGCTAGGGGGCGCAGAGTAATCGTGTTGGTTGAGACGGTTCCTGAAAGAACGGAAGGACCAGTTGCTGACAACGGTGACGGTCGAAATCGTAGCAAGGAAAAACATCTACAATATTAGCCGATAACTTGCTTTGGGGAGGGTAAACCTACAATCGCCTTCCAGCTGATAGGGTCGATAAAGCTGTTGATGATTACTGCCATCGTATGCGCCGACACCTTAGCCCGCCCGACCTTGGCCGGATCCCGGTTCATGCATCGCTCCCAGTTTTCACACACGCTTTCCAAGGCCGGCAGTCTATCCCCTCCTGCGCATCGATTGTCGACGTAACTCTTCGCGCATGCCGCCATTTCAGCCAGGATCGTATCTGACACCTCCTCGGCCGCCTGCTCGAATTCTGCCCGGATCGCTGACACAAACCCAAAGACCACATATACCGCAAGCGAGAACAACGACAGGTTCACCACCAACTGCGCCCACCAAGAAAGAATGCTAGGGACATTCGGATGTGCTTCCAGGAGGGCAAAGAAATCTGAGAATGAAGTCAGACGTGATCCCGTTTGAGTCGTCTCCGGCTGGCCTGGTCCCGGCTTCTGTCTTTGCTTGGTTGGCTTGAGCTCACTGCTGCTTGGTCGGTCACTCTCATCGTCACTGTCCCTTCGTAGTTGTAGATCCAGCGCCTTGTCCCTCCGCCGTCTCTTCTGCACCCGTCGTGCCAACGCGTTGGAGTAGTGGCTCACGCGGGGTATCTCGCCGCGCCCCGGGCTCGGCGCAAACCGTCCGTACATGCTAAACAGCGAGTTCCGATGGGCTTTTGGTTGCTCGGGGGTATCTTCGTTGTCGGCATGTTCGGGGGAAGACATGTTCTCAGCGCCGGACGAGAAGTCGACATCGAATTTGCGAGGCGTCATAAATGCCGACTGATTGAAGAACGGCTTCGGAGTCGCGGGGGGTTGCTGCGTCTTGGTCTGGGAGAAGAGGAAGGGCTGGGAGTTGGGCTCTCGCAGAGCGGGCATCGTTTTCTTTTCGGGAGAATCGAAAATGCTATGAGGGCCTGTGGAGGAGCTTGTTAGGCGCCAATAAACAAATGTTTGTCTCCAAGAGAGCTGCATCCAAGACCCACGTTTCTTCTGATTGTCATGCTGCATGCTGAGCTGGTAAAAGGGCGAGGTCACATCTCCGGGGGCCCTTGTCTGCCATTCAAAGTCCATCGGACTCTCCGCCGTTCGTTTATCCATCTTTGAGGATAGGGACGACGAAGTGAATGAAGAATGAAGATGGTTGGTGGAGATGAAGTGGTTGTGACGACAATGAAGGGTGATGAGAAGGAAGATCGGAGATGCGGACTTTTCCGATTCCTGTCTTTTTTTGTTTTGGTAAACAATCCAGACTCGCCGCCGAGCAACGACTGGAGTCCCATATGCCACCCGTGGCAGTCGCAGTGATATACACGATCTTCCTTTTGTTTTATAGCTAGTTTATTTAAAGTGGGCTTAATGTAATGAAGTTGATATCCAAGTGTTATTAAATTGCATGCGGCTGCAGACAGTACTGGACTGTGACGTGCAGCAATCGCCCAGATGCACCTCACGGTCGCAGTTGTCCTATTAATAGCCTGACAGTCAGTAATTATGATCGCCAATCGAGTGAATGGCTGGCTACTTCCATTCGAACAGCACAATTAAGGGACTAATCCAATTAGCACAATGGCATGGCATTTGCGGGGGGCCATCACCCCGGACTCCCGTTGCGACTCGTCGGTCGCGCCCGCTTAACCTTTTATTCCCCACCAGACTCCCCTCATCCTTTGAGAAGGGTTCACTAAATGTCGTTTCTGTCATGATAAACATGATTCCATTGCTGGGATAGTATATTCGGTCTAAGCAATACTACAGTGGGGATCATTAATGAACGCTGAGAAACAGAAAGAGGACAAGCAACCCCGGACTTCCTCCGCGTGTCGATCACAACAGAACGAGTGACTGGAAGCAGGCGCGAAGTGATGTACAACATGCAGAAATGTCAAAATGAATCAGTGATCAGTCTGTGTCCAACGCCAGAATCAAGGACTGTGGATAGGGATATCGACGCCAAAAGCACAAATGAGAAGAGGAAGCAACAGACGTGTCATAGCTTGATCCGATCGACCAGCTCAAAGTCATCGTCGTCAGCCATGTAGCCCAGGGCAGTCTCACCCTCATAAGAGATCATCTCGTACTCCTTGACAATCCGCTCTGTCTCCTTCGTCTCGAACTTCTCGACAGCCTTGCTCACAGCATCAGAGAGTATAGTCTGGCCCGCCACATCATAGTCACGCAGCGTATCCTTCCCCTCAGCGTCATCGATAATCTTCTCCGCCGCGGCAGGCTCATCGATATCATCGCTGGAAGAATCCGACGTTCCACTGTCGAGAGCCTCACGGACGTCAGCGCGCAGGGCGATCTTGGCGTCGCTGAGATGATGGTTGGTTTCAGCCTTTCGCTGGAACCGCATCTGGCGTGTCAAGCTAGCGGCTGTCAGCGACATTTCTATTTGTCAGGCACGGAAACATACGTTGTGTAATGAGTCGCTGGCAACCTCGGCCTAGCCTTGTGCAAGACATGGGAGTGGACAGCTTGGCTATAACGAGGCAGGGTAGAACGGCTGCCGTACGCCCACTTGGCCTTGTGGTCGTGAGCCCTTTTGGCCTCAACGCCAGCACGACGGATATCAAGCAAGGTGTCAGACATGACTGGGAGGATGGTTGGGTGTCGACGGATGCGGGAGAAGATAGTCTCAGATATATACACGGAATAGGTAAACCACACTCGGGGTGATGGGTGGCGCTTGCCTCTGTTATTGAGGGATGTCTGGAACAGGGGGAATATAAAGCCAGGAAATTGAGGCGAGAGCGGTGGACAAAAGACTGAATACTAAGGCAGACCCGCGAACCAAAAATCTCCGATAAACAATAAACAAGAGAGGTTACAGGGCGTCTTTGGTCTGAGTCATGAAGAGGCCCCGGCTGGGCTTCCAGTCATCGACGACCCGAGGATGTCGAGCGGCAAATGCACACAGTAGACTCTCACAAAGATGGGGAATGAGTAATAAAGTGATCCGACAAGGAGACCCTTCTCTGGACAAGTCGAGAAGAGGACAGGAAAGAGGCAACAAAGTGACACCTTGGGGGTGAGCTCGTCATCCAGGGGAAGATATAACTATCTCCAACCGCACGCGCTCCGAGGGGGGAAGACTAAATAGGCAGCACGGGGTCCGCGCGAGGCGATGCTGATTATGGCAGGTCATCTGTTGGAAATCATCTATCGTCATCGTAGCCTGTAGCCTGTAACCTACTAGCTATTAACTAATCCAAGGAAAAAAGACTATCTCTACTATCGGAGGGGGTGGGAAATCAGCTATCAATCCGGCGCGGCAGTTACTAGACTATTCCCCCCTGGATTGTTATCGTTGCTGCTGCTGCTGCTGCTGCTGCCGATCCCCCGAGCGCCACTTCTCGACCCACGGTTTAGCGCCCCCTCAGTCTGCTTCTCACTAAGTAGTTCAGTCGATTCCCGAGGTTAAACGCGCAAATACCAGAATTCCAGTCTCCGGGAAAGTTGGAACTTGCCGGTGGTTCTTTCTTCCAAGGCTGAATGGGAAAGGAGGATCCCTCCAACAATAGGGCCAACTGCATGAGATGTGATCCACTGCCTCAGGCACGTTGTGGTCGATCTGGAACGTCACTTGTCAAGGATGGCACGGTAATTGATTGCCATGCTGAATGGATCGGTTCCTCTGGATCGGAGTCTCTGTCTGGGACAAGGAAAATGCCGCCGTAAATCAAACCCTGCATCTGCCAATCGCCTCTGCTCGTGATTACCCGTGACATTTCCTGTTATCGGGGGGCTTGTCCTGCTGAGCGGGTGATCCCATGCTCCGAAGCCATCTGCGATCTGACCGTAGTTAGTGTGGGCAGCTGACTTGATGGCTGCGCCAGTCACTTGCGATGGATGTAATGTGATGTATGCAGCTTAGTTAATAAGATTGTGACATCAGCTGGAATGTTGTTTGCTGGATGTACAAAGGAAATACTTCCTGTTCGGTAGTTGGCTTGGCTCGTATTGCTGAACATCCTAATGATTATTGTGCATTGTGTTAGGTAATTATCTCCTTTGTGTCAGTATTCAACTTCCATTAACGCCATGTATAATACTGGCAACTGTCTACTGGTAATAATGCACATACAAGGCTATGTCCCTCTACAGAGTACCTAGTAGATGTCGTAATACCATCCCTGCTAAGACATACGTACTAATATGAGACACAGCCTCGAGATCTAGGTTGCAATACCCCACTCTCAGCCTGGCAGGAACAAGTTGAGTCATAGCCTGGCGTCTAGAGCAGATCCCAGAATGGTCTCCGACTTCTATGACACTTACCTACCATAGTAGGATACATCAAAGTAACCTACCAAGGAATACTATGCCTTCCTAGTAGTCCACAGCCTTGTGGATTGATGGTCTTATAAACGCTGCTTGGCATGTGTCATAATCCAGAGCTATGTTGGACAAACTGCAAGTTGAGGCAATTCATTATGATTCATATTCTCGCAGTTATTGGCTGGGCTATCTTCCTGATAATCTCAACATGCATTAGGGGCAGCTAGGTTTACAGTATAGAAGCACCAATATAGCCGAGGTATATCGTCAGATCACGTCTTTCCAACTTTCCTCTTTCGTGCGGTGTCAAAGATAGTATATACCAAACCCTAATGCTTCAGGCATAACATTCGAGATCGAGCCTCTATACCAGAGAACATGAATATCAATCATAGTAAACGATTGAAACAATATATTTTCCCGGCAAAACACCACCATGCAATCCATAATACTATCCATCCAGCGTCCAGCACCAGATGCCAATCCCAAAGTACAAAGCAACACCATACCATAATACAATACACTACTCATCCATCTGCCACTGATAATCCAGCGCCTCCAACCTCCCCTTCCGACTCCTAGCCAAAAACCACTCCTTCTCGAACCCATTCCCCCGATCCACCCCATCCCACCGATGTCCAGGACGAATGCCATACCGATTCGGCGCAAACCCCCCCTTATACAACGGCTTGCCCGTCCGACTCGTCCCTCCCTCCTTAACACTCGTCAAGAACTGCGCCGCCGGATCATTCCACCTCAACTTCCCCTTCAACTCATCATTCAGCTCCTCATCCTCCGCCGTCCTCGCCAACGGCATAGCCCTCACATCCCTCAACTGCTGCTTCCTCTCCTCCCTCTCTCTCCTCTGCACATCACCCATCAGCGCCTCCTTGGCCTCCTCCTCCTTCGCCTTCTTCTCCTCCTCCGCCCGTCTCGCCTCCGCCCTCTTCAACGCCACATTAATAATCCGTCCACTCGCATCACGATAAATCGTCTCCTGCGCCTTCTCCCCCAACGCTGACTCCTTATACTTCGCCGCATCCGCCTTCTTCTTCCTCTCCTGCGCAGCGACCATCGCCGCCGTCTGCGCCGCCGTCTGTAATCCCGCCCGCGCCCCGGACTCCATCTTCACCCCTCCATCTTCCTCGTCATCTTCCTCCATCCCCTCCACAACCGGCGCATCATCATCACCACCCCCTTGTTCACGCCGCCGTTCCTCCCTCTCCGCTATCGCATCCGCTAATATCTTATCCGCCGCGTCTTGCTCAGTAGTACCCGGCGTAAGAGTCTTCCACCCGGAGGTCTTCTTCCGTCGGAACTCGCCTGTCCGAGCACCACTGACTATTGACGGCGCGTCCTCGTCATCATTAAGGAGATTGTTGCCCGCGGAGCGGAGATCAGGCGGGTCGTCGTCGGCGATGATGAGACCGGTGGGAGTGGAGTCGGTGGGTTTGGAGCTGTTCTTCTTGCGTTTCTTCTTAGGACGGTCGGGCGCAGGGTCCGCGTTTAGGTAGTTTTTCGCGAGGTAGTCTGCTAGGGAGGACATTTTGCAGTGTGTATGTATAATTTGGGTGGGTGGTAGGTAGGTAGGTAAGTGACGGAGTAAGTGAAAGGTCGGTATCTGATAATCGGACGAGGGATTTTCCGGGTAAGCTAGCTAACTGCAACTAACTTACCCCAGTGATGTAGTTTATGCCTTAGGCATGAATGTAATATATACCACCTTCATCCACTCTCATTCATACATACACACCCACATTCATATATAATATAAATGAAATAAAAGAAATGAAATAGCAAGATGCCCCGCACCGACGAAGCCGACCACTTCATCAACGCCGTCTACTCCGCCGTACAAGAGATCCCTCGCGGAAGGGTAACAACCTACGGCCATATCGCGACGTTATTAGGATATCGTATGATCCCACATCCTCCCATCTACTAAATCTACATATTAATGATATTCTATTCTGGGGGAAATCAAGCGAAGCGCCCCCGCCAAGTAGGAATCAGCCTGAAACATCTCCCCGCCGCAGAAACAGACAACTATTTCCATTCGGGAAATGTGCCCTGGCAGAGGGTTATTAATTCCAAGGGGATGATTTCGCATCGGTCTGTCATATCTCTTCCTCTCCCTCTTTGACATCTTTTGGGGGGCGGAGGTGGTGGTGTATTGGCGATACTGATATGTGTGTGTACTGTAGAGAGCCAGGGAGTGCGGAGCGACAGGCGGAAGCGTTACGCGGGGAAGGGGTGGAGGTGGAGGAGGATAGTATGGGGGAGTGGTATGTGGATTTTGGACGGTATGGGTGGTTTCCGGATGTTTTGCCTAGTGAAATTACTAGTGATGATGATGAGGGTAGTAGGTAGGCTACGCAGATGGATTCTCAAGTGAACAGTGACTTCCATTCATGCACACAGTATCTACAGTTCCCCTCGGATAGATCCCATTTTCGGCCCATGCTTCCCCCCATCAGATCAGCAGTGGGAGCATGTATCAAACATGGCACCAGACACGGACAAGGAAATAAGTAGGATAGGATGGTAAGCTCGCGACTCTATAAGTGGAAAAGTTGAGAGAGAAATCGGACAGAAAGAGAAAAAGGTCGGGGAGGGCAGTGCGCATGCAAGCATCATGTTCAAGGCAATCATAAACATCCAGTGAACGGGCCAACGCAGCCAAAAAGAAATGGTAGTAGAGTATAAAGAGGTCCGCCGCACGGTAACAGAAACAAGGAAACTCGTCACCCGACTCGGCTGACGCTTGTGGTCAGGAGTCCTCATGCCTAAATGTACTTTTGTTTATCTCCGTTTCACTTCCATCGCCCATCCGTCAATGCCCTCGCCGCGGCTGCCGGGCGTTATGCCCAGATCAATCCCGTCCATACCGGGTGTATCCCGCATCCATTCATGGGATGCCATGCCGCCGGCATTGGCGCGCCGCTCCGGGGACACTTCGAGCATGGGCAGCAGGAACTCGCTGATGCGCATGCTCTCCTCGACCGAGAAATGATACTTCTCCCGCAGCACATCCGGCAGGGCCCAGTGGCGTAACCGGTGGATGTTGCGCAGTTCGCCTTTGCGGTTGAAAATCTCCTGCGACCACTTGCCCGAGAGACAGAGAGACTTCGGGAACGGTCCCAGAAGCTCAATGATCTGCGCGATGTGATCGTCATCTTTACCATACTTGGTACCTGATTGCGGATCGAAAAGATAGTCGCCAGTGATGAGTTCGAATACCTGCAGCAATTGATTAGACTCTACACGACCGACCGGGTTTATCGGACATACCATGCAAGCCATACTCCAAATGTCTGTGCTCGCGCCCCATTTCGAGCCCAGGATCACTTCCGGCGAACGGTACTGTCGCGTTTGGATGTCGTTGGTGAAATGATGGCCGACCCAGCAGGCATTGCCCAAATCGGCAATTTTCACGGAGATTATATCACATTCCGGCTCTTGCTCTTCGCTCGACTGAGACTTGTCGAGCGAAATGCCCGATACCTCCCGTTCCAGCAAATCACTGTAATCATTAGCCATATCCCTCACGCAAGAGAAGATAACCTACGCAGTCTTTTCCCGTTGCTTCTGCTTCTCATCATCGTCCTTGATTCCGAGCATCTCCTTCATCGATGTACTTTCTGCATTGGGAGTCACTAGACCAGTCAGCAATTTCGTAGCAATGATGAGGCGACGATACATACCAGACGACTCGCTGACCATCTGACTAAGACTGCTGTGGGAGTTTTGCGAACTGTGCTTGAAGTCGAAGCTGGTATTGAGCGGACTCGGCAGCGGTTGACTCCCAGTGATCAGGGTCCGGCGCCGTCGCCGACCATTGCGATTGTCTTCCTTCTGCTCCTTCTTCGCCTCTTCTTTGACGTATGTCTTCACGATCTGCTCCACGTCGCCGATCTCGATCAGCACGTTCTCCGGCTTCAGATCCGTGTGGATGATACCACATTCCCGATGAAGGTAGTCCAATCCAAGCAGCACTTGTTTTGTGATCTGTTTCACCAAGGCCATGGGAATACCGCGGTGGTTCCATCGCTTGATCAACCCGAGCAAATTTTCTCCCAGCACTTCAAACACCATACACACATGGACTCCGTTGGGGCCCTTGTGCTCAAACGAGTCCAGCAGACTGACGACATGTTTGCGACCGGGGTGAGCGGGTTTGGCTTGGACGATGCGGTTCAACAGCTTGATTTCATCGATGGCGGTTTCGGTGTAGTGGGCAGCGGAACGGACGACCTTGAGGGCGACATGCTTCCCAGTTGTGGTATCGCGGGACAACCAGACAGTCGAAAAGTGACCCCACCCTAGCTTGCGCACGACCACATATCGACCATTGTTGTAGGTTTCACCGACGGAGACCGGGTGGTAACCACCCTTGCAGTAGTCTTCCGAGTCCTCTTCCTCTGCGGTGGTCTCGAGTTCTTCGCCAGAGGATGAAGAGGACGAGCGCGATGGTGGGACGCCGTATGCGGGAACCCTGCCACTCATGGCGGTTAGAAAGAATCAGGATGTGGCGGGGAAAACCAAAAGAAAGAGAAAGGCGGACGGAAGGGGGCAAAGAAAACACGGGCAAGCAGGGAAAAGGAATCTAGAAAAAGAAAGAAAGGGTAAAAGCCATACCCCTCAGTAGTGGTGGAGGATGTGGTGGTGGTGGTGGTCGCTGGGTCGACTCCAAGCGTGGCGGCTTCGTTGGTGACGATCGGCTTTAAGTCGGTCCCTTTTCTTCTCTTCTTACCGCCATTGCCATTGGTAGCGGAGGCAGCGACACTACTCGCCATTTGCTTCCCTTTATTGAGAACGGCCTTGGTGATATCAACCCCATCCATGATGCCAAAGAATTGCGACCGATTCGGATCGGAAAGTAAGTTGGGGGTCAAAAAAAGGGAGATGCAGAGCCGAAGGAGTGGATGGCGGGCGTCTCGTAGCGACAGGATTCAGCTGGAGTAAGTAAATGCAGTTGGTGGTGGCCGGCGGCGGCGACAGCGGAGGAGAAGGCGGGTTGGCGCTGGACTGGTTTGGTTTGGCCGGCTTTTGGTTGTGCGAATCTGAGGGGTTGGTTTGGGTTCAGCAGCGCCCACAAAAACGCCAATGCCAGAAGCAGCAGCAGACACTCACCTGAGGAGGGGGAATCGGGGATAAGAGTATAGGAGATTGTGCACCGAGAGGATGGTGGTGGTGTTCACAATCGAGTAATTTCAAAGAATGGCCAACATGGACTCCAGAACATGGAAATGAAAGCCTAATACTACTATGAAACCAGTGCAGATGACTGGGGCTGGGCGGATGACGCAAACGATATAGACGGGGCGATTGAACACGATGGATGGAGCAGGAAGAGCAATGCAACGAGGGGCTGATCACTACTCGTAGATCCGGTAAATCTCACAACCCTTGAATTTCACCCAGTTGGAAGTCCAAAGGGAGGATAGAGGAGAAGGACCACAGGAATGGATAGTAGAAGGGACGTGAAAGATCGATGATGGAGATCGACAAGGAATGTCCGCAAGCGTAGATGAAGAGAAGAAGACGAAGAAGAGTTAGTTGTTGACCACCCACGCATGTGGCAAATCATGAATGGGCTATGGATCGATTCACCCGGTTGGGCCTGAGTAAAGTCTTCAGGCTCGAGTTTATACATCGGTCAACGTTGGGGGACCTCATGCTTTAGGAAGAGATGCTCTTTGGGCTGGACAATGGACTTGAACCGTTGAAAGGGACAAAACAGTGTCATCCGAGGGATAGATGGATGGAGGGCAAGGAGGAGAGAGGTTTCATTGTCTGTCTACATCCCCAGCCCGGGCTACGGTGTAATAAACGGGTACGGAAACAGAGACAAGACACTACTACAACCCGCACTTCGTCCTACATGGATTCAGGCACCTTATGACACTTTCACATATGAAGGAGTATGCGCGTGGCATGGATGCGATCGAGGGAAAAACGTGGAGCAGCAGTCTGGGGGGAATTTACCGATGCTGGAAGGGATAGCGACCGGCATGAGACACGAGCGAGAGGCAAAGTACCATCAATCAATCAATCCATCCTCTCTGTCTGACTGGAGTGGGACACAGGATCTAGACTTGATGTCACTTTCACGGCCCAGTGGATAAGCGTCCGATCGCCTTGCTCCAGCCGAGTCCCGGAGGAGGAAAGACAGGAAGATGCGAGACTACTTGCTTAGTGTCCGTCTTGTCCAGCTTTCTTTTGCGGAGTCGATGATTCATTTTGCTGGCTCGGTCTTTTTCTGTCTTTCTGTCTTTTTCTGTTCCCCCTCCGTCGTGCACGTGATGTCCCCTTGCACCTGACTTCAACCCATCCGACTCGATGGCCTGAAACTGATTCAGGAAACATCCATAATAATTTCCTCCCTGTGGTACTACAAATCGAGACTAAGACTTGTATACTACCGTCTGAGACACTGATAACGCGTCACCGTTGGGGCCATATCTTACTCCATATTTTTTGTAGGGAATTCGATAAGACAAGATATTATTATCAAAAGATACTATTGCAGGAACTATTCCATTACTTCGTAAACTGTACCTGGGAAAAACCCACCACCACCCAATCGATCCCAAGCAAATTGGCTGTGCCAGTGCAAATGCTCTGATTGGTGCCGGCAACTCCCCACCTCCGCCCAGCAGCGCATGAATCCACGTTAAGCTGCTTCAATCACCTGAACCTATGCCAACAACCACCACCACCACCACCACTACTACTACTACTACTACTACTACTACTACTACTACTATGGAATAACCACATACTATTCTTCTCTTCTCTCCTCCTTCACCTATACTTCCTTCCTCCTCCCTCCTAATACCAAAATAACTCCACCATGTCCACCCCCTTCCATCGCCGTTCGTTCCCCGACTACTTCCTCTCATCACCTCTAGCAACTCTCATCTATCCTCTCCATCAACTCCTCAACCACCTCCGCGGTCCTCCTCACCTCCCACCCCCAAACGCCCGTCCCATCCGCGTCGTCTGCATCTCCGACACCCACACCCTCGAATACCCCGACATCCCCGACGGCGATCTCCTCATCCACGCCGGCGACCTCTGCAACGATGGCAGCGCCCGCGAAATCCAAGCCGCCGTGAACTGGCTGCGCAGTCTCCCTCACCCGCATAAAGTCGTCATCTGCGGCAACCACGACAGCTACTTCGACCCGCGATCGCGTCTCCCCGAAGACCGCAGCGATGCCTCACCTCAAAACAACACTTCCTCCTCCACATACGCCACCATCTCCTCCTCAACCGCCTCCCTCCGCTCCCTAGACGACTACCTAACCGACGACCCTCATCCCCGCATCGACTGGGGCGACAACGACGACATCCACTACCTCCAACACTCCTCCATCACCCTCACCTTCCCACCTACCACCACCTCAAGCATAACGAGCACCACCCCCCTCCGCCCCCGCACCCTAACCATCTACGGCGCGCCCCAAGTCCCCGCCATCGTGCCCTTCGGCCCCGAACACGCCTTCACCTACCCCCCACACCACGACGCCTGGTCCAACACCATCCCCCTCTCCACCGACATCCTCGTCACCCACACACCCCCACAATCACGCCTCGACCTCTCCCCCGTCTACTCCGCCGGCTGCCCGTTCCTCCTCTCCGAGCTCTGGCGCGTGCGCCCCGCCCTGCACGTCTTCGGCCACGTGCACGCCGCCTACGGCATCGAGCGCGTCTTCTACGATGAGGCCCAGCGCGCGTGGGAGCGACTCTGCGCGTCGAGGAAATCCCGCGCCCGTCTGTCGAGGTTCAGCTCCCTGTTCGGGTTCCTCCGCGATCTGTTCGATCTCTCGGGCTTGGTGGATTCGGCAAGAGTGGTGATGTATGGTGTTTTGGGGGTAGTTTGGGCCAGGGTTTGGGGTGGGGAGAATAGAGATGCGGGGTGGGTGGTTAATGCGGCTTGTATGTATAGGGATTCTGGGGTGTTGAGGAATAAGCCGCAGGTTGTGGTTTTGTAGGTTGGTTGCTCCATCACTGGTTTCAGTGGTTTGGTGGGGGGTAATGGGATATGGTATTATTCTCCATGTCGACATGTCGAATTTCCTTGTATATAGGGAAGAGTCTAGAAGTGAGAGGCCTGGGGTATGTGGTTGCAGTAACTGATGAGAAAGGATGCAGAGGGATGATGGTATCTATTGTAAATAATTGCCGGATGAGACTCGGCCGACTTAAGAGAATCATTCCAAGATGCTGGTTTCATGAATACGAATGTCTTACTACTATAATTTCCATATGTAAACAAACCCAAAAATGTACAGTCTTGTTTATAGGCTAAAACGGGGGGTATATAGTATATACACAAAATGCAGTGATGTATATGTATCAAATCTGCAATGAAAAAGAGCAAGAAACACGAAAACACAAATGCTCTATGCAAACAATCACAGCTTCGCCTTCTCGCTGAACCGAGGCGCCTGGAGAGGATCATAAGCACCCGAGGTGAGAGTATCCGACGGCACAGTGGCATGATGACCGCCCACCAGGCCCCGCACGTCAATCAGACTCGGGTTCAATTCGTCGATCTTGGTGGCGCCGATCAGACGCATGTTCATCTCCATCTCATCCTTGAGGAGCTGCATGGCGCGTTCCACGCCGGGCTGGCCGTACGCCGACATGGCGTACAGGAAGGGGCGGCCAATGCCCACGCCCTTGGCGCCGAGGCAGAGGGCCTTCAGCATGTCGGTGGCGCGACGGATCCCGCCGTCAATGTAGATCTCGATCTTATTCTCCCAGCCGCGCTCGCGGAGGATGGGCATGACCTCGGCGAGGACTTCGATGGCGGAGCGGGCAAACTCGAGCTGGCGACCGCCGTGGTTGGAGAGGACGACACCCTGCACGCCCATTTCGACGGCGCGGAGGACATCCTCGACGCACTGGACACCCTTGAGGAGGATGGGCATCTTGGTGATGGATTGGAACCAGGGGATGTCCTTCCAGGACAGAGCGGGGTCGATGAAGGAGGAGATGGCGCGGGCGGCGCCCTGGGAGCGGTCGACGGAGCTACCGCCGCTGGCCTGTACGTTGGAGCCGACGTCGGAGAACTTGGACCGCATGTCCTTCTCACGACGGCCGAGTTGAGGGGCATCGACGGTGATGAAGAGACCCTTGCAGCCGCGGGCTTCGGCGTGCTGGACAATGCGTTTGGTGATGTTGCGGTCCTTGTTCACGTAAAGCTGGAGCCATTGAACCTGGTCGCCCTGGCGGGCATCGACGATCTCGTCGAAGGAGCAGGAGGCCAATGTGGGAATCATCTGGATGACATCGTGGGAGTGTGCGGCACGGGTGAGCACGACTTCACCCTCTGGGTTGCCCAGCTTTCCGAGGGCGGTTGCGGTCACGTAGAAAGGCACTGATACCTTGGTACCGAGCATGGTTGTGGAGAAATCGACGTGCTCGACGTCAACGAGAACCCGGGGGCGGAACCAAATCTTGTGGAAGGCAGAGTGGTTTTCCCGCATAGTCTAGATAGGCTTGTGGTTAGTGTATGCTGGTGGAGGACGAATAAGACATGACCTACAATTTCATCGTCTGCACCGCTAGAATAGTAGGCCCATGCGGTTTTCTTCATCACGCTGCGGGCAACGGTCTCAAAGTCCATCAGGTTGTAGCAAGCCGCCAAGGAAGGCATGCACTTGATGCGCTCCTGGCGCGCCTCCTCCTCGGGATCGGCAGTCTTCTCCTCTTGTTCGACGGTGGTCATGTCAACTTCACCGAGATGCTTGGAAGAATCGAGGTATTTGTCGAGGGTATCGGGCGGGTGGATGGGGTCGAACTCCTCGGTCGCATCCTTGCCGGCATACTTGAGGATAATCTTTTGGCCACCCGGGTGCTCTGGATAATGTCAGTAACAGAGACATATAGTAGTGGTGAGGACTATCTACATACCTGGCAGAAATTCGGTCACATCGTAGGCCTTTCCATGGACAATGACCCAGCACGAGTCCTTGGAGTTGTGTTCGGCGACAGCAGCGCCTGTGAGCTTGCCTTTACTCATAGTGGCGTGGTAGGGTGGGATGGAGGTGATCGGAGAGGCAGAAGATTGAGGGGAGAGAAGAGAAAGGGTGTGAGAACAAGAACTGCAGGGAAGAAGGAGAGGAGATCGAAGATGTATATGAAGGAAAAGACGTATCGCCCGAGAGAGGAAGAAAGAGAGAGTAGGAGGAAAGATGAATTAATTGTTGGAAATGCAACCAAACCAGACCTCGGGTTAATGGGGAGCGAAAGCCTATGGAGCGGCGGGCACAGAAAATCGGCAGGCGGTCGTTGGTCGATCGCGTTAAGCTCAAGAAGGCGGGGGGAACCAGAACCGTTCAATCCCTTTGCTTCGGGTGACTGCGCGCTTTTTCTCGGCCGACTGCTTTCGGTCAGGGACCACCTCGGCTGTTTGGCAACCTTTATCTACGCTGGCCATCGTGTCGGCAGTTCGGAGGTTTTGATGAACCGTATGAATTATTTCTTGGTTTGCCTGTGAGCGATTTGTTCAATCAGGGTAATATGTTAAGTGGTCAGGAAGAGACTTGATCTGGAATGACGCTTGAGTCCAAATTATGCACAACCTAGGGAATCGAGCCTAGCGCAGGATAAAGGCAACGGCGGCTTCTACGAGTAGCACTTACAGCATTAATAATACGATGATCTTGATGGCATTCAGGATATCAGTCTAAATTGCGCGTATCTGGACCTCGATATATCAATATGCAAAGAGAAATTTCAAGCTGGACAAGATTGTACAACGGTGGCGCACACTGAAGGTCAAACTGTATAACCCTTTGATAGTAAAATTATGATTATAGTCACAGGCAACCTGAGCCAATAGTAGAAAATTGCTGAGGATATTGGGTATTACTAGATGTTGGCTGCATGAATACAGCATCATGTTCTTCCCTAAAGAACTTATTCTCGAAATTCTTCATTGTACACTACTCACCCAAATGTTATAAGATAAATCACATAATTGCAAAATCTCATCCATGTTAAGTATCAACCATCATGCCATCTACTATGCCTCGCCAGCCAAATTTCAAATCCAAACGGAGGGTGCCTGCACCTTTTATCATCAAAAAACAACCAAAGAACAACCAAGCGATGCTCAACACGCTGCAACCATACAAATCACATGCACACAACCCATGCAAATGCCCAGCATAAATGCCAAGCATGAAAGAAATAGCGTCAGAAAACGCACAATGCAAGCAAACAACGCCGCCAAGCTTCATAATGCAGTAAATCAGTCATCATCATGGAAGTCAAATGCAGAACAAATAAGAAACCGAAAACATTCATCGTCATCACATCATCAGAACCAGCAGAAGATAGTAGCTCAGCAACACTGTCCTCCTTTGCGCTTAGGACCCTCCACAATATCTTCCAGTTCATCCCCTACACTACTGGGCGGAAATCCCAACCAGCTGCGGCGTTTGTCCCCGTACCCCAGGCGAAAGCTCCCATTTCCATCGATGTTTCCAGGGGTCAGACATGACGTCGTTCCATCAAAGACTGTCGACGATCGCTGCGATGAACTTGTTCCCGCTTCTCGCTTATTGCGCTGCTCGACCAGCTTCCGAGTTATGACACGAAATACCTCCTCGATACCCTCACCATCCTTGGCGCTAATCTCATGGCAACAATCCCACCCGATATCCTGGCCCCAGAACGCACTACTGCGCTTGCTATCAACGCCTGCAAGGGTGCTCGATGAGTGCCCGCCCAAGCCGGCCGTCGCGGGCGGTGTGGATGCTTGTGTTGGGTAGAGCTGCTCGGCGACGTAGGCGATTGTGCGTTCGAAGGGGACTTTCCGCCGAGAGGGATCAAGGGTAACAATATCGGTCTTTGTTCCGACGACGTGAATCACAATGGGGTCGTCTTCGACGAGGTTCTTCTTCAATTCCGCGAGCCAGCCGGTCATTTCTTGGAAGCTTTGCTCGTCGGTGATGTCGTAACAGAGAAGGCAGGCATTGGCGCCGCGGTAGTAGAGGCGAGAGATGCTCCGGAAACGTTCCTGGCCGGCTGTGTCCCAGATCTGGAGTCGAACGATGGTATCGGAGGCGCTGTCGAGAACGCGTTTGGTCACAAAGGAGGCGCCCACAGTCGAGGCTGTAGCGGAGGGGTTGAAGTCATTCTTGACATAGCGATCGACAAGCGAGGTTTTGCCGACGCCTGGACGGTGTTAGTCGGGTGGAGTCTGGAAGAGGAGAGGAGGGAGAATCTGACCTTGGGCGCCGAGGACAACAATTTTAGCCTCGAGAGAAGAGCTCATGGCGGGGTAGAGGCTAAGGTGGGGTACCCGGAGAGCTGGATTTGCATGTTCCAGCGGATAAATTATCGCTCGGACGGATGAGGACTTCAGGAGGCGTTGTGAACGGGACTTGGTGAAAAAAGAGAAAGAAAAGTTTGGAACAAAGACGAGGAGATGGTTGGGGACGTGGGGAGAAAGACAAGAGGGAAGGAAGGGAAAAAAGGGAGAGAGAGAGAAGGGCAGCGTTGAAAGAGCGAAAACAAGAAAAGGGAGGACGCGGGAACGAGGCTCAAGGAAGAAACAAGTTAACCACAGCCATCCAGCCAAAGCGATGGATTCAAGCCGGCATGACAGGGCAGTGCGCGGATCAGCCGATCACTTACGAACCTCCACCCGATCAGGTGTTCGTCTTATTTGTTTGTCGAGTGAATGTCTCTGAGGGTTAGTGAGGAGAACGAGGACAGGGTAGAGGGGATGGAAGAGGATGAAGGAGGAATCAAATCAGTCACCGATGAAGAATGATTCAGCCCCAGCTGAATCATTCAGCATGATCCTTCTTTGCCCCTTACGTGCTTCCTGGCCTAGCCCCATTGTTTCAGCCACAGACTCTATCAACAGGCTGAAAATCTTATAGCACTTAGTAGTACTTTGTATCTCGTGTTTGTGCTCTCTCACGGCAACCCCGGCTGTCAGGATGTCAGCCATGCATTACCTGGGTTATGACAGGTTGGGTTGAAGCAGGTCTTGCTGTCCACCGACACAATATATTCTCCTTTCAGCCGCAAGTCCCAAGAGTCTGGGTCTGTTCAGGGCACAGGCCACTGGATGGTACCACCGTCCCTAAAGCATTGATAGTGCACAATGGTGGCTTCAGTATCTACTTAATTAGTTCGTCCTGCCTAAGTAATCAGCGACCGTGCACTTGGACCTCCGCTGACGGGCGGCACCTTGCAACTCGCAATACCCAGATGGACCCCATACGATGATTCCGCTTCATATGGATTGCATTTGATTGAATAGATTGAATGGCAGCAACTGAACTTGGTCGATTTGTCTGTCGCATGCTGGATACTTCTTACATGCACTGCTAACATCAGTCTGGATGGAAACATCGGGCGGGGCAATGAAATAGCGAATAATATCATAAGCATATGAAGTCCTTTGCTTTGAGATCAATTCACTTGCCAGGTAAGATAGAAAAGCGACATAAAGATAAAGTATGGGAATTGCGCTTACGAGTCCTGGTCGCCAGCACTCGGAGTAATACATTAGATGGGGTAAAGCATCTTCCGATCTGAACATGTATTTACATAACAACCATAATTTCTGTTATTATAAATCAATGAGCCATCTTTCCTCAGCTAGTATTCAGCTCCGTAGTATATTGTTGTGTTGTGACGAAAGAAGAGTGGTGCCATAAGGTGTGCTTTGATACTAATATTGCCTGATCGGGAAACCACTACTTCATAGAGCACTTACTGTATCTATGTAATGTAAAACAATTCCATTCTTAACTCCGAACATAGATAGCACTATTCAAGTATGTATGTTCCGAATCGCTTTTGGCTCGTTAAATCTCTACTATGTTAGGCAACCTCAATACCTCGCTGAGCTATGACCCACCTCTCGCAAAACAAAGCCAAATGGCAATTAAGCTCAATTGACCCGACTGATGCATACGATCGCACATTTGATTCTGGCAATATATCCATTGAGCCGATCATCAATTGGGTAGTATCGGTTTTTTGTAATTCTATTTGAGGCCAGGAATAATGGAAACGACCGAGGCTTATATAGGACTGATCCCCGCATGCATTGTTAACAACCCAGGGATACTAGCACCAAGACAGATTCTCCAGAAGAAAAATCCGATTGCTTTTCTTAGTTGATTTATGTTGGATTGGATGCGTAGTGAGTATTTAGTACTAATCGTAAGAGACCGATAGTAGAAATAATCCAGTTGCTCCTCATGTTGAGACGGAGCCAATGATGCCGCTGCAATGCGGAAAATATATCCCTCACAATACATTAAGTTATCATGTTGCCCAGCCAGAATCATAATGTGCTCTTGTTGAATTCCATACAACTAAAACATCATGTTCAGTTCACGCTACTACTATCAACTACTTGTTAATCTCTTCTGTTCGATATAAAAATGCAATCAATTAAAACAACCGAATGAGCTCCAAAGCTAAATACACATAATTCAGAAGCATGGATGCTGTCATACTCAATATCATCACATGCACATGCTTGGGGTAGATCATCGCACGATAAGCAGTGTCACCACGCGACAATAGTATGTATCATCGACCATAAATATTACGCCAGTACCCCAGCCTGATTGAAAATAGCTCCGGGGGATGATTGTCAATAATGCGAACTGATTTCACAGGATTTCGACATCGGCTACTGCGTTGATACTACACAAACCTGAGAGGGATGTCTTATCCTGCTAGTGTGTAGATAGACGCTCGTATAGACGCTCGTATACTAGCACAGTTTAATATTTTACCATGTTATAGGCCACGGTAGATATAAATGGACAATTCTGCAGACATAATTCCGTCCACTGATGCATGGACGAATAGACAGATTGGCAGGGATCATGTGGGGGTGAACTTGAATCTGATTGATTGATTGATTGATACGCTTATGTGCTGAGACAGCTACTGAGTTACGTACCTCAGTAAGCTTCTAGGTTAAGCTCTTCGCTACTACGCCGTAAGTGATAGATCATTTTGCATGCAATCCTTCGGGCGGAAAGGGTGGTTTTCGAATCTGGGGTTGTCCTCTGAGTTGTAAATGCCTGAGGCGCAATCAGAACAGCCCAATACGATATTCATCATCCCTCAGTCATGAGCAATTGCATATGGTAAAAGAAAAGAAAACCAAAGACGGTGGGGTAATTGATTGCTCGTCAATGAATTGACCCTGCAGCTGGTCGATGCTTGGTTGCTTGGCATATTCAGATCCTTGCCCTCTATGGCAATATTGTCGGCAACGACAACGACAACAAAACCCCTCTCATTGTTTTGTTATGAGGTCAGACATTGATCTTTGATTCAGATGTCTTTTGGTTGTAGGGTAATATAGACATCTACCATGATGTCAGTCATACTCTTACTTTGTTTAGTGAGAAGGTCGGTTTCAACACTGCTTTGCACCGCTCTCCCTGGTAATCACAGTGTAAATTACAGGGTAAAAACCGCGAAAAACGGCAGCAACACAGCCCTGCTGACGGGTGGATATTCAGGGTTCAGCCGGGAGAAGCCAGCTGGCCAGTAGGACTGGCCCGAGTGGTGGGACGTTTGAGATAGACTCGGTGGCTGTGGATCGTAACCCGATTAGAGACGGGATGGGATCGGACTTGCCTGCCACTGTCACTATGTTTCTGACAGCGCAAGTTGCCGGACCAGGATGAATTTCACTGGTTGCGACAGGAGATGATCCTCATTGGAGGCGGGGGTTATGGTAGTATTCTTCACGGAGAAACTTTGCTGTCTTTGCGACCGGTCTAATGCATGGAGAGTTGGTTAGTATCCTCTGGACCCTGGCGATAATGTGATTGTCGCACGGAGCCCGACGGATTATTTTTCTGCTGGGGAGGGATCGGCAGTGGATGGGGAGAGGAGAGAAAAGAAAAGGAAAAAATTCAAGCGAAACCTTTAGCGAAGATAATGGAAAATCCATGCGAGGGGTCCATCTGAATCAGGGACTGTATTGTCCTCCTACTTTAAGTAAACATCTGAAACTAGCAAGAGGCTGATGCTTTTATCTGCTTCCTTCATACTATGGTTTAAAATAGGACGAGGGCGAGAACAATAACTATTTAGACACTACTCCATCCTCGACAAAGCTTGATCCTTCGCGCCCGAGTCTAGAATGATGACCGAGACTATTTATACCGACAGGTCTGAAACACTTTTGGGATTATTGTTTTACCCGACTCCATAGTAATCTCGCAGTTCATATCCCCGAGTAGGAAGAAGTACTAGTCTAACTGCCTGCTATTTAGGCTACCATGTAAGTAACAAGTCCCGTTCACATACCGTATGTAAGTAAAATATCAACCGTAATTCAAGTAAATGGTAAGAATCCCTGATGATCCCGCCCGGAAACCCACCAATCGGCGCCAAGCGCCCCCCCCAGGGAGATAAGCCTCCAGCGGGCGGGCGTCCGTCAGAGTCAGCAAAGTCGCTCGCTGCCCGTTAATTCAGAGTTTATGAAATTATTTGCATTTCAATTTTCCATCGTTCGGCTGTTCTTTCCTGTACTTCCCATAACCCCGTACCTGGTAACAATCCCGTCGTCGTCTGGTTAATTTCACCAAACCAACCTAAACACTAAACCCCTTCGTCGGATCTTTCTTCCCACGTTGCCTGTTTCTCCTTCTCTCGCTCTCTCTCTTTCGCTTTCGCTTTTCTCCTCCTTCTCCCTCTCTCCCTTCCTTCCTTTCCTCCCTTCCAATCCCATTCGGTAGTCTCAGCCTGGGCTTTTCGCAGGCGCGTTATGAAATGAGACTATCCTACCGGATTGGTGCGGCTGCACTTATCATCCTCGCCATCATCCTCATCAAACGCCACCTCGATCTCGTTCAGGATGATGCGCGCGTTCAGTCCGGCTGGAGTTTCAGCTCCTTCTCCGCCGAATCTGCAGCGGATGGCAGCAGCAGCAGCAGCAACAATGTGAACAGTGGCAACGACGGGGTGTCGACTCCGAAGAACTCGAAACCCATTCTTACCGGCAACGACAAGAGCAACAGCAATGGCAAACCCAAAGGGTCCTCCGACGATTCGGCCGTCTCTCGGCCGCTCTACGAAACCACTCCCATTATCGTCCCGAATGATCGCGTTATCGTCATGGCAAAATTATCCACCGAGGACACCAGCTGGGTGAGCAATGATCTGGCCGAGTACGTATTCTCCTGAACCTCCACCCTCTTTTAAATTAAAACCAAATCTCTAACCATAACGAATCTCCAGATGGCGCAACGTCATATACACCGTCGACGACGTAACCGCATCTCGACACACCCCTAAGAACAAGGGTCGCGAATCCCTCGCCTACCTACAATACATCGTGGACCACTACGACGACCTCCCCAGCACGATCGTCTTCATCCACAGCCACAAAGACGGCTGGCCCGGAGCCTGGCACACCGACACCATGGCCTACAGCAACGTGGATTCCATCCGAGCCTTACAAACCGACTTCGTCCAACGAAACGGCTACGTCAACCTCCGGTGCCAGCAGACGCCCGGCTGTCCCGATGAGATTCGTCCCTTCCGAGACCCCCCGCAATTCGGAAAGACGGCGGAGCGTGTGTACGCGCAGGCGTGGGCGGAACTGTTCAACAACACCGACGTACCGGAAGTGGTTGGAGTAGCGTGCTGCTCGCAATTCGCTGTGTCGAGGGAACAGGTCCTCAAGCGGCCGTTGGAGCACTACACATGGTTCTACGACTGGGTGTTGAATACGGGCTTGTCGGATGATCTGAGTGCGCATGTGATGGAGTATACATGGCATATTATTTTTGGGAAGGATCCGGTCTAGTACGTCCCCTCCCTTTTACTCCAAGACTACTGGAGAAAGCATAATACTAACAAGAAACATAGCTGCCCCGACGCCTATCAATGCTACCAAGACGTCTACGGCAATCCTTATTTCTGGTGATTTCCGTCTAACTGTAAAGAATACCCCTCTTGTTTCTCATGGCTTTGCGGGCCTTTTTTTCTTCTATTATGTTCCTTTCTACATTGTAATCTTTTTTCCTATTTCAATTTCCATGTTTTTGGCTCCGGATCTGACGACTCACGTGCGTAACTTTGGATGTTATGCTTTTTCTTTTTTCTTTTTTGGTCTCGAGGTGTTTAGCTTGTACATGATTGGGAATTTCTTGGTAGAAAAAGTTGTTGACTCGTTGAACAATATACATTATGTGGAATTATCTTTTGAGTGTTATTGTGTCTGGATCGTAGGGTATATTCTATATTCTATATTCTGCATGCATTATGCAGAACTCATAATAGACCATGTAGAAGGAAGAAGAAAAGAAAAGAGGTAGTATCAGATTACTACTACATAATCCACAAATCCATAACTACATCTGCAGTATAAACAACATCCCCCACAAAAACAAAGCAAATAAAATAAATCTACCCCTAGTCTAGTCTATCTTATCATCTACCAAGCCAACCGATCCAACACCCCACCAGGCCACCTCCTCACCCCGGCCTTCCGCAATTCATCCAGGATAAGGATCCCGAGGCCAAAAGCAGCGGGCAGGAAATAATGTTCCGCGGGGACACTACTCGTATCCAGCACCCGCTGCAACGGCGGGATATACAACCAGAAGACGGCCATGGCCAAAGCGAATAATATCGCTGGGAAGAGAAGCAGATTCTGGGTCTGTTTGTTGAAGGCGGGGGGGTGCGAGAAGATGGAGAGACGTCTTGTTCGGACGGCCATGAGGTTGAACCATTGCCTGTTTACCATTTTTTTTTTTTTTTGGTCAGTGGGTAGTTATGGGGGTGTGGGTGGGAAGGGAAGGGTATGCGTACATGACTACGAGATTGATGAAGTAGACGGAGCTTGCTTCGTTGAGTCGGGCATTGAGCCAGTCGGGGTCGATGTTGTTTGGGGTAGCGCCGAATTTGAACCAGAGGGCGGAGAAGGGGATCCCGTTGCGCTCGAGGTACCAGTAGGCCATGGCGAAGGAGGCGATGGTTTCGATCATGCCGAGGATGCCGTAGGCGTGGAAGATTAGTTTCCAGTTCACGAGGCGGTTTTGTTTTGGCTTGCGGGGTGGGCGGAGGAGGACGTCGGCTTCGGGGGCTTCGTAGGCCAGGACGGTTGCGGCGGCGCAGTCGGTGAAGCAACTGTGTAGGAGTTGTATGTGAGTAGGTGTGGGGGGGATGGGGTTGTGTGGCTGCGGTGCTTACCAGATGATAATCATTAGGAAAGAAGAGAGGACTTGAGGAAGACCGAATACAACGCTGGTGAATACGGGCCAGAATTCGGAGAAGGAACCGGCTGGGAGTAGATAGACGATGGTCTTCTTTAGGTTGTCGAACACTACGCGGCCGTATTGCACCGCTTCGACGATGGCTGAGAAGGATTCCATCAATACCATGTCTGATGCTTCGATGGCTATGTCGGAGCCGCTTCCCAGAGCTATTCCGATGTCTGCTGCTTTGAGGGATGGTGCATCGTTGACTCCATCGCCGGTCATGCCGACGATTTCATCCCGAGCGCGGAATTCACGGACGATACGCAGTTTTTGCTCTGGAGTGGTGCGCCAGAAGACTATCTCTTGGTACTGACATAGCTGTTCCCATTGGTGGTCGTTCAAGCTCATGAGTTCAGCCCCGCTAAGTGTGATGGCGGTGGTAGATGGGGTACTAGGTGGCTTCTCATCGTAGTCGGGGAGCCGCTTCAAGGATGAGGCAGTGTCAACTGGTCCGTGAGTGGTGACGATACCGCATTGTCGGGCGATGGCGAGAGCAGTGAGCCCATAATCGCCAGTCACCTATGTGCGTGGTTAGTAGAGAGTTCAGCTTCCAAATGGAATATCTTACCATGAAGATGCGGACTCCCGCGCGCCTCAATGTTCTGACCACGTCTGGAATCTCCTCTCTCGGGGGATCAACGATGCCCACCAGGCCGACAAGAACCAAGCCCGTTTTTGCATGATTCATGACCTCGGATTCGAATTCTCTGGACGAAGGAAGAGGCATGATATCTGAAGCTGGAAGGACTTTACGTGCAAGCAGGATCACGCGTTTGCCTTCGCTGGACCACTGATCCTTGACATATTTGATGTGAGCCAGTATTCTTCCGTCCAGAGGCAGCACGCTTCCATCTGTGTCTACGATCTGTGTGCATCGCTCAATCAGAATGTCGGGTGCGCCCTTTATAGTAAGGAGACTGCAGGTAAATGATCAGCATGGGCAATCACTAGAGAAGGGGTGGACTGACGTATCGTTCCGCTTGAACTGAGCTGATTCAGCTGCGGACATTCCAAGACTCAATCCTGCGGACTCGACGAGACTGAAAGTCCTGATCATAAACTTATTCTTGCTGTTGAATGCCAGTTCGTATGTCTTCCGCCAAGTGCGCCGCAACTCTGCAACAGACCCAAGGCCTTCGGAGAACCTCAAGACGGCCTGGTCAGTTGCATCACCGTGGATTTCCCTCTCATGAAGGGGCTGGCTCATAGACGAGGCATCGAACTCTGCTGCATTGCAGAGGCCGGCAATACCACGAAGCTGATGCAGTCCAGTTTTCCTTCCCTTAATCACCATTTCGTCTCTCGCTAGTTCTGTGCTGAAACGAGACATTGAAAGAGCACAATCGGTGACAGACATCTTGTTCTGTAGCCAGGCAATGTGTTAGGAAGGGCTAGTGACTGATGGCATAGGACTTACCTTTGTTAAAGTTCCAGTCTTGTCGGAACAGATCACCGAAACTGCACCCAATGTCTCGACTGTTTTCAAAGACTTGCACAGGATTTTGTTCTTGCTCATGAGATTGGCTGTAATGGTCAAGTTCGCAGTCAACGCAATTGGCAACCCTTCAGGAATAAAAGCAATTGCAACACTGACACAGTCGACGATGAGTGTTGGAACGTTAATCCAGCCGGGATGGTCGACTCGGAGCCATGTAGCCCTGTAGAGGTTAGCAAATACGAATAGAACTATCAGAAACCGCCTACCAAACAATGATAACGATGATAATCATCGTGAGCATGATGAGAACGATCAACAATACAAAGCGCAAGACTTCCTTCTCGAGGGTAGTCAGTCCTTTCTTGGGCTCGCTTGTCAATTTAGCAATCCGACCAAAGACCGTCGAGTCTCCAGTAGAGACAACGACACCGACTGCACTCCCAGTGACACAATGCGTTCCCTGAAGACCAATGCAGTGGGTTTCAAGGTAATTGTCATCCGTGGAATCGACAGTCCCGTTGACTGGCAGCGACTCGCCTAAGTAATCCATTAGCTCCTGCTGCCAGCACCTCAGGGAGTAGCGTACCAGTCAAAATAGATCGATCAAAGCACACGTCATTGGAGACCTCAACTAAGCGCACGTCTGCAGGTAGCTTGTTTCCCGCTTTGAGATGCACCACATCTCCAGGGACAATATCCGGAGCAGAGACTACCACCAGAGAGCTGTCACGGAGAACAAGACAGCTCTCGGGTAGCATGGCAGTGATTGAGGCCATGACCCTAGAAGAAGACCAGTCTTGCCACGCGTTGAAACCTGCCTGAATGAAGAACACAGCCAGCAGGACAATGGCCAAGGCAAGGTTTGCCGGAGCGGGAGGCTGTCCCAAGGGCTTCCAAGAGATGAACACGAGTATACAGCCGATCAGTAGAATGCCCCCGAAGCCCTTGAAGAAATAGCCAAAGATCTGCCAGAACCATTGGTGTGGTAACGGAGACAGAGCGTTCTTTCCAAACTCACGAACCCGTTGCTGAACCTGATCGTGCGATAGGCCTTGAGAGATGTCGACACGCCATCGTTTCTGTATTTCCTCGGGCGAAACCATGTGCCAGTCGAGATTCGACAGATCTAGAAAGCTATTGTCAACAAGGCCCCGAAGGTATCAACAACTGAGTGGAGGTAGTACCAGTCGCGACATTGCTTTTAGTCTTTGCAGCTTCCGCTCGTTCACGGTCTCTCGCCTCATCGATATCAAATGAACTATCCAAATGATGTCAGAGCTCAATGAACGTTTATCAATACCGAGTGCAGCACTGACACTGTACGATAATGAATTGGCAACGAAAGGGAGGGATCAACGGTCGCTCTTCGTGCGCGACTGCGAGCAGAGCTGTTGGATGCCACTGATGTTGTTCGCGAAAGCTGCAAAGGGTCTCTTCTGGCTGCTACGCCTTTCTCTTCGTCGCCTTCTTGCCAGCGGAGACGAGTCGCTTCGGCATTGAGTGACACGCCTGACTTCGCGTCCATCTTGATGAAGTAGAGGAGCTCAGTTCAGCTGGATCAGGGGAAGACGACACCACGCGAGCGAAGTAGAATGAAACAGAATGGAACGCAAGAAATTTTGGTGTGCGGCAATTTGAACTCCCACTGTGCCCGCCAGCTTTTATAGTTAGAAGTGGAGGCTCGGACTGTCAACCACGCGCAAGGTCTGTGCGGACGCCATGCGAGCTTTGCCTCATGACAGATCGATAGAAACCCCAGGCCGATGACACCTGCGGGTTTTACCAGAACCAGTGGTTGGGGAAATTTGGACCGGAGGATGGAGTGCGGTTGAGATCAGTGGCTTGGGTAAATCCCTCAAGCGTGTCAAAGACGGCGGACTACTGTTAGCACTAGCCCTCACCCCTCCACCAGCCATAAAGTCCCTCACTCTGGTCGCTTCTGGTAACTCCAGCCTACACAATGTAGCTGCCTGTTAGATCATTTAATTTGGTTCTGAGGGAAAAACTGATCCGCGAATAATAAAATCCTGTCATTCTTAGAAACCGACCACCCTTGGCCGAGAAAGCTGATTTATTGTCTACAACACCAGGGCATGCAAAACATGGAACATCAAGCTGGTGGCTGCTGCTAGGGGTAGCACTATCACTTTCCAGTTCCACCCACTTTCGTGTTCTTTCTTCCCTAGAACTTGCGACCTACTGCTCTGTTGCGGCAGTGGTAAAGGAAGATAGTCCACTCGTGCCGTACGCGAGGTGATCGAAGTGAGCAGGCCAATTCCCGTTCCATGAAAGTGTGAAAGAAACACTTGATTTAGCTTGAGCACCCAGCTGGTTGCCGCTTCTATGCGAACCGCGCACTGCGAGATGAGAAAAAGACCCCTGGTTCTGCGCTTACGTGAATCTTCCCAAGCCTTCAACATTGGTGTGAGTCGGTCTTCCGTATACAAAGGAGTGGACCCACGGGCGAAGAAAACTAGATGATTCGCAAGCGATGCGGCGGATTCAATGGCGCAATTGGCACCTTCTGCTATATTCGGTGCCATCTATACATCATTGTCAACTACCCTAACCAGACGCATTTCAAGGCGTGCGGGTTACCTTGTGTACCGCATCCCCTATCCCTACAAACCGGCCCCAGGACCATCTGTTTTGGAATCCCTCTTCCAGTGACGCCACAACGCATGAATCAGAGCGGTTGAAGACTTCGCCAAACGTGACATCGCTGGTGACATGCTTCTTCAGAAACGGTTCGACGATCCTGGATACATATGCGCGGTCGGCAGTATGGCGGGGGATCAACACTGGCATCATTGTGCGCGCAATCGACATGAACCAGCAGACTCTGGAGTCCGCTCCCACCATAATCACCGTTAACCAGCCATGTCCATAAGTCCGATGGACGTCTCCTTTCTTCAGGCCGGAAATTGACTGAGCGATACCGAACACACCAGCGAAAGAATCGGTCAAGGGAATCTCCGAAAACCAGCGAGAGCTGGCAACGGCCTCATAGATATCACGGATATGATGCCACATCTGCTCACGCACGGTGCTATGAACACCGTCCGCACCAACCACCAGATCCCCTGAGACACGCATTCCATCTGCACTGTGCACCGTAACATTATCTGAAGATGACACTATGCGGACGACCCGCCGATTGAAGAATAGCCGACTGCTCTGGAGGCGAGTATACAAAATGCCTAGGAGTGCCCGTCGGGCGATAACGAGGACAGGATAATCAAATCTACCCGAAGTCAGTCCACAATCTCTTTCAAAATTATAATCGCCGCATACCGTCCGAAAGATCGAATTCGTCCCGCATCAACTCGTCGCAGCAAGTGTCCGGTCTCAAGCCAAGTGCTGTGCGATACCATGCATTGACCTTGGTCCAGCACGTCTTGATACAGTCCCAACTGATCAAGAATCCGGGCGCCATTCGGAAGGATGGCAAGCCCAGCACCATCCGGGTATGTATCGGATCTCGCTTCGAGAATGGTGAAGTCGATACCGGTGTTGGACAAACAATGGGCGAGAGTCAGGCCGGCGATCGAGGCACCCACAATGATAACGTGGAACGGCCGTTGACTGTTGGGTTTGGACATTGCCACGACACTGGGGAGGGCATGGTCTAGGATTTTTGTCAGAACCTAAAGGGTCATGACGAAGAATGAATGGTAATAATAATAGTAATCGAGCATATTAGTGATAAGTGTAATCAGGTGGACATAGTAATATCCTTGGACTTGGGGATCAGGAGCCCCAATGTTCCATATAAGGAGCTCTTCTGGCATATCATCGACTGGGACATTCACTCTGGTCACAGGCCACGGAATGGCAGGTACGACCGGTAAACGGTCAGGTCGTGGCCACATCTGACCGCTTGTGCTACTCGGGTAGAAGCAGAGATGAAGGAGGTAAGCTCAGAACAGACATCTGCACATGCTATGGTCAGTATGGCTCCTCACAGGATATATAAACCAACAGAGCCATGGTCCCTGACCTTTTAACATATCATCATGTCTGATCGCAATTCTCGCCGAACCTACAGATAATCCAGTAGTCTCTTCAGGACGTATGGTTTTTAGAGGCAACTCCACTTATCCGACAACGAGAAGTTGATGCCACAACATTATCGTCCGAACACCAAACCAACGGTAGACAACCCCCCCAAGTAGCTTCAACCTTACAACCAAGTCCAAACCCAGGGCATAGTTCGCATAACACGAAGCTGACACATCGCGCGTAATTAGCCGACCATTAAGAAAGCACCAACGAGTTATATAAATCCTGACTCAGTTAAAGTTAGCTCACTAATTATAGTTATTAGTGGTCATACGGGCTGGAGGTTAACGTTAAACATCCATGTCAAACGAGTCCACAACACCCCTGTAGATAACAGTGTGGGTGGTGGGTGGCTCGGGTAAGTGAGTTTTAGTTAGTTAGCTGGTGGGGTGGGGGTAAGCCTAATGCTTGGAGGGTTTAATATGTGTGAGTGAGTGACCGGGCTTACGGAAACATTATTTAGTGAATACAGATACGTCGTAGCAGTAGTAGTGGTACTCCGTAATAGACTCGTCTAATATGTAATATGTTGATTGTTGAGGGCAAGTTGCAGCCGGTAGAGAGAGAGAGACCGGTGCCTCGGCTATGCCGTGGGTGCATTTCGGTGTAGATAAAATCACTCACCTCTGTAAAGTAAGTAGTTTTGCTGATTTGCATGCATGCATACTGTATACAGTTGTGCTTATCATTTAAAAAATGAGTAAATGTAAACATAATGCATCTTGGGTATGTACTCGTTCATAACTATTAGATAGATAGATTAAGCAGTCTTCAGCGAAATATACCCCATGAATAAATAAACACTGCAGAAAAAGTAGATTAAGGAGGGAGGGGGTGTAGAGTTGTCTGGGACGGACGGGACGGGGATCCATACTTACCATACCCACACCTTAATCACTTTCACAACCCCGCGAACAAAATTCACATCCACACACACACCATCAACAAGGCAGCGAGACGAGGAGGACCCATTGGAGGTTGGGTTGGAAAAGAGAAGAAAGACAAACTAAATTGCTCCGACCCGGTCGCGGCTGTCAATCCCTCCCGGATTCGCACTGGAATCTGGTCCATCGCGGCGGGGCCGGGACTGGATCAGCTCCAGGTTCAAATGGCTGGATGGGGTTCAACAACATCGCTAAAGGGAGCGATGGGCCAATCAAGGATCGCAGCGACGGGGAAGGAATGTCAGATATCCGCCCTCTCCGTCTGTATGAGAGTGGAGCCCGAGAGATGGAGCCCGGTATGGTACTGTCGCTCCCGTGACGATTCCCACTAACTGAACTAGACTGGGCAACCACTAATTGTATCTAGGCTAGAAGCCCGTGAGGAACAAGGCAACCCGGTTACACAGGCTGGATGCCATTGGCATCACATAATTATGCGTCAGTTCATATCGTGTGGATGATTTGTGATCGAACAACTTATGTACCCATTGACAACTATGCAAACAAAAAGATGTGTTTTGAACAAGCAAGGAAGGGATGAAAGGAATCAAAGTCCAGATAAAACAAATGCCCCAACCAACTCCACGCGCTTTAATGACAGTCACGCTTGTAGATGAGATATGACCAATGATAAATGGCTTAAAAAAAAAGAAAAGAAATGCAACTTCAGGAAGAGACGGGGATGGAAACAAAACAAAGGAGTATCCCGGTGGTATCGTCGCTTATGTAGAATGAAAATTCAAGGGAATACAATCCAGTCACGCTAAAGGAGTGCGCCCGCTATGCTGTACGTCAGTCGCCATGGCTCATCTCCGGCGAAGACGATTAGCGCGGAAAGCCGTCAAGTCAATTGATTCCGCCGACTGCGCATCATCATCCACCTCAATGGTATCCATCTTCGTCAGAGATTGCCTGTCAACCTCAATGGTCGTGGCTGCGGATGCCTCCGTCTCGTCCTCGACTGTTGGTTCCTCGGGCTGTTCTGCCTTCAGACGGCGGACTTCATTGGTAGCCAGGTCTAAAAGGCTTTTAAATTTGCCTTCTACATTGGTCAATTCCGTCGAGCAGTCTCCAGATCGGAGAAACTGGTATGCAGCCGTCTCACACACTCCGTGTACCAGTTCCAGCTGCTTCTCCGCCATATCAAATGCAGACTCTTTGGGCATGTCCTGGGCGCGAGGCACCGGAGGACCCCGGTTGCGGGCTTTGCGGATGCTAGATAGCACATCGTCTTCGCCGGACTCGAAGGGTGAAAGTGAAGGAGCCAGGCTATTCATCCTTGCGCTTCTGCCCAGCATCTTGCTGCGGTACCCTGGCAATGGCAGTTGCGACATTCTGCCTTTCCGGATGTTGTTGCGAGCTGTCCCAATGTGGCGCACCATTTCTTCCAAAACGTGTTGTGTGTGGCCGTCATAGTGAATAATGAGGTTGTTGCGCGTACTAACAAGCGGGTTCCTGTCCCTGGCGTCCATGGAGGGCGCATCTTCAGCACCCCGTTTACGAGGGTTCACATTCGCTTGGTTTTGGGAGGTATTAGGCGTCGTGACGGTGGTATGTGTTTCCGCAGCAGAAGATTGAGGGCGGGTTTCCGTTTCGGGCTCCGACGAGCGCAGGTCCTCGGTTCGAATGGAGCAGACCGAGCTGTTCTTGCGACGGCGCGGTCTCACCGTAACATGTCTTCTGTAGGCCTCGGCGTATTCTGCGTGTTTCGCGGCGGTGTGGGCAGATAACTCTGCAAGTCGATCGATCCAAGAGGGAATGTTTTCCGTAAGGTGGGTGAAGGCCCCCAGGGCGTCCATTTGAGCGGGCATAATGTGATTCATTGGGAGAGGAACATGTGCTTTGTAGGCCGGATTTGTACTTCCGGGAAGAAATTCAAGTGTGTGGATTAGTGGTTCCACTAAGCCCACTTTAGAAGTTCAGCCGTCTCGATCGCGAGCAAGGGAAATGTAATAAAAAATTGATGTTAAGGCGGATTGTGTGATGGAAAAGTAGCGAAATCGTTTCGTCGTGGAGTCGTGAACAGCCGATGGGCGGTGGTGGTGAGGACAAAGGTGCAGGGATTCAGGAACCTACAACTGTTCCATGGATCGGGGACTGCGCACGAGAGCGGTGTCGAACTAGTGGGCGGGAGGAGGAAAATAAGATACCGGGGTAGAAGAAGGTAGAATGAACGATGAAAGGGCAGAGGTGACTGGCACTACGGGATTGAACCACGATCAGGAGGTGAAAAGAAGGGGGGGGGGGGGGGGGAAGAAAGGAGGGCAGAAGAGAGAAGCAATGGAAGGAGAAGTGAGTTGGATGTGAAGGAGCTGACAGGACCGAAGAAGAAGAGGAAGAATACTATTACTATTACTATTACTGCGAGGGAGAGTGACGTCCCCGAAAGTGAAGCCCGAAGCGTGGGTCTGAGCCATGCAGCAGGATGCATTACCGTAATATTTCAGCCCGCCCTTTCACATGACGATGACCAGGGGATACCAGATTACCAGTATGCATACCAGTCTGTTGTATGGACTAGAGCCAAAGTAGTAAGCAATGTTCGGTATTATGATTAAGATTCCTCGATATGCTTCCATTGACAGGGGTCCCCCTGCCAGTGCCGGCCACTCGGGCAATCCCATGGCCGGTTCCACTCCCTCTTCCCTCTCCTTTGTCATGGTTCGGGGGCCCCGGATTGGTTCCAGGCTGGTTGTCTTACGAGACAACCAAGAGTGTTGTGCGACTACACTAAAAGTACATATTTGTTGCAAACCCTCCCCCAACTGGTTTACTAAGTCCTTGCTAAGAGACCACCAGACCAGCGGTGAGTGTTTTCATCCTCTGTATCTTTACCATCGTGAGGGGAAACCCAGATCATAATAAGCATCATAAGGTGATTGTCAGTGAGGAGCAGGAAGAACGAGCAGCACTGCAGTAGTGTCAGGCTGAGTTCGGAGGAAACTAGTACTGTCTCTAAACGAGCTCCCGTCACAGATGAAACCCGACCGACACCAGCAAGGCCTTCCAGAAATGAGGTCCCCGTGTATGGCATTCTGGAAGCTTTTCTCCCCATATATTTCAAACACGTCCAGTGGCAGTTTCATCCACAATAACTGTAAGTAATGTTAGTCAAAATTGGGGCAGAACACGTGCCGACACAAAAACCACCCGTCACAAAGAACCTCCCCTTCCACTACCTCCATCAATCACTCCAATTCAACCATCCCATCCCATCGACATGGGTCTGCATCAAGCCATTGTCCAATGTCGCAGCTGCAAGAAATGAACGTGAAATCTCCGGACAAAACCGAAGGTCATCCTAAGACTCGCTAACGGCGACTTTACCCAAGAAAGTCATGACACGTAACGGCCTGTGCCCACGGCCAGACAGGGATCTCAAGACGAGTCAGAGCTCTCGGAAATGACCAGGATATTCTGCCCTTGACTGACAGCTGCCCCGACCACTGCAAGGTCGCGACCCGCCCAGGATTTCTCCCATCATGTCTTGCTCACCTTATAGGATTGGGCTGCGGGACCGCCGATCGTCCCGCACGGAGCCGTGGGATGACAGAAGCCATCAAACATGGTTGGCTTTGTTCGGGCATGTTATGCTGTGATCCAGATAATCCTGGAGAACGATTCTGGGCATGATGACTTGTTCGTCCATGATTCCTGGGTTTCGGTGTACAGGATACTCGGCTACCATGTCATTCCGGTCTGCTGATTGCATTGCGAGGTTTCCCCCGCCCTACGGTACTTTGGAGCAGTGCAGCAAGTTTGTCCCGCTGCACACCACTCGGCCGCCGCCAGTGGCAAGTCAGGCAATCAGTTGATGCATTTCATTATTATTCCACTAACATACCCCGTACTAAGACCATGAGGTGTTTTTACCCATCTCTAGCTTGTTTAATCCGAATAAACCCTCGGGCTAGGCTCTGCCAGTCCAAACCGACCCATGACGCCAGACACTAGCTGCCTCCCTAATGCCAAAAGCAAATAAGGCCAGCAATAAACAAGAAGCCCCTTGTTAACTCCATAAAGAACAGGGAACACATGACGGGTCCGGTTGAAACGAATGCAGAAAAGAAAGATCCTTCTCGGCCATCATGCCCCTCCTTGTTCCCAAAGCGCTATCCATTTATTCAGTATATACCGGATTTCATCGACGGTGTCCTTGGCCGCCTTCCATTTATCCTCGCAGTCTGCTATCTTGTCTTGTAGCTGCCGGTCCAAGTGTTTGAAAGCCGTCACTCTTGACGCCGCAACGAGGCTATCCTTTGGAAGGCCATAATTCTTATCCTTGGCTTGCTTCTGTGGGACCTCTTCTTCCTCGTCTTCCTCTTCTATACTAGGTAGAGCCCCGGCTTCAGCATTGCCTGGCAATGTCTTGGATGGCCTGCCTCGTTTCTTCGGTGTCGATTCACCTGTTTCGGTGTTAAATTGAGCTTGATGATTCTTAAACTTGAGCTTGATGCGCTGACCCTCTTCAGATCCCGTTTCGTTGCCGCTGACATCGCCATCATTCTTCTTGGCCCTCTTAGGGTTGGCCCCCGGCTCAGCAGTCTGCTTGCGCTTCTTGGAGGGCTGGGAAGCTCCCTGTCCTTCCGCATCTATGCGAATTTAGCAACAATAAGTCATACGGAATATTAATGACACCCACCTGGAATAACGCTGCGATGGACGCACCGTCTCTTTGCTTTCTTGCAAGGAGCACATGCCGGCGTCAACTTCTCCTTCGGGCTGTTATTCGAATCGCTGGAAGATTCCATCTTCTTGGTCTTCTTGGTGGGCTTTGAAGCTTTCTTTGGCGGGGTAGTAGGGGCAGGCTGCGCGGGGGGTGGTTGGGGGGCAGAAGGGGACGGAGGAGCTGAAGCAGCCTTGGCTGTGGCAGATGAAGCTTCGGAATTAGCCTAACAAACGATCGTTAGCGCTGCTCCACAAAATCTAACAACGGGGTAACCCACCTGCTGGGGGGAATGTTCAGCAGACGGAGCCATCTTCAAAGCAGTGTCGTCCTGCGAGTCGGATATTTCCGCTTTGAGTATGACTGATTCAGCGGCAGTACACGTGGGACAGGTGTCTGAGACGTCGCAGAAGCCTCGACACTCGGGACAGATGAGTCTACCACCTTCAGTGGACGAAGACATTCTGTTGGGGTTTGAGGGTTGTTTGTTCTTGGGTTACACCACGGAGGATGTTGACACAGGAAGGGAGTCGATTTAGCTATGATTTATAACGGTAGGACAGAGTGGATAATTATGTCTGATGGCTATAGCCGATTTATAGATTGATCCCGGCCTGAAACACAACGAGGTTGTCTTGATGCCGGTGCTTCTTTGTGCTAATTGTGTGTTTCAGGATACAACGCTTCGGAAATGTCCACAAAACGCGCCGCTTTATTCGGACAAGCAACAAGCAACAAAGAAGACAAACAGTATAATGCCTCGGTTTATCTCACCGCTACATTCAAAGACGACAACCAGGCTTTATCACATTTCAACCTACTCATTGTTAATACAGCGTACAAAGATAACCTTCAATTTAATCTACAATGAACCTCATCCATCACTTTCATCAATCCCACCAAAAATAGCATCAAGCAAAGAATAAGAATAAGAGAAATAATGTATCTAATAATCAAGGCCACAAATCCACCTCCTCCCACTCCTCCCCATCCCTCACAGCCGTCCACCTCGTCCTAATCGGATTCGAAGGATCATTAACATCCAACCTCTCGACCTCCTCCGGCCGAATCACCACCACCCTGAAATTCTCCCTCGCAACCTTATCCTTGAGATCCTCCACCTTCTGCCCCAGCTTCAACTCCGGATGTCCGGGATCCTGATTCCTGGGTGTCCCAGGCGGGGGATTTTTAAAAGTCCCTACAGTCAATGCCCATCAGCACCCATACACCCAAATAAGAAAAGAGATAGAACGTACCTCTCATCCCCGGCGAATGATTCGCAAAATACATATCAACCTGCCTCTCCCAACTCCACCCTTCCCCCTCCCTAACCTTCCTCAACCCCTTCTCAACGAACCCCCTCCCCACCCTCTCTTCCTCATCCCCATCCCCCAGAGGATTACCAATAATACATGCCTTTCCCCTCACCCTCCACATATTCCCCACCTCCCTCAACCAAAACACCGCTTCAACCACACCCCCCGAACTCTCCAATTCCTTGACCTTCTCCATCCGCTTATCCGTCGTGAGGGCGAGCATCTCCGACTCGTAGATATCCGGGTTTAGACCTAAGTGCTGGTCTTTGAGGGATTGGATGGCCGTGGGGTGGAGATTCAGGGTTGGGAAGAAGCCCCGGAATTCGACGGTGCGGGAGCGGGGGAGGGGGGTTGCGGAGAGAGGGGGGAGGGAGAGCGTGGTGAGGGTTATGGAGGTGGAGGTGGGGGAGGAGGTTAGGTGGGTTGTTAGGAGGGGGAGGTAGGGGGCTGCTTTTGGCATTTTTAATGCTTTGGGTGGGATTGTGTACTAGGATGAATGAGTAGAGACTAATTTGGGGGTGGATGGTGGTTGTTTGTGAGTGAGTGGTAAGTGGGATGGGAGGGGAGCTAGATGATGGAGGAGCTATTGCATGACGTTAGGTTGTGTGGTGAGTGGTGTGTAAGTTGATAGCGGCAGGCACGTGCTGTTATCTTATCTGATCTGTTGGTTGCGTTGGTTGCGTTGGGAATTGGTAAGTAGTGTTTGAGTTGTGGGTGAGATGAAATAATTATTCGGTAATTGGGTCTAGTAGTGGATTATTCTTATGATATCTTATTTGGGAAATGCTGCTCATTTGCTGTATATGGAATGTGAGAATGCATCCATGGAATCGAACTTGGCGGTGGCTGGTAGTATATGTATATATATATATTGAGTACTACTACAGTAGTAGTACTTACTCATGTGTACGCGTAGTGGTGGAATGAAGCATTTGAAATTAGTGCTGGTACTTTGAAGTAGTCCTAGTAACAATGTAAGTAGTGCTTGGAAGAGGATGATGGGCTGGTGTAGTTAGTAGTAGAAGTGGGAAAGGAGATATGAATTGATGGAAGACTCTAGTACTAGTGATGAATTAGTATTGTGAAGATGACAAGGGCGATTCTTGTTCCACAACTTGAAATCCCTCCACACTACTGCTGGACCGGGCCTAGTTCCTACTAGTAGTATGACTTCATGTCTATCGAGAACAATCTTACGGCCGGACATCGATAGTTTCACTTTTGCTACTATACCTCTGCAATCAATCGGAAGGCGTACATCTAAAAAACGTCAGGAAAAGGTATAATTTTATTGCCAAACACCGTGCCTCCATTCAGCACTAAACCAGATAAATATACCACAATAATGCACAAACAATCCCAGCAGTAAGAAAACACCCATCCTCAGCTATCTATGTCTGCATCTCCTCATCACTATCAGCATAATCCAACGCACCCCCAGGTATCCTCCCCTCATTCAACTCCTTCTCCAACCGCGAAATCTCCTGCAAACTCTTCGCCTCGCGAATCATCTTCTCCACCCTCTTCCTCTCCTTCTCCGTCAACTTCACCCGCACCGCCTTATCCGCGGGCGCTCCACGATCCGCGCCCCCAGCACCCGAAGGCACATCGAACGTGCGAGACTTGATTCCCATGATCTTGGACGCCAATGCGGACGGCTCCTCAGCTGTGCCGAAGAATTCGGTGGCTTTTTCGCGCTCGGCGTCTTTCACTTTCTGGTAGTCGAGGAAGCGAACACTGGGGATGCGCCAGATGACGTAGTAGCGGTAGTGCTATACCGATACCAACAACATTAGACTTGCTTTGATCTCACTGAAGTAGAGAGAAGGAATAAGAAGAAGATGAGCTTACCTCCTTCCTAGTAACAGGATTCTCCAACAACACCAAATGCGTCAACTGAGCCAAATTCCTAAGCGGATCCAAATCCGCCAACTCGTTCATGTTATTCGCCGTCAAGACCAGCGCGCTCAGATTCGGCACCGAGGATGATATCGTCGGCTGGATCTGCTTGACTCGGTTACGCGCGAGAAGGAGGGTGCGGAGACGAGGGAAGAAGGGGAAGTTTCCGAGTGAGGTAATATCGTTGTCTGTTAGGTCGATCGCATCTTGGTCCTACACATTTGGTTAATCTCCATACCACACATATAATGCCGCAAATAATTCCAGGAGAGAGATGAGGTGGAGTTACCTTGGCAATACCCAAGTTCTCAATAGCGGGTATCTTGTGCCCTATACGACTCAAACACAAAACCGATATCAATCAAGCTCATCTCAAAAGTGTAGTATCTGTTCTTTTCAGGACTGGTGGCTGGAACGCACCTCGAAGATCTAGCTCGCGGTCTTTGAGCGGGTTGATGTACGACAGGGAATTTTGGATGAGTTCGACGGTCAATCGCATGGTGGCGGGGGGATTCGAGAACGGGATCTATTGGGGTATCATGCACAAAGAAGAAGAAAGGTGCGCGGAAGCGACTGGTGTAGAGGAGATAGAGGATCGAGGAAAAGGTCAATTGAAGTAGCGGGGATGATGAGATTGAGACGGAGCTCTGTCGCGCATCTTGACTATCTTCACTGCTGCTGCTGATTTTGCCCGGGCGGTGAGCCGCTGTTCAGCTACAGAGAGCGGCTCACGTGAGCAGTTCCACTATACGGGTTTACGTATTCACTATGAAGATGAGCACTTTAGAGTTATTTTCTTGATTTGTATTATGACTCTCATCAATAGTCTAGTATAATAAAAGTTAAAGAGTAGCTATGTACTCCGGAGCACGCCCCTGATAATATGGCACCAAGAAGCAAAGGACTATTATGCGGTCATACGCCGGCTTCAAGCAGCGACCTGGACTTGCAGATCCCTTCTGCAAGTCATGAATGAAACAGAACCAAACGCCAGAGTGATGCAACATTGGCAACATAAACATAATCATACAGCAGCATTAGTCGTCTGCTAGGGGGGTCATTAGTGGTGACTTGGGATGGGATCTCGACGGACTGCCTGCTCGGGAGCGGCGTCCATTGGTTGTCGGCCCCAATGCCAAAGGTGCCAGATGATCCCTGCTCTCGGTCCTTACGACCAGCCCATGTCGATCCATTGCGTTGGCTCCTGACCCAGCCGAGATTCCGAGGCCAATAGTCCCGGATGAGGAATTGTCTAATGCATATTTGAAGGTGGGCGTAGTGTTACCACTGCCCCAGCTGGAGGCCCGCTTAGGGGCCGTAAACCTGGCGGCATCGGCTTCAGACGGACGTCCCCCGTCAAACGAGCTGCGGCTGGATCCGCTCGCACCGAGATCGAATTCCTGAGCGCCTTCCTCAAGAACGCGCTCATAAGTAGGGCTTCTAGGACCAAAGAACGGGAGCTTGCCACCAAACATCCTCCTCCGCTTCGGGTAGTTCGGATGAGACGGACCACCCCAACCAAAGATGTTCTTGATCTTGTGGTAGACTTTCAGACGACGGCCTCGTCCACAAAGGAAGAAGGCCACCAATATCACGATGAGAAGAAACAAGACAAAGCCCGGGGCTCTGCGGGACGAGCTCCCTTCGAGGAGCGCATCATGCCACGTTGTGCCATGGATGCCTTCGGGACTGGGCAGCAGCTCCACGCTGGGGTACTGGAAATCGCTCGGAACGCCGGCAACATTGCTGCCAAAGCCGACAGGAAGTGCTTCTTCTGTTTCCAAGGGGACCTGAGACGAGGCATAGAGGACCATCTTGCCCAGGGTCCAACTGACTTCGGTAGAGTCGATCTTGTTCACGGCCTGGAAGGAGTCCAGATAGCCTTTGCTTTGGCCGTGGGACAGAACCTCCTTGGTTCCGTTATGACCCGAGCCCGCAATGTCCTCTAGTCCTACGCGCGGAATCCCAATACCATCATGCAACACGTTCATGATCCAGGAGGCCTTGAAGCAAATCTCCGAAGCCGATTCCCGATCGAACTTCTTTCCCCATTGGTGGGCTTCGAGACCGTTTTCTACGGTCGCCCAGTCTTGCGAACAGAACGATCGCACACGCTCCTGGTAGGTGGCAAAGTCGTAGGCCTTGTCCTTGTGACCCATTTCAAACGCCTCGTGAGTCGTGTGCCAGTACTCGCTGATGCCGACAAAATGGTTGACGTCGAAGTCGATAGCCGGAACATGCATCCCGTGCAGAAGACAGGGTTGGTCGGGGCAAGGCGCGTCTTTGTCTAGCAACGGGTATGTTTGTCGCAGACACTCATCAAACTTGCCAGTTCCTAGCAAATGCATTCCATCAATGTCATCCGCCGCGAGAAGCTTGCCATCGATCGTGGTGCGTAATCCAGACGGCAGACACGGGTCAGGAAGCTCCTTGACGTCTCCAATAGCGCTGGCCGCTTGCAATGACTCCAGATAGCGCCTGCGCGCCTCGTGAACGCCGAATTCGAGCCATGAGGTGACAAAGACCCTGTGTTCCTGGGTCGATCCATCGACATTGCGCAGCCGTAAGAGAGTCAAATCATTCGCATGTTTCTCGCTTTCAGTCGCATTTGGGGCAAACGCGATCTGCGCAGAAGCACCACCCATGTCCAGAAAGCCGTACGTATGGTGACCCTTGCCGTGATCGTGCGTGCCCGGGGAATCAAAACTTCCCAGCAGGTAGTTTGTGGCGACCCACCCGTACAAGCCCTCGGTGACACCCGGAATGACTTGGATATGGACTCCGCAGTCGGGAAGCAGAAAATCCGAGTTCGAGCCGACATAAGAGCAGATCTGTTCGAGCAGGAGGTTGCGCTGTACGTCAGGAAGCAGTCGCATGCCCGCAGTCGCGAGCAGGAAAATGGGGGTATCCTTCACGGCGTCATCGGGGACGATCTGTTTCGCGTGTTCGAGGAGTTCTGCCAGATGTTCAGGACCAACTTCTTCCGGTTTATCGGCAAACGACGACACTCCTAGAAGACCAAGGCATTAGTATTGACCTGAGACGTAGCGCAGCCATCCACCAGACGTACCGGGATGTATTTTCTTCGTCCAGTCGCTTTTCGTTTTCACTTCGGGCAATGTCTGCAGGTGCTTTCCCTTTTCCCGCGCGACAGCATTGTCCAACCAGCGATAGACGTGGACTCGAGTTCCCTATCTCCGGAATTAGAGATGGCGCAGAGGCATGTATGGCGCAGTATTACTTACGGACGAACCCGCGTCCAGAACGACTCCATATCGGTCTATCATTCGATATCCGTTAGTTTCCATAGAGGCGAGGATTAAGGACTATGCGACGGGTGCTTACGTTTGCCCATGAGGATGTCAAGAGAATGATAGTTCTGAATTAATTGCAGTCAAGACCGCCAACCATGACAACTTGAGAGGAACCGCGAAAGGGTGCAAGGCTTAGTATGGGTGTGTGAGTGGGACGGGGGCGAAGTCGTGGGCTGGAAGTGTAGTATGGGAGGTGGGACGACGATGCGGACAATTGATTACAAGGTTTAGTGTGAGGGTGAAGAGCGTATGTCGGGAGACGACGGAGAAGAAAGCAAACGAATGGCCTTGCTGAGAAGCAGCAAGATAACGACAACAAAGTCAAAAACGAAGCCAAAGCCAAAGTGCAGGCCTGGGGAAGGAGAAGGAGGAGAGGAAAGGGTGGGGATAGTAGCAAGCAGGAGAAGGGGAGGGAAAAAGAAAAGATAAGGCCTCGTCTTGCCTCTTCGCCGGGAACGGCTGGCTGACGCGACCAACTGCTGGCCTAAGGCTTGCCGTTAATCCCGATCGGGCAAGGTCGGGAAGATGCGATCCCGTCTGGGAATGGGTCCAGCTGGAATTAATTTAAAGATGAAATGAGCTGCCGGTCCACCTAGCTTTGCGGAAATATTATGACCTCGTTGATCATTTGAATATAGAGAGTACCTATTGCATACTTATTCAATAGATCAGTCAATACTTCTTCATCGTTATCAACTGCAGCAGAACAAGAGAGTGCAATCCATCGTGAATAAATAAAAAGAAGTTGAAAGAAAAGAAGAAAAAAAAAGGGTCTGGGCCAGCCAAGAATGCAACCCCGGCCCGCTTGACGTAAGCTCGCCAGCCTTGTTGCGCCATCCCTCTGCAATGATTGGCTGAGATGTTCGGTCGGCGATTCCCTCCCCCGCCATCCATCCTCTCATTCTCTCTCTCCTCCCTCCTTGATTCAAAGTTGTTGTGTCTGTTCTGGGGTGACGACAGATGTGCCAGCCCAGCGGGTAGAACTGGAGTCCTTGGACCCCGAGATCGACACCAACCGACTACATTTGTGAATGACCTGCCATTCGCGTGAAAGTTTACTCCGCAGGGAAGACATACGCAATCGAGGGGATCATCCGTCGGATTGCGAATACATGCACCCTCAAAACATCGTATTTATGCAGGGTAGCTTACAGAGTTGGTATCTGTGCTCTTCGCAGGCCCAATTACGGAGTACTATCTGCCGATTTAGAGCATGGTTGTACAACAGCTGGGCTTATAACTATCACATGTTATTCAGTCACGTTGCGTTGCCATAGCATCTGATGAAGTTCTGCTTTTTGGTACTCTGTATCCATCTGCATGTCGGCATGGATGATGTGACAGGGAATCAAATCAATCTGAAATCCGCCTCCACTTGATCGACCCCACTTTATGAAGGAAGCCAAGACTTCTTGGAAGTATATCGGCCATGTTATTGTCCTCTTTCCCTCGTGCGGAGAGTATAATCGAAGAGATCACTGGAAGGATAGGAAATATTCTGTACTACTGGAGAGATCCTTTTCCCAAGGGACGTAGAAAAGTGAAAGAGCTATCATCGGATATTTTTAGATCATTTGGTGTTCACCCTCGTATAGCATGACGCGGCCATGGGTGTGCTGCATCATCATCTGGTGCCGTCCCCGATGCCTGACTTTTGTCTCCAGCAGGTAAAAGCGTAACCCAACGCTGAACCCCTCCTCTTGGTTGTGCATTGCACCTGCAGGCACTATTATAAGCATTGCGTCGGTGGATTAAAACAAAACAACTACCTGACTGGCTACTCCGTCCGCAGGCCGAATTGGGTTAACGGACCGTCCTATAGTTGCAGTTCCCTGCATGCACACCGAACTCTATCATTTATCTATCCCAAAAGCAACATAGATGGCTTCTACATATTCTATAGATTGCTCCCTTTTCTTTCCTGGCACTCCGTCACGCTCGTTGAGGATACTTTGGGTATCCCGACCAGCGTGGGACTTGCGGAGCCATGCACCGTCATCGACCAATCTCCGATCTGTTCATCGAAGAACTGAGTCCGATCCAGTCCCAGCATTTCATCCTCGTCACTCACTCGCAACTGCATCCCCGGAATATACTTGAAAATGAGAAGCATAAGGTAGGATACCACGAAGGAATACGATGAGATGGCGCAGATCTCCGCCAACTGCTTTCCAACCTGGACACCATTGCCATCAATCGCTCCTGGGGATAGCGTGCTGCCATCCAAAGCCGAGATCTTTTCGCTTGCAAACAGGCCCGTCAAGAAAGCTCCCACCATGCCACCAAGCCCGTGCAGCTTAAACACATCCATGCCCTCGTCGACATTAACCCACTCGTTCACATTTTTGAGGGAGGAGCAGACGATGGCCGTAATGAAACCGATGCATGCTGCGAGCCATAGCGAGACACAACCAGCCGCTGGGGTGATCCCGACCAAACCCGCAATTGCACCTTCGCAAGCACCAACGACTGTGAACTTTCCTTTGTACCGGATCATGTCGACCAGAACCCACCCGAGAATACCTGTGCAACCGGCGGTGTTGGTGTTGAAAACAGCAACCATGGCACGCATGCTGGCGTTAAGACTCGAGCCTCCCTATCGCCATATTGCTGTTAGACTCGAATAATAATGAAAAGTGGACCTCACGTACATTAAATCCCAACCATCCAGTCCAGATCATCACGGTCCCGAGGAAGACCAATGTTGTATTGTGCGGTTTGCGGATGGAAGGGTCCCCGTGATCCCTACGCTTGCCCAGAACCAACGCATAGGCCAGAGCTGCACACCCAGAAGCGATGTGTACGGGACCGCCTCCCGCAAAATCAATGGCCGGCAGATTGTAGAGCCATCCGTTACTGCTCCATGTCCAGCGGGCTAGCGGGCAGTAGACTATGGTTGCCCAGAAGAAGCCGAAGATCAATGAAGGTACAATGCCACCTCGTTCAAAGGCACCCCCAACGACAATCATCACCTGCTGGCCTTAGTACATCGCTTTTGTATTACTTGATCAAACTCACTGTGCATGCGCAAAAGAGGAGCTGAAACAGACAGAAGACGACCTCCGGTAAGACCGCGGAGCCAGGTGAGGGTGCCACCAAGACATCCATCAGGCCAAAGTTCTTCAGTGTACCGATAAAGGGCCCGCCGTCTCTTGAATAAGCAAGGGAATACCCCCAAAACAACCATTGAAATGTAGATCTATATCATGATTAGCGTTGCGCTAAATAACAAACAGGTCGCGACTGGCAAACTGACACTGCAAGAACCATGAAGGCCTGGAAGAGAAGAGCCAGCGCGGATTTCCTCCGTGACAAGCCGCTGTAAAGCATCCCAATCCCCGGTAAAATAAGGAAGACAATAAATGTGCAGGTAGTAATATAGACATAGTTGTACTCGAATCCAGTGTATTGCGCGTTCACGTCGACCTGGGTAGGATCACCACCCTCCGGCGTTGAGGAATTGTAGACTGACTGTTTCATTGCATGCACATTAGCAAAACAAGTCTGAGAATGTCACTGGCTGTCGCAAGTCAACACTCACTTCAGCCATGATGAACGAAGAAACAAAGCGGTGGCAATCTCTTTATGATGGGCCGACTTCCAACATTTATCCTCAGACAGTTTCGGGTCTGCTGTGCTTGATGGGCCATTCACTTAAATAGTATTATAGATCACTGGCAGTGAGCTGCATTTGAATTCCCAATCTGCACATTGACTGCATAGTTTCTTGGCTGGACCCATTTTGAGATGGGGCATATGCGATATCTTACTCCGTAGATAACTTCAGCTGCAAGTGGTTGGTTATTCCGAAGTGTAAAAGAGATCGTTATCTGAGCCAAGAACCCACACGAATACAAATAGTCGGACTCGTCGCACAGAAACCTTTGCTTTTGGATGACATGCGATCGCCTTCTGCTGCTATCGAGAAGTCTGATCCCAGATGCCAAGGTGGACGATCACAAAAGCAGGGGAACCTTTGATAAGGGAAGAGGAAGGCAATCACAGCCATGCCTTATTGGCTCCGTTGCAAACCCCGGATCGTACATCCCTCTGGGGTTTAGGGTATCTCAGGAAGGCTGAGCTGGTAAGAGCGATGTGATGTAGCCCATGCATGCGAAAGCCGTCCTGTGATTGGCGAGAGATAACAGCCCGGCATATCGATGCTTCTCGCTTCCTCCAAGACTAGCACGATGAGGAGGACTTTTCAGCTCCAATGGTTAGCACCTGTGCCCTGCATCTCAGCCCAGGAGCTGAAGCGCTATGATATACGATCTCGTGGCTGAACGATCAGGTGATGGATGAGGATGTCCAGGATTCTGAGTGGTGCTGCATACAGTTGGAACTCCGCACAAAACGTGCTAGCCACGCCATTCAGAGGCGGGTCCAAGCTAGAGACAGTAGTCCGACATGAGAAATCGGGGCTGGACATGAGAGAACCTCGTGATCCCCAGTCAGATGGCAGCGCTGGTGATCTACAACAATCTTCTGTTTCAGCCTTGTTGGCGTTATACACGTAGCCAGACGGCCCCAGCTTTTAGCTTTCAGACACGCCGGTACGAATATGCTTATATCGTCCATGCACCTATTGTATCTCTCATCTTTACAAATGTTGGAGGGAGGAATCTAGGTTGACATGCAAGCGATGGTTGCTCATGAGCCAAGACTGACGATCACGGCGGTTGATTATCCGGAAGTATTGCGGGGGCGGAGATCATGGCTACAATATAGATCTGCAACGCCTGATTCATTCTAATTTGATGACCACTCAAGGGCCTTGGTGCCTGGATGCAGAAATCCACCGGCGTAGTAAGGGGGAGGATCTGAAGGATCCCAAAAACACGAGGAAAAGGATCCGGTAACCTGACAAGTCGTATTCGTCAGCAGCAAGTAATCCGCAATGCTTGGTATTGCTGTTGCTGTCTCTGAGCATATGCTCTTCGTAGCTTGTTCGATTGGTATTCCTCGTAGATTCCTTCCTAGTCGATCGTGAGTACAGGCCGATGGAGTGTGCGGGGACCTGGACCTACTTTGTAGAAGTTGTATTGGTTCCATCGACCTAGTACCAAGGCACACCAAGGTCAGGTACCAGATCCATATTTATTAAGGCACAATTGTCCACAAGGTAAAGGGCGTCAACATATCCCCTCTAAGCTGCCTCTGAGCTGAGAGTATGTTCCGCCCGGCATCTTCGGAAGCACGCCCCTCCTGGCGAAACTCAAGTCTTGCAAGGTCCCAGACGATGGAAGAAACCTCATCTTCTTTGTCCAAGGGATCCAATCAGGCCGAATCGCCCCCAACGGGTGTGGCTGACTAACGCGAGCAGGAAGCATTAGTGTCATCCTCTCATTGCCTCATCCTGGTTCCTCCTCATTTTTTTAACCATCACCCTGGCCATGTTTCTCTTGATTCTTGCTGGCTGGATAGCCGGTTCGCATATATAGGCTGCGGAATCTTGGCCGGGATCCAACATGTCATCTTCAACCATGGGCGTCCAGGAACCAGCGCCGAAGAAAAGGACCCGGGTCAGTCACACCAAAGTGCGTACGGGTTGTCGGACCTGTAGGTACGGAGTCACCAGTCACCGTGCACCTTGACTGTTTGCTTGTGCATGGGGACCACCGTTAATGTGGATCATGTAGGATTCGCCATAAGAAATGTGACGAAACCCGGCCCATCTGTCGTATGTGCAGCAGCACTGGTCGGATATGCGATGGATACCAGCAAACCATCGATAGAAGAACGCGCGCTTCCAAACTCCGGCTCGCTTCAACATCGCCGTCATCGACTAGCAGCTCATCTTCAACAGTGAGCGTGCCGTCCTTAGTGTCGGATCTGATCTTACACACCAATGAAATCGACCTCACCCGACAGGAGCGTTGGTATCTCGATTTCTTCCGCAGGAATACAGCTTTTCAATGTTCCGGCTACTTTGATGATGACTTCTGGCTGCGTCTAGTCCACCAAGTCACCGAAGCCGAGCCGGCGGTCCGCCACGCTGCCATCGCATTAAGTGCCCTCCACTGTAACTTTGAGCGCACCACTACCGGCCAGGGGACCATAGACAGCCGCCTACCTCTCCAACAATGTGTCAAAGCAATATCCTCACTGCGACACCAGCTAGCGGGTGGAGGAGTCCCATCCAGCGCCAACATGGAAATAACACTCGTGACCTGCGTACTGTTCGTCTCGTTCATGTTTCTGCAGGGTGATACGCAATCTGCCTGTTGCCACTTGCGTGGTGGTCTCAAACTGCTTAAGGAATGGAGAAGCACCGGCAAGCCGGGTTATTCTACCACAGGTGCAGTACTGATGAAAGTATTCGCACGTCTACAACTACAATGGTCAACTTTTGCCGACGAAGTCTTCATTGAGGAGGTGGATAGCAACCGCTGCGACGCCCCCTACATGGAGATCAACGATCTCAGTCTTGAAGAGCCGACCGACAGCTTAGAAAAGGCCGGCAGCCTGCTCGTCAGACTAGGCCGACTCGTCCTGACTCCTAATCCCTCCGACCCCTCCTCACCAGGCTACTGCACTGTCCTAGACAGCAGACGCATGGCCATTATCAATAAGCTTCAACGCTGGACCGCCGAACTCGACGATTCAATGACATGCACTGGCAACACCCTACTCCTCCGCGACAGCACCATCCTCACCGTCCTCAAACTCTGGAGCGAAATCATCTACATCATGGCCGCGACAGAAACGCGCCTCGGTGGCAGCGAAACACGCTTCGATGCTTTTCACCTCAACTTCGGCCGAGCCGTGGCGCTCGCTAAAATCCTCCTCCTGTCCACACCCGCCCAATCAACCATGCCCAACTTCTCCATCGGGATGGGCATCATCCCTCCTCTTTTCTTCTGTGCCTTCAAATGTCGCGACTGGTACATCCGGCGAGAAGCAGTCCAATTACTCCGCAGCTGTCAGAGACAGGAAGGTCTCTGGACAACGCCGGGGGCCGTCCTCGTCCTGGAACGGTTGATCGATATCGAATCTAAAGGCCTCATGCCGGGAGATCTGGTTCCAGAGTCACGCCGCATTGACTCGATACATGTGAACATTCTTCCAGATGATCATAAGATAGGGTTATGGTATCGTCGATCGAGCCGGCAGATGGGATTGGACGGCTATGTGGATGTCGGCTCGGGGATGTGGGAGAAGGCACTACTGGATTATCATGTGGGGTGATGCTTGAGGTATAAGAAGTATTCAATGGGACTTTGGTTGGCGATTTATCATGTATTAGATACCAATTTGCTCGGCGTTAATTTATATATCACTTATGAATTCTTGTTAGGATTGAACTTCGACTTGTAGTAAGCATTTATTGACTAACGATCAGCAGGTATCATCACCAATTTTGACGTAAACCTCCATCACTGCCGTTTTACTACTTTTATCTCACATTCAAGACTACCGCTGAAAAGCACACCGTACACAACATAATCCCAATAAATATGAAACCACAACAATAACAGCATGATTTAATTATTACAATTTCCTAAATAAACATCCCTAAATAAACCCTCCCCTTCCTAGTTACCCCCACCCCAGAAACCCCAATCCTCCTCTTTCCCAAATCAAACCACTACTACCAATCATAAACCTAATACCACTGACACCTCACCACCGGATTAAACATACTAACACTCAACGCCCCATAACAATCATGCACCTTATTCCCACCATAGCTCTCACAATCGACCGTCTTCCCCAACTGCGGACAAGTAAACGTGCCCGGCTCCTCACTCGTCCCCTTATAGACACAATCCTCCATATCATGAATCTTGAAATCCAACTTCTTCGTCCCATCCGGATACGGCGGATCCACCACCTTAATATCTCCACTCGCCTCTAGCTCACCGGCCTCCCCATCCTTACAGAAATCTATCGAGGAGCCCATGTCCGGCGTGAAGAAGGACCAGTAGCTGTACACGTCGGAGAGGTAGGCGATGACCATTTGGGCCGTGGGCGTCGGCGTCGGCGCCGTGTAGATCGTGCTGCTGGTGCCGGCGCATTTCGTGTACGTGAAGGTCGAGAAGTAGCTGAGCGTGGAGGTGGCGCAGACGAGGACGTTGCTGTTGAGTTCGGTGGTCGTGAAGGGGGGGTCGGAGGTGGTTTTTGTGCTACTGGTTTTTGTGGTGCTGGTGGGTGTCGGGATGGAGGTGTAGGAGCAGCCGCTGCCGGAGGGGAGTTCCGAGAGGGTTGTGTAGTCGCCGTTGGGTTGGTTGCAGACGCAGACGTTGCCGGCGCCGTTGTCGGGGTCCGCGCTGGGGGTTAGGTTAGTATGGTTTTCTTGTGGTTGGTGAGGGTGGGAGGGCTTACTGGTTGGTGCAGAGGGGCGGGGTGTAGGAGGAGGTTGTGGTGACTAGGGTTGTGGCTGTCTGGTTGCGTGATGGTGAGGGCGTCACGGTGGAGGTGTGGTGCGTGGTTCTGGTGTCGCTGGCTGTTCCACTGTGCGTGTGGATGATGATGGTTGTGGTGTCGGTTGACGTGCTGGATTTGCTGTCGGTGCTGGTGGATGTTGAGTTGGTTGTAGCAATGCTGGATGTGTGGGCTGATGAGGATGCAGAGAGCGGTGCGGAAGAAGAGGATTCGGTAGACTTGGTGGATGTGGTCTTCTTTGTGGTGGTGGTATCTGTGGATGTAGTTTTGCTTGCTGCAGCGGATGACGATGCTACCTGCGAAGATTCCGCCTTGGACTTGGTCTTGGTCTTCGTGGAGGTAGAAGACTCCTTGGTGCTTGTCGATGTAGGTGAGGCAGACGCGCTGGCTGAGTGACCTGAGCCGGCAGACGAGCTTGAGTCTGAGGTTGCGGTGGACGTTGTTGACGTCTCGGTCTTTGTAGACTTGGTAGACGTATCGGTATCCGTGCTGGTAGACGTGGCAGTCTTTGTGGACTTCGAAGACGTATCGCCCGAGGTCGTTGTCGTTGTCGTACCGGTGCTCGTCGCGGTAGAGCCAGTGGCAGTCACACCCACTGCACTGAGGGAACTTCCCTCGGTCTCGAAGGCATCAAAGTAGGACGAAAGCTTGGACTCATCTGAGGAATCACTGCCTGAGGAACTGCCCAAAATTGACACTGCCTCATCCGCAGTACTGGAGATGCAGCTCGCAATGCCGATGATATCTCCCAGCAGGCCTCCGCCGCTGCTACAACTATCGAGCGCCGATTCGCTATCACCAGAGCTTGAACTTAAAGAACTAGGTGCTCCAAGGACGTCGAGAACGTCATCCGCTACGGGGATGACGCGCGTCAGGGGCTTGATGAGATCGGATGCCTTGACGGACTTGGGGTCCTTCTTCCATTTCTTAATCACTGGATATGTGTCCTTCACAAGCTTGTAGAGGTGCTTGATAATGGCGTAGACATCAACAGAGGAAGTGGTTGTGCTGCTGGTGGTTGAGATTGTCGAGTTCGGTGTCGTGGAGGGGCCGGTCGTGATGCTAGCACTTTGGCTGGTATCAGTGTTCGTGGTGGTAGTAGTAGTGAGTGAGTGAGTGCTCAATGTAGGAGAATGAGATTCAGGGCTTGATGAAGCAGTATCTGCGGAGCTGGAGCTTGACTTGGACGTAGGAGTGTGAGAAACCGAACTTGAAGTGGTGTCTTCAGTACGAGTGTGGGTTGTGTGGGTCTTGGTAGAAGAGCTAGTGTTTGGTTTGGATGAAGCCGGCGTCGACGCGGTAGGGGTGTGAGAACGAACAGGCGTCGATGAGCTCGTGGAAGTGTCGTGCTGCGCTGAAGCCGACGAAATTGTCGAGATGTCCGATGAATACGTGGACGACGTAGGCGTATGAGTGTGGGTATCCTTCAATGTACTGACTGTGTGGGATGATGTAGCAGATTCAGAAGAAGCATGCTCCGAGGAGCTCGAAGAATGAGTGGAAAGAGTGTGGGTTGAAGGAGTATAAGATGGACTGATGGGAGTCCCAATGGAAGCAGGAGTGAACAAGCTGCTAGGGGAGCGAGTGGAAGTCTCCTTGGAGACGACAGAATGAGAACGACTTGACGCAGTAGTATGATCCTGAGCAGGGACACCTGCAGAAGAACTTGACAATATCGTCGTATGAGAGTGGGAACTCGAAGGAGTGTACTGGCTGACAGACGTGTCATGGACACTACTATCATTAGAACCTATCTCTTTGATTATCAAGGGAAGACCAACCTTTGGGGTGTGTTTACAGGCGTGCTAGAGTACGGGAGTGTCGTGGCTCCATGGGAAGACATCGATGCTCCATCGTGGTCGTCGGTTGAGGCCCCCTGAGTAGCACCAAGGGATGCCGTAGCTAGCGAAGAAGGAGAGTACGATGGAGTATTCGAGGCTGAGATCGTGGTAGCTGTTGAGTCCGACTCCGAAGTCCATGAAGGATGACTCTCGGAAGAGGTCCTACCCGGGGTGTTTGCAACAGCCGACGAGGCGGAATGCGAGGACTGAGGAAGCCCTAACGCTGGTGAGACGATGCTGGCAGCGCAGAGTCCTGCCAGCAGGGTTTCTGCATTAAAGAGTGGCATTGTCCAAAGGACGATAAAGAATGACTGTAACAAGCAAAAACAACGAGTGAGTGACAGTTGGCTTACGCTTGGCATAAAGAAATCTCCTGAAGGGAGACTGTTTCTTTAGTATTCCCAACTCTTGCTCCTTGGTGGCTGAGCTTCGGTAACAGCGTAGAGGATTGGGCTGGCCGCGGCGGTGGCTTTTGGCCCCCAGAGGGCCAAAACCAAGCAATACCACCATCCCCGTTCCACCAATGCTTCGAGTCATTTCTAATCTCAGAATTGTTTGTCTACTGCAGGTACGGCTCGATCGGTCGCATGCGGGTGTCAAGCTATTGTGCTTATTACTGGATGGAAGAATGTAAAGCCCATCAGCGTGCGTGTTTGAACTTGGCTTAATTAAACCCGATCCTCTGGCCCCCGAGACAGCCTGAATGGGGCGAGAACTTCGCCAGAACAAGCGATAATATAGGCGATCTTTGCACTGCCTGGTGGTCAACGCGGATAGTTTGCCCGATCGCTTCTTGGAAGACAGTCTCCTAGATCGGCTAAGTGCTTAGCTCTCGGTCTAGGCGACCAAGGAGCGTAGAGATGGCACCAACACATGCCCTAGCTAAAATAGCAAAGGAAATACTTGGAGTAGCTTATTGAGATGGCCGGAGCCGCGATTGTATCTGTGCTGAGGTAGGTTTCGTAAAGATGGTTCATTGAATATCAGGCAGCTTTGACAACCGAATGAAAAGGGCGGAGATCGACAAATCGTAGAGGCCAGAATGGACACTTAGTAACTAGCTAAATGTTGGAAAGGTGGACAGAACAGGACATCTATTGGCGTACTCATTGGATTGCCAATTGTTCCGACGGAGTGTCATTGATTGGCTGGGTGTAAATAAACTCATCTTTTTCCCAGAGACCAGGAGAAGGAATCATCCTTGAAAATGTCTCAAGACCAAGGGCAGGGACTAGTTAATGGTATGTATCCTACTACCACTACTACTAATTCCTCCTACATAGAGATAATAGTTGTCAAGTTCAAGTACTCTTTCAGTAAAGAGTATTTCCAAACCGAGCAATAGTTATTCCGGAATAAAAATACGGCTTCAAAACTGAATCCTTTCTGCTCCCATCTGCGCCCACAGCGGAGATAACTTTGGCTATCCAGGCTAAGATTCGAAGGATGCTCTCTATCTATGACTCCCCGGGCACACTTTTCATCATTGTGTATGAAGGCCATTCAAATGCGTACTACGACATACCCAATGCCTGTGTCAGTATTATGTAAGTAGGTTTATATATAGATATCCCAGAGATAATCAATCAATAAGCTAAATGACTCTATAGGGGCTCAATGAGGGAACCTACGGTTTCTCTACCTTGGGGTTTCGTGGAGACCGCGCTGACCTTTACTGATGGAGATGTCGTCTGTATAATGGACTCGGCGTTTCCATCTAGGGCGGCAATGAACTGTGAAGATATTGAATACCTCACGGTCTCGCCATTCAGGTCACCAGCAGCCAGGGGCATCGATGTTACCTAACGAGACGACTCATTGACTTACTGAATCAAGTAGATACCGAAACCACCATATCACAAATACACGCAAAGCTTGCCGTGCATGAAAACCGTCCAGGCAGTCAACTGGGACTTATGTCTGTACATTTCCCCGCCAAGAACAAGCCATCCATCACCCTTCACCCTATGGGAGCGCTCCCAAGGCAGCTCAGAGGTCTCCGAAAAGCAGGTGATTTGTCAGATGTCAAGGTTTTGATTACTGTTCGGATAACATCATAAACGACCAGTATGCCGGATATCGTCGAGCAATGCATCCAGTACTTGTCAGCATCGATTGCCGGGGCTGTGGCAGATATCCAGATTGAAGGTATCTTCAGGTTCAATCCGGACTCGTCCTTGTTGCTGCTTACAATGCCAACTGCGGTTTGGAGCATGCTTCGTCATAATCACTCCTTTGACTTCGCGGCGGTGTCATCCAGTCACATAATCTACTTTGTCACCGGTCGACTACTATGGCTCTTGCCAGCGGGAATGCTGACTTGTCCTGCAGGGGCGAAGACTGATATTTATTGCTTATTTTATTTATAACAGGCAATTATACTGCGTTCAAAATAGAGTTATTCCTGCAAAGTAACGGTACGTAATTAGACTACAAGTCGGCAAAGAATGACTCTTTCCGCTAAAAACATGACCAAAGCCAAGACTTGTTCTTGTCTCGTGGAAGTTGCGGAAGTCGGAAGTTGAGTTGTTGGACTACAGAGCCGCGGAGATAGAGAGCTCCCCGCGGAGATGGCCAAATTGCCTCAAATGGTACTCCGGAGGTACATGAACCACCACGCCACCGTGCCAAACCTTGAGCAGTCGGTGCAAATTCTCATGGAACATGGCCAGAACATCAAACGAAAATATTAACCAGAAAAAAAAAAGTACACCGAGAAAGTAATTACGTAATTAACCGGTTGCTGTCAACCTTATACCCCCTAGCGCCTTGTCAATTTCCATTCCACCATCCACCACCCCTGGTTGTCTACACCTGCTCTGCCCCGTGAGGAATATTAGGAATATTAGGGTTATTCTGCAGTTGTGAGTTGGTCGGGGTGTGGTTCCTCCTCTCGGCTGTTGGCGATTGCGGCTGCTCTACCGTAGTAGCTTCGGAGTTATACGAGGGACGGTGCATCGACATGTCCCACGATCCGGGACCTCCCGAACCCATCTTGGCCTCCCATTCATTGTAGTCCTGACCGGGATTGACGGTGGTGTACTGGAACATCTTGAGGAAGGTGAAGAAGCCACATGCGAGGAGACTTCCCAGCAACGGACCGACCCAGTAGATCCAATGGTACCCGGGGAAACTGCGGTTGATGACGTCAGGACCGAGCGATCGCGCTGGGTTGAGTGAACCGCCAGTATAATAGTCCCCTGCAGGAGAAGAGGTTAGTCGCATATAATCTGGCAGCAATTGGACCGGAAGCCATCTACTTACCAACCATCTCGGTCACGAAGAACACCAGGCCGATGGCCACAGGAGCCAGGAAGGTGGACTTGTGTTTCACAACAGCCAGCATGATGATAATGAGCACCAGCTGAGCCGTCAAAAACATTTCGATGAACAGTCCTTGTGAGATTGAAGCGCCGCCGCCCAGACGAGTGCCGACGTTCAAGTCGCCTGGGAACAAAGCACTCACGACACCGGCAGCTGCAATGCCTGCGATGAGCTGAACCCCGAAAACAATAACCCCACGGATGGGAGACAATCCACCAACCAGACACAGGGCCAAAGTGACCTAGAATAATGATCAACCACATATCTCGGAACTGGCATGGTACAACATACTGCGGGGTTAAATAGACCTCCAGTCACTCGATAGAATGCCCACACATTGACCATCAACGAAAATCCGAAGCAGAGCGAGGAGTATAGCAGGTTTGGAGTGTTTGGAGGAGACCCGGGCGCTGGTTTGGGGGTATTAGACACCTGCGTCCCAGCGAAGGAGAAGAAGAGGAAGAGAAAGGTTCCCACGAATTCCCCGACGGCGGCGATGAAATTGTTCCGTGTCGTGTCGGCGAGGTGCAGCATAGGAAGCTGACTATTCGAGGATCTATAGACGGGAGCCGTCTGGCCGTCGCCGTTGCGCTTGCGAAACCATTGTGGTGGCCCCATGATGATATTCTTTACAATTTGTTCGAAAAACAAGGCCGATTGTGAGCGGAATCTATTTGCGACCAAAAAAAGTGGGCTGCTAGAGCAACAGAGCGGCTTTTATGCATCAGGGTAGGGCGAGCTGTCAGCTCCGCAATTCCAGCTGGAGCAAACGTCATGACGTTCTCTTCCGGCAGGAGGCTTGAAAGAGGTTTATCTCGGTTCGCAGGTGGTGAGCCGTCAATAGCAGAAGATTTGGCTCGGACTCGGGAAGAGCAGCCATAAATAATGAGCTAGACGACTTGGTTGCGACCATGGTTGAGCCGAAAATTGAGGAGCATTGAGTGTTCTGGACCTTGCTTTGTGGCGTTGAGCAACCAGACAATAGCGGCTACATTGAGAGGAGGAGTATAGTCCGACATGCCTCATTTGTGGGAAAATTCATCTGCCGACGAACTAGTTAGCATGTAGTCTCTTCTTTTGAGCCATAAATTTATGAAGCCGAATTGAGGTTGCATTACTGTTTGTTTTCTCTTTGGGGGTCCAACTCGGAAGAGCCCCACGCAGAATTGATTGACGGCGGAAAGCGGATTAACAATTTCGTAGACGTTACATGTTAACAATGAGAATGAGCAGATGCTTTGCATTGAGCTAGCTGGTGGGGTGTTTCCACCCTGTAGCCAAGACGAGAGCTTAGCAGGAGACTATTGTGGTGGTCTTTACTGTCTTGGAGTAGTGAGATCAACCATCCCAGATAGGACTAGCGGGTGTCTGTCCCGGAGATACCTTAATCCGAGGGAGCGAAGAGGGCGTGACTTCCTTCCTTCCAACTGCATCATCGCATCTTCCTCGGGGTCTCGTCTGTCCCTGCATTGCCGCAGCATCGTACAATACTTAGTACTGTCTCAAAATGAACCAGACATGACTAACAGCATCTTTGTGACTGGATGAGTTCGAACAACGGCCTCCCCGAGGAGTTCGTGAGCGTTGATGGATCACCCCACGGCCGAGACTCGGTTGCTCTCGGACGCCCCCCTAAATCTTCCGGTCGGGCGTCGGGATTTGGTGGGCTGATCAAAGGCCTCAAATTAATAATTTGCTGCGAGTCATTTTGACTTTAGCTCGCTCGCTATTCTGTCTCGGCGTGCCATGACAGCAGAGATGCTGCAGAAGCAGACGTCTGCCTTCTTATCAGATGCCTCAATAGTGATGGATGGATGTGACGGATATGCAGCTCCCACTGGGGGATCTGCTCTATGTGACAGGAGTGACAGCCCCTTGAACCAATTGAGAATGACTCGATTATCATATCACACTCAAAATTCTCTCGGTCCAATCACGGATCGACAGCCTTAGCATCATCTGGAACCTGATTTGACGCGTTAGTCTGGCACCTTCTGTACTTCCCCAGTTTCTCCGCGGAGATGCTCAAAAGGCCGCGCCGTTCAACTAGTATACACAAAAAAAGTGGAAGCAAGAAAAAACTTCTCCCGCCACGGCATGCCGTCCACCCGGACTAACAAAAGCCCTCAAGGACCACCTCCTAATTGCTCACCGGATTATAAATACTAGAATAGACCATCATCATCAGAGTGCTTTCTCCCTTCATTCTCCAAGATCCTTCTTAGACTCGTTCTCCTTTGGTACTCTTTGCATCATTTGTTCTGTCAGATCTACCACACTAAACAATGGGTCTCACCCAGGAACAGACTGACATCATCAAGGCCACCGTGCCTGTGATCAAGGTGCATGGCAATGCTGTTACCAGCGTCTTCTACAAGAACATGCTCGCCGCGCATCCTGAGCTGAATGCCATCTTCAACTCATCCAACCAAGTGAACGGCCACCAACCCCGCGCCCTCGCCGGCGCTGTCTTCGCCTACGCCGCCAACATCGACAACCTTGGTGCTCTCGGCCCCGCAGTCGAGCTCATCTGCAACAAGCATGCATCCCTCTACATCCAGCCCGAGCACTACAACATCGTCGGCAAGTTCTTGCTCGAAGCCATGGGCGAAGTCCTTGGTGACGCCTTCACCCCCGCCATCAAGGACGCGTGGGCCGCCGCTTACTTCCAACTCGCTGATATCATGATCAACCGCGAAGCTGCCCTCTACAAGGAGGCCGATGGATGGACCGAGTTCCGTGATTTCCGCATTGCCAAGAAGGTTTCTGAATCTTCTGAGATCACCTCCTTCTACCTCGAGCCTGTCGATGGCAAGCCCCTCCCCTCTTTCCGTCCCGGACAATACATTTCCATTCAGCTCTTCGTCCCCCAACTCAACCACCCTCAAGCCAGACAATACTCTCTCAGTGACAAGCCCCGCTCCGACTACTACCGGATCTCTGTGAAGAAGGAGGCTGGCCTTAATGCCACCGAACCGGGAGCTGAAGCCCACCCTGGCCTCGTGTCTAACATCCTGCACGATCTCAAGAAGGAAGGCGACATCATCAAGGTGTCGCACCCGCAGGGTGACTTCTTCCTGTCCGATGCGGAGAAGCAGAGCTCCAGCCCCATCGTTCTCTTGGCAGCCGGTGTGGGTCTGACCCCGCTCACCTCGATCCTGAACACCCTCCTCGAGACCGAGTCTGAGACACAGCGCAAAATTTCCTTCATTCACGGCGCTCGCACCTCCGCCGCCCGTGCCTTCAAGCCCCAGATCCGTGAGCTGGCCACCAAGGTGCCTAACTTGCAGGCCTTCTTCTTCACCAGCCACCCGGCTGCCGAGGACAAACAAGGTGAAGACTACGACTTTGCCGGTCGCCTGGACCTGAGCAAGCTGGATTCCAAGAAGGACCTGTTCCTGGACGATGCCACAACGCAGTACTACGTGTGTGGTCCCGAGTCGTTCATGCTGGACGTGAAGGGCAAGCTGGCTGCCGAGGGAGTGAGCGCGGATCGCATCAAGATGGAGCTGTTTGGCACTGGTGGTGTGCCCGCTTGATTGCGTCATTGACAGATACACACTGCATACACTTTTATCTGCTACCGATACAGATAGAGTAGAGCTTTGCATTATGGGTTACGACTGCATGGGTTAACCTTTGTATATAATTTTAGTTCTTTAATACCCTCCACTCAATTAATAATTCGTTATACACTACAACCAGCTCACATAAGCAAATTGCACTTATCAAACAATTCTTCCAGTTTATCAAAGCGTGAAAAACTAATTATGTATGAAGATTATCCACACAATTCACCTAATATTCACAACGAAAAGAAAATCTCTTCCCCCCATCTCACACTTAATTACCATACGCCTTAGCTTCACCCAACGCCACACCCCTCAACTTCGCAAAATCCGGCGTTCCCAGCCCGGAAACCGGATCCCACCCAGTGGTCGCATTCCAACTAGCAAACGGCACAACGGGACTTCCATTGGGCGTGCCTCCAAACCGGTTCCTACCATCACAACCCACGCTCCCGCCGTTGACAATATCATTCAACGCGCCACTCTCACTACCAACTCCATAGAGGAACGGGTTCAGGAATCCCATAACGGGCAAACCCGCCCTCAGTCTGGCGTCATTCAACAAGGCAATGACACCACTGAATGTCGGCGCGGAGCAACTGGTTCCATCGTACTGGCCAAGCATGCCCTTGTCGTAGACGGCGTAGTTGACGCCCTGCGCGGCGACGTCGGGGAAGGCGCGGCCGGAGGCGTTGAAGAGGCCTGAGAACTTGTTGCCCAGGTGCTGGGTGAGGTAGGTTTGGACGGCAGCCTGTTGGTAGGAGGGGCGGGGCCAGAGGTCGGAGAAGCCTCCTGAGGAGAAGGAGACGGCTTGTTCAGGGGAGGTTTTGGAGGTGGCACCGACGGAGGTTACCCAGGGGCAGGAGGCCGGGAATTGAGGAGGGAAGTGGGTGCGGTTGGTGCCGTCGTTGGTGAGGCAGGCGGCGCCGACGCCGGAGTCGCCGCTCGAGAAGATCACGGAGACACCGCGGCTGCCGAGTTGGGCGTAGAGGTTGCAGACCGTGCGGGCGTAGGGGACGGGGATGGTCTGAGTGGTAGGGGTGGTTAGTTGGGGTAGTTTGGGGGGATGAAAGGGGACCTACCTGTTCGTCTTCGCCGTAGGAGGTAGAGATGACTTGGGGGAGTTCGGAGTTGTTGAGCTTGAGGATACCCTGGAGGAAGTCGAGGTAGGGCTCGTTGCTGTTGTCGTTGGGGTCCGGGGAGCTCAGGTCGGGGACCAGTTCGCCGCGTCCGCCAGTGCTGTATTCGGTGACCGGGACGGGAGCGCTGACGCCCAGGATGTACTGCAGGTCGAGGTTGGCTTCGCCGCTGTCGCTCAATGAAAGCTGGTCGTTGAGGCCGCCGTTGAATTGGACGACGCTGAAGTTCTGGCCGATGGCATTGGGAGCCAGGTGCTGCTCGAACCTTTCGAGATCGGCATACCGGGCGTATTCTTCAAGGTAACTGGCGAAGCCGACCTTGCTACCGGACTTGGGATCAGCCTGGTAGTCACCGATGTTGTAGAGCTGCTTCAGACAGTGCGGCGTGATGATGGAGTCGCAGTGGGAGGTGTTCTGGGCCAGGGTGGCTGCGGTCAGGAATGTCTCGTCGGCGTGCTTGGGCTTGCTGCGCATGGTGGCACGGTTCGGCTGGATCTGGCCAAAGCGAGTGGTGGGCTGGATCATGTTGATGTGCGAGACCAGGGCGTCGGGGATGGAGTATTGCAGGGTGCGCAGACGACGAATGTGCTTGGCCTCGCTGACATACCACTTGAAGTCGGCATCCAGCAGGGCATTGGCCTTGTTGACGGTGGTATGGAACTTGACCCAGTCGGCGTCGACCTGAATATTGTGGACTCCGGCGGATTCCAGCCAGTCGCGGACTGAGTCGACGGCAGTGTCGCTGGGGAGCAGCATGCGCTTCATCTCATCATGTGTGCGGAAATGCTTTCCATAGTCGGCGTGACCCGGGGTGGACATGTCCATCACGGCTTGTTCGAAACCGGCAACATCGTGCTGCTGAAGGGCGATCTGAAGACGAATGACCTCGTTGCCGTGAGGATTGTTGGCGTATCTCCAGCCTGGTAGTAATCGAAGTAGTCGCGTTAGTATATGGTTTAGGATGATGCGTTGATGTTTGTAACTCACCATTGGGTACGCCGGACAACTTCTCGAAGATCTCCGCGGCTACAGGCGAAGGGAGCAGCGACAATAACGCGAGGGATACGGCTGCTCCCTGGCTAAGGAAGGAGGATAACATGGTGAAAGGGTGTCGGAGAGATGAAGAGGAGGGGATTGAAGACGGCGAAGGGGAAGTGAAGGGGACGGGCAGAGATAAGTAGTATTATTTATTTATTTGTTATGGGGGACTATCAGTACTGCCGCTGCAGGCGATTAAGACTGCGATGTGCATACCCTTACTGTATCGGGGGTTGGGAGGGGCGCTGATTGGGTCCGCTGCGAGTGTAGCCGAAGCTGGAGGTGACACTAGCGCCACACTGTCCGGCTGATCGACAGGGATATGCTATCATTCCGCTGTATTTTATCTTGCTGTTGCCTGCTTTGTTTTTGTCCAACAGCCCAAGATTTCAGTGTATTGCAGGGCGTCCAATAAACCGGTTGTTTGGCTGGCTGGTTTGCACCATTCCCCGCCAAGATCTTGCCAGGACCGGGCTTCTTATGATTGGCTGGGCGGGAGGCGGGAGGACAAGTTGGTGCCAATCGAGTGCAACCTCAGGAACCGCCCAGCCTGACTGGCTCCACCCGCCTTCCTGCTTCCCCTTTCCTAGATCTTGGCACGGCTAGCAGAAGTGATAGTTCTGCTCCTATTTCGTCATTTTGGTAGCTTCACCCCCCGCTTTCTTGAGAAGCCACTAGCTAATCGGGCCAATCCCTTGGTTTCTGCAGCTTTGGGCTACCCTGAAGAGGCAGGTCACTGCTCGTTCATCAATGTTATCTTCTACAATGTAGTATTGTGCTGTCATGGTCTCAGAGAAGGTTCGACTCCTCCGATGCTTTCCCCGGCTCTCCGCCGGGTGTAGCATCCTCTTCTCCTTGGCGTGGGGAAACAAATCAGAACAGGATGGATAGACTGGTAGTATCGCTGTGAAGCAAAGTATTCTTTTATCAGAGCAGCATTGGAAAACCAGCATCTATTGCATAATGGTCACTGACCAAATCTCCTCCCATAAGTACCATCTGTTATTATTTTCTCCGAAACCCACAAATCTGTCCTCTAGTCAACTATAAATAGTCTGATCGGCAGTGAACTTCAGCTCTCGGCAGCCCACTTTCCCATTATCTCGTTTGCCAATGCGAGGAATCGATGATCATACATTATAGATAAACCAAAGATATGAAAAACGTGAGAGCAAGGGCTTGTGCACCCTGTTTAGGACCTGAATCCTCCTCCGACAAGCTCCCCGAGACATCAACAAACCTTGTGTTGACAGGGATAGTATACTCCGCAGCGCTTAGCTGCATCTAGAAACGATCGGCCATAGCCATTGTCCAATGACCATAATTTTCGCCCAGGCCTGCTGCAGAGTCACTCGGAATAAATTTGCTTCTGATGATGCTAGATTTTGTCGCGATATGACTTACTTCTTGCGTGCATACTATTCACCATTTTCACTTCCATTTCTCCGGAGATATTCCCCTTCTGGAGCTGTCACAAGGCTGACATTATTAATCCGGCCTTGGGATAATACCAGAAGTCGGTACCCAGTAATAACAAGAGTTGCGTCTACTTCGACCAAGAGAATTGCAACGGCGTGAAGGTAGTACTGTGGTTTTTTAGTGAGCAGAAGTAGCGAGGAATTGATAATGAAAAGGGACATTTCCCATATAACCCAACTTTCGATATATCTCCGGTATGTTTACTTTTTCAGGCAGCCTTTCCATCCTTTCTCCTCTGCGAACTGCCATGCAGGGTCACGTGTCTGTATCACAGTCACGATATCTTCCCGCCAGCCCAAAGGTGCAGGGATCTCCATCCATTATCCATTCCACTTGATGCTCTCCCAATTGTAGCACAAATATATTGGGATTCTTTCATGATGCTACGCAAGCCTGTTCCGCTGTTACGCGGTCAAAGACGACCGTTCCACCATCCAACCTTTTCATACCGGACAAACCTGAGCCAGTCATGCCCCTTTAGTTGGAATGCGATCCATGAGCCGTATGACTACACAAGAGCTCGCTTCTTGGTAAATGAAAATCACGAGATGGCCATACGCCGGGTAAAGTTCAATATGAGTGAGCTAGTAAAGCGTGCGGCTGAATCAGTCGGCTTTTCACACGATCAATGCGTTAATGTTGAGAGACTCCCGGATGGCATGTTCAATAAAGCTTTCCTCTTCACCATGCAGGATGGTACACAGGTTGTAGGTAAGGTGCCAAATCCGAATGCCGGGCGGCCACACTACACCACAGCTAGTGAAGTGGCAACGATGGATTTTGTAAGCAAGCTTCATACTACCCGCTTCACCGGTGTGTCTAATGCCCACTGGTAGGTAAGGAATAAGCTGAGTACTCCGGTGCCGAAGGTTTTGGCTTGGAGCTCAAACGCAAGCGAGAACCCAGTTGGTGCAGAATACATTATTATGGAGAAGGTTGGAGGTATCCAGCTGAATAAAGTTTGGCCACGGATGAATATTAAGCAGAGATTTGAGCTCGTCATGACAATAGCCAGGTATCAAAAGGCCTGGATGTCGAAGTCGTTCATCCAATATGGGAGTCTATATTATTCCAAAGACTTGCAAAGTAACAGTGGCTGCATCCTCGTGAATGAAGACGGGTCTCGGTTCAAAGACGACCGATTTGCTATCGGTCCATCAACAGGAAGAGGGTTCCTTGACGACGGTAGGATCGACGTGGACTTTGATCGGGGCCCCTGTAAGATTTCCTTACCAGCCTGTCGATATCTCCTGCTGATACAGTCCAGGGGATAAGCTGTACGGATACAAATTAGCAATTGGGTTCCGAGAACTCGCCTGTGTACAGGAAATGCCCCAATTACCCCGGTCAATCCTGGGTTTATACGGTCCCGGCACATACCGTCGCTCACCATCGAAGAAAATAGCTGCTATTCGGGACTATCTCCGCATGGTGCATTTCTTCCTCCCAGCGGATGACTCAATATCGTCCGCATGCTTATGGCACCCTGATCTCCACGTTGCGAATATCTTTGTTAATCCCGAAAATCTATCTGAGGTTGTAGGCATCATTGACTGGCAGTCTACTGAGGTTTTACCTCTTTTTGACCATGCACGTCAGCCATATTTTCTTGACTATGATGGCCCTCCAGCAACTGGCCTCGATCCACCGGACTTCCCGCGCGACTTTGATCAACTCAATCCTGACGAAAAGATAAAGGCTGAAAGGCTTTACTTGAACATGTCTCTCACGACTCTGTATAGAAAGCTCACTTATGGCAAGAATAAGAGATTGTTCAAAGCTATGGAGTTTCAGCAGACATCGAGCTTTGACATGATGCTATTCGCTCAGAATTTGCTCATAGATGGAGAAGCTTTGTATCGAGCCCGGGCTATTGAGCTTGAAGAGGAGTGGTCATGTCTCCCGGGCGTACAGGCTTTCGGAAATCCACCATTTCCTTTGCAATATACTACCGGCGAGGTCAGATCTATTCACGAAGATGCAGATAAGGCATCCCGAAGCATGGAGCTGATGCGAGGCGTGAAAGAGTCTCTGGGTGAACTGTGGCCAGAGAAAGGCATCGTGCCGCTTGAGCGGTATGATGAAGCTAGGGAGCTTCTCAAGCATGTTAAAACAGACTTGATTAACCAGCTCGCAAATTCCGAAGAAGAGAAAACTGGCTGGGACAAGGCATGGCCATTCGATAACTGATTTGAGGTTCGCTTCTGAAACACAAGTAATAGGGACATGGCTGAATTTGCAGAGTCCTCCATCTCCTTCACTGAGAGCAGCCCCCAGTCGTTTGGTTTCGTCGTTTTCTACTTCGCATTATATCCCCTCCTCCATTATCCCACCTCAGTGCTAGTGCTTTGTGCATTGGACCCTCTCCGTGTTTATACTGACTTTCTTTCCGCTGGGCGATACCGTTGAATTCCAGTGTCTTGGATACGTGCTTAAGCACTAATTTGACCATAGCTATGGAAGCACCAAGATTTGTCTGCGGCAACTTAGAGTACGACACGTCTGGTTGCAAAAGAGAGGGGAGATTCGCGTTCAAGGGCTGCCGTCTTGTAAATGTACGTTCAGCCATGAAGTAGGAGTAACTTTCAAACTTTATCATACTAATCACTATGTCTGTGCAGTACTGCGGTCCAGAATGCCAAAAGTCCCATTGGCCTCAACATTAAATTAGCCTGCATGTCACCACTGAGGCAGGGAGCGTGGCTGCCGGCTTGTGCTCTAGAAAGTCGACTGCCTTCATTTGTTCAAGGGCCCCTTAACCAATTTATTGGACCGAATAAACACCTGTGGGGCAATACTCCTGCGATTGACGTCCTTCATTTGAGTCAAGCTGAAGGACGTGACTATGATCATGATCTCCGTCTCTTGTTTGCCGGTATGTGTTTGACCTTTTGTTTAATCTATATCATGGTGATAGCTGAACAGACATAATGTTGCCGCAGCTCGGGAGACCTCCGGAGTTTCATTGAAACGATCGCTCAGCTCCCGAAGAGCTATGATCGCTGACTTGAGGTCACAATCAATGACCGCGACATTGGTGTTGTATCCCGCCATGTTATTATGCTCCTTCTTCTTCTCAGTATGGATGAAGACGATGCAACAATTGACTGTATCATTCACCTCTGGTACTCGGCGTTCCTACGTGACACCCTGTCGTGAACTGACATCACGGTACCTCAAACGGCGTTAATTAGCAACGGGGGCTGCATTCGACCATTTGAACGTTGACTGACACCCCAATTCGTTGGCGCCACCGATATCCGTATGTCACGAATTTTGGGGCACTTCCGTCAACAGCTGTCCTGGAGGAATTTGCTGGGAGCATAACATTATGATGACCTTCTAGTTAAGGTTCTAAGACTATCCACTAACGTCCTGTCCTTGAGGGCACTAGCTTATAAGCCGAGAGTACTTAATAGCTAATACCATTGACATTTTTTATCTCTTTTAATCTTTCCTTAGCATGTAATACTTGCTGTGGAATGATCCCACTATCATGCATATATCTTACCTGAAAGCTCAACATTACTTCACGGACTTGGTCCTTATTCACAACTCTACATTCTATATACGGGAAGTGAAGCCACCGCCAATCACTGCATATCCCAGCCCTTGCTCTATTCCCTGAATAGGAGGTGATAATGTTGCAGGCCATATAAATACCGAGATAGTTTCTCCAATTCCTCCTTCCTTCTCACAAACCACTATCTTCTCTACTCCATATCAACCAGCCTACTAATCTTTGATAACTATATATATGCTACCTGGTAGTAGTTAAACCCAGATTACTAGTTAATGATCTATATCCCCATCATTAGTACCGCGTATTAGATCTCTAAGAACTCCTAGACAGAGGGATATGCAAACCTATCGAACAATCATCTCGAACCCGAGTCATTGAAGTGGGTCGATGACACCCAGTATAGCGACCTATACCATTACCAGCATAAACAAGCTGCAGTTCAGGAGAACATGTGTAGCGACAGAAACTGCAGTCAATTCAGACCCGCTACGAACATGCTATAGAATGTGAGGCAAAATGCCTACTCGGCCCTAAGTACCTCCCAGAATTCATACTATTCGGTCATATGAAAATCTATCATTTGCATCCTAGAACTGCATGTTTATGTCAACATGGTGCTACAAAAGGCTGCTCATATATTCATCAACATAAAAGGGTCTACAAGGTGCAGATGTCTCCTATAGCAGCTATCGGGCAGCACCAGAATATTGCCTGATGGCCCTCTCGTATGCATTTCTCATGACACCACCTTCAAGGCACGGTGCGCTGCAAGAATCTTCGCCGCGGATCAATCTCGGCAGCTTGGTCTATACCTGAGAATCCATGACATATTCCCGACAAACACTCCATACCAGGTAAAAACATACTGGGCATTCAATGCCAGGTTTGTCATAATCATTCAAATGCGGTGGTCGGCCTTTTTAAACGTCATCAAATTCAAGCACGGAAGAGATATGGGATCCAACATTATCGCCCGAACCCGGCCAAACAGGAACAGATTGGGGAATCTGGGGTCGTTCCAGACAGTCCAGCTTCACTGGAGAGGATTCTTTTTTTTGAAAACTTACTGGATTTTTACTAGAGTCTACTTCTTCTTCTCCCTGCAGAAGACTGTTGATGCCTGAGCTCTACTTACAGAGAGATAAGCTTAGAGCATGACAACACTTAGCAACTGATGCATCTTGGACAGTTGAAGATAGATCTGGTCATACGTGTACCCAAGTTCGACCTTAGCTTTTACCCTTCAAATGCGTTTCCGTCAACTATTGGTATGGGAAAATACATATTCCATTCATGCAACCCGATCTATGCGTGGGTGTTCATTGGTGTCACTCTTGCGAATCGGTGTATTTTCTTGGTCTATTCTTCGATTACCTATCGCATAATCGCTGATCTTGTAGCAGGTACCCGGCGAGCACTTTCCTATAAATCAGTCTCTCCTCGGCGCAGAGGTTTGCTGGCTTTGCACAATATGCTTACATTCCAGTAGCAGGCACTAGCTTCCGTGAAGTGGTGTGCCAGACCCAGGGTATCAGCTGAGAAGAAAGGTGATATAGGTCCAGAGCGTCCTTTGGGCGCCTGGAACTTTCAAAGAGAGAGAGACATGAATCACTCTTCGTGGAACGACCGACCACAAGTACCAAAGTTCAATGAGATCAACCAGAAACTAACATCGCTGCCTGGACAGAAGATATCAAAGATCTGAAAGCGACAAAATAAGACAGATACCTACAAGACACCATTCAGAAAATGCTACTTAAGCCCAAGCTTTGGTAAAGCAATTCTCCAAATATGCCACCATTGATGGGCAGATGATCATTGAGATAGGGCACTTCATTCACTCCAAATATCTTTTAATGAAACTCTAGTACAGTGATGCCTTAGATTGCGATATATCAACTTATGATAGAAACACGAACACGTTGCTCAGCGGACTAGGATCCAGGAACTCGTAAGAGACACTGAATGGTGTCCTTCGATGCTGCGAAAACCGTGTGGCGTCAGCATTGAAGTCACTCTTTGCAATACATTATCAGAGCTATTACTGCGAAGAAGTATTATATTTTGCATATTCTTGATATCAATGTCATCATACAGGCATGATTTTTGCATAGCTAAAGGTGAATTCGTCTTCCTGGCTATGCCTGTTTCCTTCTCAGAGACACTGCCCATGGACTAGCTGTCCACAAGCCATCCAAAGGATATCGAAAGTAACGAGCGATATCGGGTCCAAAGAGCAAATAAAATACCTTGTCATTCTCAGACCAGAAGAGTGTATGACTATACAATACAAATTGACAGAAAGGACAGACTTAACCCAATCTACTGCATCATTCTTGTTGTGCCCAATAATGACTCTATACCAGGCTGCCGCGACGCCTGATGCCGTACGTTTGTGGGTCAAGGACTGGTCTATGCTATCTTACACGACAATCTGGTTCTTCTGTGGCTGCCAAGACTATGTCTGCCTGCCTCTCATCTCCCACCAAGGGTGCGTCGTTCCTGAAAAGGTTCGACGAAAAGCACCCATCTTCCAGTATAGATCTGCAGTACTAATCTCGCTTATACATGTTGCCCAAGTAAGGTCTCTCACGATAAGATAATTTCTCCTTCTCGTATTATGTTTACATCTCTTCTTATTCATATATTTCTTTTCAACTTTGTTGACCCACTATCAGATACATGATCAGAACGGGATAGCTTCAGCTGTCCAGATAAAGTTATATATAAGATATGTTGATCTGACTCCGCAGACACTCTCATTATCTATGAGGACCATTGAGCCATAGACTCCAGTCACTCAAATCACTTCTCGCAATATCTGTTTTAGATCTACAACATCTTATCCGACGAAGAGTTACGGCAAACCAACGAATTTCGAGGGACTCGGTGAACACGACACCATTTTCCCCTCAAGGGTTTTGCGGAGGCTAAAATATCATCCGTATCCTAGACTCATGCTCTTCCCCCAGAGGTTCTTAACAAGGGACAGGAAAATCTACCCATTCTTGTGGTCGTATTTGCAAATTGAGACTAGTTTTCAGAATTCATCCAGAGAACCGGCTGCTGGAATCAGTACAGCTCGTAGGCTAGGATACCGTAGAGCGCTCAACTAGTTGATGGTTGAGAAAAAAAAAAAAAAAAAAAAAAAAAAAAAAAAAAAAAAAAAAAAAAAAGTCTTTGCATTTGCACGAAACTATAGGGAAACCTATGATGATTGGGACAAAACCTATAGTAAGACTGTGACACGCACATGCCAAACGGCTTATAACGAGAACTTCCATAATCCCATAATATCGCAGCGATGACATGGTAGCCCTGCATCCTTCGTGGCCCTAATATCCACAGGTATCATCATGTCCTGAGCCATTATCCTTGCATGCTCCGTCGGCACACTTGTCAACCCAAACCAGGAAGTCTTCATCGGCAGTGCAGATGAAGCGCGAGTAAAGAATGAAATCACTGGTTGTCGGTTGATCTGACCTTTCAAGAGACGCCACAATGTCTTCATAATAATCTCCTATTGTCCATGGTCTGTCAGAACCCCCGCAAGACGGACCAGAGACGGAAATTTGATGTCTTCTTACCTTTTTTGATCAATGAGGTGCCACAGTAGATAAGACCTTCAGTGCAGCCATAGGCAAATGCTCCAGAGGCCGCACCAAGAGTAAGAAGGACGGTGGAAAACTTCATTGTCAGATTGTTGGAGTGGATAGACTTTTTTTGATATCTTTAAAGCGACGCTAAGATTGTTTTCTTTTTGTCTCTGTTGGACTGCGTGGAATATGGTACCTCTGCGGTCTTTAAATATCCGGCAGTCTTGAAAGAAATGGGCTAAGTTCATCTCTTCCCCTTCGTTACAAACCTCGTGTCATCGTTGCACAACATTCTTCAGCTCCTGCATATGGAATACTGTAGTGCTATCGGATAAGAGTAAGACTTTTCTCTCAGCTAGCCACTCATCACCTTACATTCTGGCTTCAGCCAACTTTCAATCATCCTGTAGTTCATTATACCCACCTGTCCGTTACTATACAAGATTGTTTCCTCCAATACCCAAACGGCTTTACGTTTTCGACTAAACAAAGATATTGACTGCCAAATTGGAAGGTTTTTTAGGCCATGCTTTGGGGTTGGCCCCATCGTTCTTCAGCTCCACATGAACGGGGTTGACCGTGCCCCAGCATTCTTACCCCCCAAACTTCGACCTCCTTGATTCCTATCCGCCAAAATCCCGCAGTCCGCGGAACTATGTACCCACAATCTCCAACAATATAAGCTGTCATTTTCAGCTGTACTACAGCAAGCGCATTTTGGAATGTTCCTAGGTACGTTGTGTCCTTCTGACCATCACTGTTTCCAGCATACCTTTCAGGTTAAGACGAGGGTCCCCAACTTAGGGTTGATTTCTGTAGTTATTGTCGATCATATTTCTGAAGACATGAGATTCCAGAGAAAAGTAAAGTCTTCACCCAACTCGTAACTAGATAGACAGGAGTGGAACACGCGGAAATATGCAGGAGCAGCATGTATTCACAGGTAGCTGGAAGTCCTTGCCCCAAATTAGGGCCATTATTGGTCAAATGATAAGGAACAATGCGCATGTCTGTATGCATATGTCTGGTAGGTAGAAATATATCAATGTTACATCTTCTTCAAAAAGTTAATAAATTGTTGGGCGAGGTTGGAGTATGGAAAGTGAAAATGTTATATAAAAATTTAATTAGGTCAGGGAACCCGCTGCTGCTTTGGAAGCAGTTGCTGCCCAAATGCGAATACCTTCAATATTTACTGTACTGTGCATGATCGCTGCTTACACTTGAAATGTGGTGTCCAATCCATAGCCTATGTCTCAATACACCATGTCAAGCGCTAGGGAATCTGGTCTCAGACTCAAGTTACAATGAGAAGACTTGTATACTTGTATGGTATTACCAAGTGCAAAATCTCCCGCAGAGCATCAGATCTAGGAAATACCAACCTTCTGTGTCTCCCAAGTGGTGGCCTTCAACGCTTGTGATCTCCTGCGTGGATAATCCTGTTATCGGCTGATTTGGTGATATATCATTGCTTTATTGGAAGATGGTATTTCAGAGTCATCATACCTCTCTCTCGTCGTTGTCCAATTGTTCACTGCATACATAGTGTTCCATCTTGAATGATCCTATATTTCCTCCATTGATGTTTTCCGAAGAGCAAGCCGGGTTCGGCATTGCGGAAGTCAGTCAGCAATTCGAGGTCTGTCGTAATAGTGTAGAAGAGTAATGTACTCTATAACATTGTCCAAAGCTCTTCAGGGGCGAGCATCATGATACTTCTAGGACTGACCGTCTTGGGGGAGCGTTGGAAATAATGCAGTGTATGTCGATGCTACGGCCGCAGGTAAATCAAGAGCCAATGAACAGCAATACCCAGGAATGACTATGTGACAACTAAAGAGATGTGTGCCTGCTGACTTAGTACTAGGTGGTTATCACCCATACCTATTACATAACCTTGCGTAAGTTTTCTTTTTGGCGTCGCTTGTCGCATACCAACACATAGAGGATTGTAATTATTGTATCGGTGACAACTCCAGAGGCCTGGACGAGATTTCATCGATGATAATGTAGGTGTTTAAAAGCAAGAACGACGAAAATGGTCTGCAACCGATGATAGCAATATACTTTCAATTCTATTAAATAACTCTCATAGCAACTCGATGGGTAGTAAGAAGACCAGATTATTATGTGGACTTATAAGCAAGATCGACATTGTTAACGGAGAATTGTCGGCAGAGATATTCAATAACCCTAAATATTTGGATGCAATGAAGGTCTGCCGTGAAAGAACCATCAAAACTTCCATGAAGGTATAGGCATTCAACTTGGATCGAAAGTCCTAACCACAATGAAGTTCTTTACTACTGTATTTCATGCGCTTGGCACTGTTTAGGAGTTAGTGATTGCCTCCTACTGGGATTACCAGAACGTCCTTATGTGGATCGTCCCTACTCCAGATGAGTATGTAGTTTAAAGATGACCACCTGTGACCTCATAGGATTTCAACGTGCAAAAAAAATCGTTCTGAGATGGCGACTACTACTAAAAGAGGATCTAATCGGCACTTGTATCTCTGGAAAACCAACAGCTGAAGACTATGTGCTTAACTGCGCTCCTTGGGGTGGCACCGTATAATTCAGGAAGGAATGCCCTGAGAAGTGCATGAAGAACCCTGGCATAGTAGCTGGGTTATACTGACTTTTACAAGACTTGATATAGCCTTCATATAGTTGAGTACACTTGTCTGGGTATATTTCTATCAGCATCCATAGAGAGAATCCCCCCTGCATTCAATCCACCATTCAATCCACCGGGTATTACCACCAACACCAGAAAAATATACTCTCACCCACCAAACCCAAACACCTCCTCCACCTTCCGAATCTCCTCTTCCATCCGAGCAACCCTCCCCTGCCCTCTCCCCTCTATCCCCACAAGACAATATGGATCCTGCCACTCCGGCCCGTCCCGATACCGAAGAATATTCTCCATGTTTCTGTGCTTCTTTTTCTGCGTAGGTTTCTGGTTTGTGTCCGATGACGTCGATCCACTTTGTGTTCCCGTCTCTGCGCTTGTGTTGTTATGTGTGGACTGAGATGTGATAGATCGCGTGGTACTTTTAGCTCTCGAGGATATGTTGAATTCAAGGGTTAGCTTTCATTCCCATACAGCAAATACCATGGGTTCGATGCAGTGGTGGTAAAGTACCTTGTACTCGATGTGGTGTTGGGCATTATGATTGGGTGTGTTTTGGATTTGTGGTCGTCGGATGTAAGGAGTTGTTGTACATGGCAGTATGGATAGACCAGAGTAGATGAGAGTACTAATAGAGGGGGATTGTATGTATCGTAGTAGACTTTTTTAGGAAACAACACATTTGAACTAAGATTGAGTAGCATAGTATACACCAATTTATACCCACACATACACAGACCGACAAAAGTGTAGAGAGAGATATCTACAGCCTCATCGACTTCCTCTTTCTCAGCTACTAATCACTACTACACTCTTCACAGCCCATCGCCCATCTAGAAGGTGGTCTAGAATGAAAATCCAGCAAAAAGGAATGAAATGAAGCGAGTAGGCAACGACCGAGCACTCCTTCCATCCATCTATCACAATGCATAAATCTCATCTCATTTCCGCTCGGTGCAGTGCAGACAGTCCAGTCCAGACCACTCAAAAATCCTTCCCTACTAGTTTACTTGCATAGAATTGTATCCGATCTGCCCGTAAGCGACAATAGCTATCTAGTGTAGGCGTGTGTGTGTGTGTGTGTGTGTGTGTGTGTGTGTGTGTGTGTATCAATGCACACCTGGTCCAGACTCTCATCATGTACATCCATAATGTACCTTCAGATAAATCAACACATATGAGTAGAAAATGATTCGATGACGACATCCCCTCCAACCGTGGCCAGAAGCTCTCTACTATACATGGAAAAAAGCAAAATGATGGTGGATTGTCGGCTGGGCGGGAATTATCGGCCGGTCTGGATCGGTCGGGCCAGCCAGGACGTTCTAGAATCGAAACATTTCTTTTTCTTTTTGTTTAGTTTTGTTTTGTTTTGGGAGGGTGTGTGGGCGTCCCGTCGGTGTCGGGCTGGTTTGAATTTCAATGCATATGGTGGATTGATTAATTAGGAAATTAGTGCGGAGTAGCATCTATTCTATAATTTAGTTTTATGTATGTCCATTGGGTATCTACAAGGCTTCTGGCTGTTACTGTGTAGGAGAGATTTCGCAAGGCTGGATCAATTGGGTTGATGGGGAGGGGGGGGGGGACGGGCGGGGTTTGCGCCTTGTCGGTGTAACGGATGGAGTTGATGGGTTAACTTTTAGTTGGGATGGGATGGGTCCAGGGACGGGTAACCCTGGTCTAGGTCTTTCTTTCTTTTTATTTCTTATATTTGCCGTGGGTGTTTACTTTGTAGAATTACATTTTATTATTGAGGATAAGAAAATATTGTAAAATAGTGAGTGGATTAGGTCGAACTTTTCATCTCCGGGTATATATCAACACAACACCAATTCATCCCATAATTCGCCGCCCACGACAGGAGAGGGCCATGAAACAAATTCCCAGATCTTGTTGTAAGATGTAAGGAACAAAAGAAAAAGAAATCATCATAATTATTATACAATATACGTGACGGTCATTACAAGGGGATATCTGGGCAGAGACAAAACAACGCATCGCCGCTGGGCTTATGCGTGAAACGCCTCACTCCCCTTGCTATGTCGCCACATCCCGTTCGGGACCATGCTTTGTTTGAGCATGGCAAGCTCCTTCTGGAGCGCCTTGTTCTCATCCTGCAATTCTTGCATAAAGGTGATGGCATTGGTCAGGATCTCCGACTTCTTCAGCGAAGCCGAGCCGCCCTTGGTGGGCTTCTGGACTCCGCCGCACATCGCCTTCTCCAGGGCGACGAACTTGGCGTTCATGTTCGTGCGGTACCGCTTCTCGATGATGTTGTGCGCCGCCCGCTTCGCCGCATTGCGGCCGGTGGTGGTCTGGGCCTGACCCGTGCTGGCGTTGGAGTCGCTGGAGAGACTGCGGGTGGTCTTACGGGCGGTGTTGTTGGCGGCAGGGGAGGAGGGGGCGGGCGGGGGTGAGACACTGGTGGCGGGGTAGTCCTGCGGTGTAATTTCCGGACTGGACGACCACCTTGTCGCGGTAACCTCGCGAGGCTTCGGTTGAGACGTCGTCTTGCGACGAGTGGATGTCTTGGAAGTACGAGCAGCAGGCTTAGGCAGCTCCATGTGGATAGGCTCAATGGGAGAGACACGGCAGGTAGGAGACCATGATTGATCATCACTGTCGAGGTCCTGTTGAGTATATGTTAGTTATGGTTCAATCCATTCAATACCGATGGAATAGACATACCGATGAGAGAGACCCGCAGGAGGCAGCATCTTCACCCGAGTGGTTGGAGATGGTGAACGCACTGATATCTGGGGGTGGGGCGAAGAAGTCGGCGGGAAAATCCTTGGGGTCCAAGTTCATCATCTCGTTGGACATCTCCAAGGGGAAAGTCTCCGGCATCATGGTGTTGAGGGAGAACAGATCGATGGCATTGTCGTAGCTCCAGTTAGCCGACAGAGGATCGGGTCCCTTGGCGAAGGTATCATTGGGACGAGTGAGTGGGCTCGGATGGCTCATGCTGTACATCCGCTCGTCGTCTAACGAGAAGGAATCGGGCCTAGGGTATGCCATACTAGTGGACTTGAGATGGGGTTGATTTGGATGGATGACGATGTGGATTGTCTGATAGTACTTGGTGTGGGAGGCAAACTTGATAGTCGAGTCGACAGTCAAGGTCGAGTGGCAAGCAGAGAAGTGTTGAGGAGGCAAGAGAAGAGTAAATATAAAGAAGCTGTCTGATATTGAACCGTGGATCGGAAGGATGCTAGGCAGTAGAAGACATCGGGGGATGGACTATATAAAGGTGGAAGGTTTCAGGAGAAGCCGGTGTCAGAAACCGATCGCCAGGCCAGCCGAGACGCAATGATGTAATGGCTTGCAACGGTCGAAAAATCCACGGCCAGCGAAAAATAATGAGGGCCAGCATAATTGGACTGGAGACGCGCAAGAAAAGCCATGACCATTGTCGAAACGATAATTGCACAGGGCCGGTGAAGGGGCACCGAGAGATCACCCCAGCCGGATGCAGGGCATCCAGCCTCGGTCGGCTCCGATGTCTGCCGTCGGAAGGCCCATTTGGGGGGGAGTGAATGGGAAGCAGGGGAAAGCTCAGCAGGAGAGAGAGCTGAGGCAAACTACAGCTCAGTAGAGTACGTACTAGACTCCCACCAGAAAATAGGAAAATCAAAAAAAATAAAAAAGGAAAAAATCAAGAGAAAAGGACGGATTGGAGAGCCGTGGAGGGCGGGATCGGTGGATCGATCGATGCACAACCGTTGGACTGGCTTCCCTTTCGTTTGCTGACTATACCTCTTCTGGCTTAGTTCCCCGCCAAGTACCGCCGCGGCCGAGTCTCGGCTCCGACATCTTCGGCCGGACGAGGAGGAAACTCGACAGAAGTAAGAACAGCTGGACAAATGATTTTTCTGTTTTTTTTCCCTTTTCCTACTTACTCCCCTTTGTCCAACATGACTTCTCCATCTCCTACTCCATACACTCAAACTCACTGACCAAAATGGCAACAGTCAAATGCGGAATTAATCTTATCCCTGCCTGCCTAGATTTTCTTCACGAGGCGACCATAATGTCGCTCGCTTGCCTGTTGCAGTTATTTCATCCGTTCGGCACATGTTGATTACTTCGTTTCATAGACATGACCGATGCATGTGGTAAACCTCAAAATGGAGGCCACCTACGTAGACTGAAACTAGACGAGGGGCAATACTAGTATCTTCGTAGTGTCTGGATACTGTCTACGTAGTGTTTGCCAATCCCAGCTGCCTTAGGCCGCCATAGTTCAGGTACCCTCAATTGCGGCCGCAAGTGGGTCTGTTCTGGCCTTCATGGCTGCTCCTGTATGTCCCTTGTGTTCCCTGGCAAATTCTTATGCTCACAGTTGATTCGCTTCCGGCAGCCATACACAAGTACTAAGTGGTAGTAATCTGTCGGAGGCAATGATGGGGTTACAGATGACAAGCCAGACCACCTGCACAGCTCCCTTTCCGTCCCGAGTCTCTCCCTGAATAAACCGAACTGTACGACACTGGGTGTAACAAACAAAATCATCTTGGAGAGTCAAAGTACAATACTACTTGCCACATACGATGATGTATGTATAGTAGGTATGTTTTCATTCCCCCAGGATGGTCGCATCCACCAATCATGAAACGGTCATTGGCAATGAAGTACCCCTTACTGTCCATCTCGACCAGTCAGGTGGCCAACAATCGGCATTTCACATCCTCAATTTTTCGACCGTCTCGCTTACTACTAACTCAGCTAACTCCTGCTCTGACCACGATACAGTACATGATTAGCCATACTATGGATGTACTATCCCGGTCTATCCCAATCCACTACAGTATCTACTTTACTCTCTTCAGCTCTCCCTCCGTCCCTTCTTTTTTCCATCTCCCGCGGGTACTCCGAAGGAACACAGACCAGGTCAGTGGGCCACAGCAACCCCATCCAGGTGGAGAGACAGACTGCATCGCCTCCCATTTTATTCTCTCACACACACTATCTCGCAGCCGACCGAGGGGTCTAGCCTGTCTCCTGGAATATTGGGAGTGCTCGCAACCTCCTTTTCCTCCAATTCCCTTGACCTAATGATAATCGCAACGATGATGAATCCGCCCAAGGTTCCTAGCTGTGGTTACCCGCCATGACGTCTCGGGAGGTCTCCATCGCCCCTCTTCCCGCTACCACAAAAGCTGGCAAAAATAAGGGCTGGCTGGCGCGCTATTGACGGAATCTATCCACGGTAAGTCGCCCTCGGAACCACCAACCCGGTTGGCGCTATAGTCAGCGTCCTAAGAATAAAAATTCTCCTACGAAAAGTGACATACATAAAATCTCCGACCACACTACCCACTGGTCCAGCGCGGACGCTAGTAAATTTCTCGGCTTCAGACGTGGAGAAAATAACCTCATTGAGTAAGGTTCTTTGCTCTCTCCCCCCCAACATTTCCTCCCCCCAAATAGTCTTACCAGGCGAACCGGATACCGGGTGCCCAGGGTCTGCTGCAATGCCACCAGTGGTGTGATCCGGCATCTTCAGAACCCCTTCCTTAGTGCGACGATGCTCTGCGATACACTCGCTGTGGCTTGAGATCGCCAAGGATTGCAGAAGAATTCTCGTCGTCGGTCGTATGCCTGCTACCCCCCTCGGGTGATTTTGATGACCAGCTCTGCCCGATCATCTCGCCCGAGACACTGGGATTGCTCTTGTTCTCATGACTCAATTCTGGTTCATCTGGCAGCTGACTTTGTAGCATGTCTCCGGTTAGGTCTTTCCCGACGCACGAGACGCCTGGTGTGCCTTGGGCCACCAGATTCTGTATACGTCAAACTCGGCGAGGGTGGACGGCATCTGACTGATGGTTTCGGATAAGGCACCGGCCAGTGCTGGTCAGCCCTACCGATTTGGGTGATGACTGATCAGAATTGATCCAGGATTATGCTCGTTATTATTAATGTTCTCTCTAAGGTGCTCCCCTGGCTGTGAGAACAAGGTTAGGCTTTAGCTTCATCGCACCAGCCCAGAATAGTAACCCCGCAACACGATGACTCTCAATCGACTCACAGCTGATTATGTTGTTGTTAGCTGAACTAAGACCGATTAGATGTGAACAAACGAATGAGTGTGCCAGAATGTCAAATGTGGCCTGGGATTGGCGCCATGATGATGTTGAGCAGCTGCAGAGGTTCAGACGTGGTGCTGAACAATTGCGTCAGACGTGTCTACATGGAATGTGGATAGAGCACCACCAGTGTGCTGAACTGATTAGATCTAGTCGAGCCTCATCTTGTTCTGCAACGGCGTCACCGAGATCCACAAGCTCTGACCACCACAAGTTTGGGTTGCCGCGGGGCCCGGGCTTGCCAATTTCCCAGAAACCAGCTCGAGGTCAGCACACCCCGGCTGCTATCCGCCCGGCGGGTGCACTACTGTACGATGCCGTGGGGGAACCGGTCCAAGACCTCACTCTGAGGGCGGATGAGAATTATCCCGGATGACGGCAGGGTGTGTCGGTTGTTCCTCCTGCGTCTTATGTCACAGCGGCAGGAATCCTACTCCCGGTCATCAACGTGCTGCTAAAGAGTGTATCGGACTTTATCCTGTTGTCGGGGGTGCAGAGCCGACCTCATCGACTTCGGCAGATGGGATGCCGGTTAGGAGGGGCATCCCCCGCACGAGACTTCAGATCTACGACACAAGCGGCAGTTACCTCACAGGCTTCCCGTTGGCCATGCAAAGACAGGATGGGATCAAAGAAATTGTGGTAAGCTATCTACTTGCTCCTAGCCAACGCTTTTACCGTCGTCTCAAAACTCTCAGGTTCTCGTCCCAAGATCTCCCTCAAGAGCGGCGACACCACGGCCGTCTCCCCACGACGGATCGCATCCCACGCGGTTGCCCATTCCCTTGTCAAATCGATACCGTGATAGGTGTGTTTTGATCCGTGCTGCGGCAAAGCCACATACTCGTCAACAGAGATCTCCTGCAAGCGGAGGGGCTTGCCAACGGCCTGGCCGAGAATTTCAACAGTCTCCTTCAGCGAGATCTCCCTGGGGCCGGAGAGCAAGAGCACGCGGTTCAGGTAGGGGAACCCCGCCGGATTCTTGGCATAGTCTGCAAGCAGCTTCGCCGTGGCCTCGCCCAGCTCGTCACGTTTCACCCACGCAACGCCCGGTCCGTCGCCGGAGTGAGGGATCGCGATCTCGTCTGCGGGGTGGTGGATATCGAACCAGCTGGTGTAGATCGGATAGGACTCCGAGTACAGACCCTCCCGGATAGCGGTGTAGGTGATGTGCCCGGAAAGTTCGGCCAAATACTTTTCGGTCCGCAGATGGGCGCCCATCACGTGCGCAACGCTAGTCTCCTCTAGATCGCCTGCAAAGGCGAGAGACGAATAGAAGATGTGCTTGACGCCGCTGCGGCGGGCAGCATCGATGGCGTTCTTATGCGCCTGTCTCGGATCAGCATCATGTCGGCGCGAGATCATCACGGCAACCTACCTCGAAGCGGAACTGGATCTCGAACGAGGCATACGAGATCAACATCAGGGCGTCGATGCCATCGAAGGCGCGCTCTAGCGTGGCGGGGTCTTCATAGTCGGCCCGTCGGACGGTAGCTCCGGCCCGCGTGAGTTCTGCGAGATTATCTGGCTTGCGGGAGATCAGGATCAGTTCCGATGCGGGCACTAGCTTGACGAGGTGTTTGAGGATGCTGGTCCCCAGTCCTCCTGCTGCAGGAAAGACCCCGATTTTGGTCATTGTGTGCGCGTGGTGTATGACGTAAGGATGGTTACACTGGTGCTCCTCCTTCAAGGCCTCATAAATATGCAGTAATGTAGTGATGGGGCTGTATGTAGAATTGTCCGATAGATGCTGTATAGAGGGAAATGTGCCAGTCAGGGGTTGTTGACCTGGTGGTGTGAAGCTCAAAATGTGTGTCTTGGAGCCCCGCTGTTGGTGGCTTACAAATCGGTCTGACGTTGAGGGCAGTCATCGTGGTGCCGATCGACCTTCAGGGGTTCAACCAACCTTCCTTGGGGGTTCAACCTGACCCTGAAGAGTAACCATTTATTGGGACTCTACTGGAGTAACTATGTTGCTCTGGTCAGGTTACAGGACGCTACATAACTCTGTCGCATCATTGTTGGGGTTTCTTGGTCCGGATACATGGCGTTTGCCGGTACACCCGTAAGTAGACTTTAATGCCGCTGTGCTGAACACCTTAAGAATAAGAATTTCGTAGGCTCATAAACCAATGGCTATTAATTATCTTTCCGCCAAATAGCTGCCGCTGTCTAGAAATAATAGACCGTGTCCAAAACAATTCCCATCCCTATTCTACTCAGCAGCCACGTGACCGCGTCGTATCTGTCCTGCTTTTTCCTTTCAGTGTAGCTTCAGCGTTTATTTGAACAAGCGAAATTGACTAGTATATAGTAACAGGCCAAGTAGTTTGATTATTCTGACTACAAAAAAGTGAACTGTTAGTAGTGAAAACAGTACTACCACTACAATATATATTTCTCCTGAGGATGATAAAACCCGGCACCTCACCGATCGCTCATGATTCCCTCCATGACCGTCCCAACCAATTTCAATAATATAATAATGAAACACGAGACTTTATCAATGTCTCATTTACCAATAAAATATTACTAGCCATGCTCTGCTACAAAAATATCTATAACGAAGCACACCTCCGAGAGGGGAAAGAAGGGAGAGGGAGACTAATTGTGGGCATGGTATAGCACTAAACCGAACACGGCTAGTTGGAATTCAAAAGCAGTTGATCTCATGCCAATTCAACCACGAGGGATGTAATAATATTCTAATATTCTATAATATTCATAACTGCAATTGCGAGCATGACTTTCATAAAGTAGATACTATGGAAGAAGAAGAAGAAGTGGAAAGTGGATGAAAGCTTTCTGTTATAGAAGGGGACATTGGTGATTCTTGATCATCTTGTGGAGTGGTATGTCTTGAAATAAAAGCGTTATTTGCAATAAAATAACTATATAGCTGGAGTAGGATAATAGGAGCCGGGGTTTGTGATAAGGTTAGAACCCAGATGGGGAAGGGTTGGGTTTTATTCGTGGGTATTTATTCATTAGGAGGTTGGGTTGTGTTGTATTTTGTGCCTTATTGCATTGTTGCCTATTTTTTTGTTTTTTTTGTTCTATTGTTTTTGGTCGAGAGGGATCACAACCACTATGATGCTGACTGGGCGTTCTTAAGAAGATATGAGCCTTCATATTGAGTACTGAGATGGAATTGATGTCTGAGGATATGCTTATCAGATGCGTGTCCTGAAATTGCCAGCCTGGTCCAAGCCGGGGAAAAATGAATCAAAACGGCTGTAGTGGTTCTGTCTATTGTAAACTATGTTATCTCTCGGAGAAGAAGTAGAAGTTAAATCTAGCATTGCTCTGAACAAGTCACTCGTAGTGAAAAGGATATCCCAAAGGAATCTGACGCAGATGTGTATATCAAATTGAAGTTTGGCTCGAGAAGATCGGAGCTTGAGACGACATTCTTGAGGTTTCTCCAGAGTAAGAAAAGGCCCCCCGGTTCGTACAACAATTTGTAAACCGAGCGAAGGCATACCCTGGATACCCCAATACAGATGAAAACAAGAACTATCCGTGCAGAGCAAGGTCCCTAAGGAATTCTTTTTTGACATTGGCATCGGTATCAAGCATCTCCTCCCAGTCCTCCATGAACCGCAGAATCCACTTCCACAAATTCGGAGAAGCAACAAACATATCTTGCCGAATTCTCCGCGGACTGTCAGCTGTATACTTTGCTTTCCACTCGGACATGAGTGTCAATTTCTTGGCTATGGTGTGTTTAAACACCTTGTTCCGAAAATAGTCCTTCTCATCTCTTTCAACTTTCCAAAGTGGGCGATCCTCCTCACGAACCTCGTCATAAAGCCGGAGGTAGTGAGGTGAGCGACGTTGTTGCGAGAAGTACTCTCCTATATCCTTTTCGGGACCATAGGTAGATTGCCAAACTGCAGTAAAGAGATTGTAATCACCGATAGAGTCCAGACCGAGGAGTCGACTCAAGTTCCAGTGGAAACTGCCTTGTTTGAGGGGTTCGTGGTACCTGCGCACCGTACTCTCTTCAGTAGATTCGGACATAGCTGCCTGGAAGCCATCGATGAAGGCTGTGTGTAATACCGGGCTTATCTTGTCGCCGTATTGCGGCAAACCGGGTGGGGATAACAGCATGGATTCAGGAACAGATGATGTGAACGCCCAGTCGATGATACAAGTAATATTGTAGTCGTCGTCGACATAGATATTATTGACACTAAGATCAGCGTGACATAGCGGGAATGCCCCCGGGTTTGAAGTTGGGAGTTCAAGTTTGCGTACAATGTCGCGGAGAGCGTCACCTGCAACGATGTAATCCAGCCTGTTATCTGCAGAATCGATTTTGTTGCCGACAGTGACGAAGTCATTCCACAGATCCACAGCCTGCCTATACTGCTTGTCGGATTGATAGTCATCTCTCGAAGGGACTGGGGCTACAAAACAATGATGTGATAACCGCAGACACTCTGCTTGTTCCAGAAATCTGGAAACAAGGCTTTCGTAAAAGTCTGAGTCGGTAGTGAAAGGGCCACGCTGACCCTCTAACAGAAATCGTTCATGTAGCATATAGCAGCGCCAGAGGCATTCCTCGATCTTGAAAGCTCCATCGTCATCATAGAGTGAGCCGATTTGATCAAGTCGTAACTGCGAGAGCTTCCAGGTGATACCGCCTAGCTGGGTCATGATCTTGTCCTTTTTGGAAGGATCTAGGTCAGGTAGGGGAGAGCCGGCTGACACCCAGACTTTTGATAGTGGCCAGCCAGGCGCTTGGCTCATAAGGATGAACGGAACTTTAATGTCATTATCGGACGATGCACTACGACAGATTAACCTCGAACTATGTGTTTCGAAGGGGTGCATACCAGTAGTCATATACTTCCGGGACCGGTATATCGCTATGGGCTTTGAGGTATCGGAGTGTAGCCGCTTCGCTTGCTAGTAGCTTTACCCCAACATCAAGAGGCATAAATGTCCTCGGGTGTGGCGATCTTAAAACCCATTGTATGCCATCTTCGAAAAGGATAAATATAGCCCAGTTGAAGCTTCCTGAGGCAGGGCGTTGACCGGGATCACAAGTACAGGAGATACCCTGCCGTAGCGTGCTCGCCCGATGACATACTGCTTCAAGGTCGAAGTCAGCGTAGATAAAGATGTTTGACTCCGAACTCGGAGACATTCCGGCCGTAAGATGTCGGAGAATCAAATGAAAATAAACGAGGGGCCTGGAGAGTCAGCCCCATCAGGGATGGCCAGGGATGGGCTCATGCATAAAAGCGGTGACGGTCATCTTCTTACAGTTTAACCAGTGCGTGTACTGAAACCGTAACGTCCAAATCCGCTGCGAGTTGCATACAATGACAATAAATTAGACGTCAAGAAGTCACAGCATCTGTACATGTGTGACTTTTTGTTTCGCTTTCGCTCATGGATTTGAATGATAGGTAGAATAATAAACTGGGCACCTATCATGTTTCAAGACGAAACAGATGGTGTGTTCGAGTAATGTTATCAGCTAAGCTGACTAGCGCAGCCATAGGTAGACCTGAAGACAGGGGTTACCGCAGGGACAATCTATCAGGATGCGAAGGTAAGTCTGCAACTGGTCCCTGGCACTCGCTTCCCCATTTACGCAGAGAGAGTTCCATCGTATATCATGATATCATTGGTCAGGGCATCATTTCGGAGCTATTATGCGATGCTGGAGATATCGCAGCCTATATATCGTATCGCGAGTGCTGTGCCTCGTATGTCGTGTATATGCACTCATTGGGGTAAACTACGTGCCGCCATAACACATTCTGTCGCTGATAGGCTGTCAGAGCCGACCCCGCGAATGGTGTCGCATATCCTTCGCTGATGAGGGATTAATTTTGTCCACACTCTTTAGGGCTTGCAAAACAACTATGCATGATAGACTTATGCTGATGAATCCAGTCACTGTGTGGAATGGTAATGGCCTTTTCCATCCTGGTCCGGCCTGCATTTGTTAGCTATTTGAGGGCATGAATAACGGTAGATCCAGAGACCCGATCTTATTGTGTCTGTAGGATGTCATGATGTGCCTGGAAGTTGAAAGCATCGTAGCCCCTGTGAAGTCAGTCGGGCGCCTAGAAAGCTTCGAGTATGCGAATCAGACTCTCAGACACTAGACTTAAGAACCCTGCAGCATGTAAGAATTGGCTTGTAGCCGTAAGCTTCCGCTATTGCATACGAGGATGCAGACTTCGTATATGTAGCACGAGGTAAAGTCGATGGGCGAATCGCGATCAACAATCTTGGCCGCATGCGGCAGTTAGATTATTGAAAGCCACACACAACGGCCTTATCAGCAGCTATCGTGCATGTCCTCGGTGTTCTTAGCCTATCAGACAGAACAGCCAGCGAGTGTACTCGGCGGATGCCACCATCGAAAACCGATTTCCGTTGTCGGACAGGTCGCCACAGTTAGCGGGTTCTCTTCCAATGTATGACACCTCGATCGACAGCCCAGGCCGCCAACAGGCAGCCGCAGCATAGCACCCCGCATTATCCCCCCTTCTCTTGGATCGGAAGTCGGCTGTAACAAAGTTCGGGCTAGTGGTACCACAACGCCTGCTGGGGTGAACACTGTAGACACCTCTGTAACAACTGCGTCTTTGAATGTGGGTTGTTGAGTCTCAGGGTGAGCGACTGGGATGAGGACAACTCAGCATTGAATTCTGATACTGACCATAATATCAAGGATTCGCCACATATCGCATCTTAATTAATCAGGGGGGAGATAATGGTTCGGATGGATCGACAATCAGTGCCCCGGACGCGGCTATCGCCTCCGCATAGACCTGCCCGATTGGGACAGGTGACGGAGAGACTGACGATGATGATCTGGGATCGAATTCCAGGAATGCAGGGACGAGCTGAAACTTCGATGCGACCTGCGAGTTGATAGACGTAGCTGCCATTTTTAGAGAGCAACTATAGCAGACTGGGAAGATGGTAATTCCTTATATTGGAGAATGCTTTGAGCAGGGCGACCGAAAGGCCGGATAGGACCCATGGCCGTAAGAAGGCAGTGGTCGCCTGAGAGTAAACCGCTGCTATACAATGAGTATACGAGGCAAATATCACGACCATAGCCTGTCTGAGCGCTGCTCAGAGTCGAGCTCCTCGGTCACTGCAACAGGCCTTTGGATGCCCGAAGCTGCCATGCCATCCCCACTTGGGAAGTCCTGCCGAGCCTAAAAAAACCAGCCCCCGCAAAAGTCAAAAGTCAAAGACGGAAAAAAAAATTTCACTTATCGACAACTTATCTATCTTGTCCACTCACGAGCATCTCTTCCATGACCAATTGATCATTAACTTGGTCATTATCACTCTGATAACCATCTTACCTTTCCGAACTAAGCATGCTGGCCTTGTGAGGGGAAGCCCGAGAATCCCCATGCCCTTGCATCCTTAGACTTGTTCATATATGAACCGTCCCCTCAGCACCTAAAGCCAGTTATATGAATTTGCAGAAAATGGACAATTGGGTGCACAACTTGTCCATCGATCTCGTTGCTCTCCCGCTTGGCTGAATTGATTATTTGTGATTGTGCATTTTCATCCATTTTATTTCCGGATGCCGATGGACTTGGAAAACAACGGGCCGATCAAACCGATCCAGTCGGTCGACCAGAGCGTTCAAGATGCTCACGATCTTGCGGCCATGGGCCATGACCAGGCCATGACTCGAAAATTTGACATTTGGAGCATGTTGTCTCTCGCGTTTTGTGTCTTAGGTTAGTCCTGCCCGATCGTCGGAATTTTTCGTGTGCTCTGTGCGCGCTGCATCCACCGGGGCGCCAAGAACGGCAGCTAACTGTTGCGACCAGGCACCTACTCTACTTTCGCACAGGATTTGGATAGCGGCCTCACCAATGGCGGCTCCATAACCATTCTTTGGGGTCTCGTGCTGGTCACGGCCTGCAACCTGTGTGTCGCAGTTTCGCTTGGAGAGCTCACCAGTAGTATGCCGACCGCTCTGGGCCAGGCGTATTGGGTGTTTCGACTTTGGGACACCCCGCTGGGTCGATTCACCTCGTACATGTGCGCATGGATCAACATGTTCGGCTGGTGGACCTTGACCGCGTCCCAGGTTGCTTTCATGGCCGAGTTCCTCCTGGGCATGAAAGTCATGTTCGATAACTCGTGGGGCGGGGCCAGCACTGGGTGGCTAAATTTCGTCGTCTACATTTGCACAGTTCTGGTGTTAACTGTCATCAACCTAGTCGGCTGTAGGAAGGAAAAGGTCCTCCCATGGCTCAACAACTTTGTCGGCATATGGTTTACCGGCCTCTTCGTCGTCTTGTCACTTGCGCTGCTCATCTCCGTCGGCGTGAAGAAAGATCTCTCCTTCCAACCAGCGTCTTTCGTCTTTGGAGCTTGGATGAACGAAACCGGTTGGGGAAACGGGGTCGTTTGGTTCACGGGCCTAGTGCAGGCCGCTTATGGTCTCACGGCTTTTGATGCCGTTATTCATATGGTCGAGGAGATTCCCGCCCCGCGTCGCAATGCCCCGAAAGTCATGTGGCTTTCCGTACTCATGGGGGCCATCACTGGTTTTATCTTCATGATGGTCTGCTTGTTTTGCATCCAGGACATCAACGAGGTCATCAACTCTCCAACCGGCTTGCCGTTCATGGAGTTGATGGTGGAGACAGTAGGCCTGGAAGGTGGGGCCACTCTCATCGCTTTATTCATCTTTAATGGCCTGGGCCAGGGAATCAGTATTCTAACGACCGCTTCCCGACTAACTTGGGGCTTTGCACGAGATGGTGGCTTACCTTGGAGCGGATACTTCATGCTGGTCGATCCGGTATGGAAGGTTCCGGCACGAGCACTCTGGTTCCAGGGCTTTTGGATTGCATTGGTCGGAATTCTTTATCTTTTTGCTAACACGGTGCTCGATGCGATCCTGAGTGTTAGTACGATCGCATTGACCATCTCATATGGTCTTCCCATTGCTGCCCTTTTGGTAGTTGGGCGCGATAAGCTTCCACCCGGCCAGTTCCATCTGGGACGGTGGGGGACGCTGATCAATTGGGTCAGCATTATCTACTGCATTATCACGACAGTATTCTTCCTATTCCCCGGGTCCCCGAACCCGTCACCTAGCGATATGAATTATGCGATCGCCGTGTTTGGAGTGATGCTGGTGGTCGCCGTTGGATTCTGGTTCGTACAAGGAAACCGCACGTATTTGAAGACTGAGGATGCCATCGACCAGATGATTCAGGCACAGAGGCTTGAAGTCAACACGGCGACACAGGCGCAAGATAAGAAGAAATAGATCTTTGTATATAGTTTTCTTCGAGAGTTTAATGACTGCAATGACCCTCAGTATTCTGTTAGCCAAGATTGTATGCATAGGAAGCAAGTAAGCCAACTGAAACCCACCGGTGAATTGATAAGCTCCAATGATCGCCTCCCAAGAGCTTCTAAGGTCGAGACATAACACCGCCACTCGAGGATTACTAGTAAGTGATATGGTAAGATGATCAATTGCACGTCCTGCGGAGAGAGGAAAGAGTGTAGGTTGATGAGAAAGGCCCGTGACCCAAGTGGACGCGCCCCCCCACGTGTTTTGTACCATCACCCCATGTATGGCACCACTTCTCTCTTGCCCATCTTCCTGAACTTAAAGAATACTTTAATTCCAAGTGACTCTTCAACAACACTAACTCCTCTACCTCGCTCTAGTTTGATAACTTTAAATTGCTATTCCCTTCGGTGATCCATGCCTTTTAAGTGGAGCAACTACCTGGTCACTAACACATAACGATGCTTTTACCTTTCACAATCTATTCTTCCGAGGAGAAATCTACCACGTCCTCAGTATCCGCGATCAGGATCAACCCAATCGGCAAGGAAAAAAGATCGCTCGACAAATATGACGTGGCTGATGTCTCTGCGGACCTAAAGTGAGAAATCTCTCCCTACTGCCGTCGGACTTATCACATTCTGCCGGCTGTCTAAACGTGGGATACGGTGAAACATACTGGTCGCCCATCTATTGGTAACGGGCGGAAAAATTCGGATGAAATACCCAGATGTTATAGGTCGAATGGTGGTTCAGTTGATGATGTTGGGATGCCAACCTCACATAGTTGTCATGGTACCATTGAGAACAAACAAGCAACTTGTTGCACCCTGATTACTGATTCAGCTCTGAAACAGGAACAGGAACCGGATGGCTTAAGGGGCCCAGACCAGGTTTGATTAATAGGAACGGGGTTCGATGAGTTCCACAGCCTAAACAGTTCCGAAAGTACCCCACCTGCTAGCTGGCTATATCCGAGCCTTACTAGGTTGTTCCTGGCCCTGAGGGTCTGTCCAGATAGCTTATCTGCCAAGAGACAGTGACGCAAACTATCTATGCATTACTGCAGCTGGTTTTCGGACACTTTTGCGAGACATCATCTAGAGGTACAGCGAGGCAAAAGTGTGGTTGCTGTGCTGTGCACCGTGGGATGTGGAATAGACCTAACCATACTGAAATGATCGTGGGGTTGGTCTACCAAAAGCTCAGAAAGAGCACTGAAGACTAATTGCCAGCTGGCTCTTGATTGTCGTCGGTAATCGCGGACAGTGTTTCCAGACACGATGAATTTTGCAGCCCGCTATTGACGTGATGCTGTACCTCTTGCTGCATCTCTATATCCGGCCCCGTCGATGCCATACCGAAAACATTCTGTTGTGGATCTTATCTTACTTCCCAGCCAATGAGATCTGCGGAAAGAGCTCATGGTGGGGATATCGGTTTTACGGCCTCAAGGTGATTCGGCTATACGGATTTACGGAGGGCGCTTTTTCAACAATCTGTCTCCATATTTGTTTCCTGAGGGAGAAAATATTGGAATATAACAGATTGAACGCCCATGGCTGTGGAAGGCTTACATTTGAGTCCCTGAGCCAAATTGTCATCTAGTTCCTTGGTTTCATGGACTGTGGTCAATAGGTATGCTTACCAGCGGCGTGCGGGATCTACAACGGATATACTGACTGATCGGCCCCGTCTAGTTGTGACAAGTGGAATTACTGCTCAGGATGGACACTTCATCATCCTCAGAGACCGTGGACATTGAGCCCGGACACTCTTCTATTCCAAAACAGCTGACGCTCACGTGGCGGAATGTTAGCGTGAATGTCACAGCCCCCGATGCCGCCCTAGGCGATACACTATTGTCAGTGGCCGATCCACGGCAGATTTCGGGGTGGTTTAGCAGGAGTCAAAGGCCAAAGAGGGTAGGACTGAGATAATAGCAAGCTCTGACCAATGCTAACAATTTTAATAAGACCATCCTCAAGGACATCTCTGGCCAACTCCGTCCAGGAGAGATGGTAAGAGAAATGAAGTGACCAGAGAGATTGAAAGCTTACTGACTGTACCTAGTTGCTCGTTCTGGGACGTCCAGGTTCAGGGTGTACATCATTCCTTCGCGTAATCTCCAATGATCGCGAAGCTTTCGACGAAGTTGTCGGCGAGACTCGATATGGAAGCATGGACCACAAACAGGCGAAGAAGTACCGGCAGCAGATCATGTTTAACAATGAAGACGATGTGCATTTCCCCACGTTGACCGTTAATCGGACGATGAAATTTGCTCTTCGAAACAAGGTTCCCAGGGAACGACCCGACCATCTGCATGACCGAAAGGACTACGTCCAGGAGAAAAGAGACGGTATCCTAGAATCGCTCGGCATTCCGCACACAAAGAAGACATTGGTTGGTAACGAGTTCATCCGTGGTGTATCTGGTGGTGAGCGGAAGCGTGTTTCCTTAGCAGAAGTGATGGCTGGACAGGTATTGATATTTCTCCCATATAACATGGACAGAATACTTACGATCGATATTAGAGTCCTGTTCAATTCTGGGATAACCCAACTCGCGGTCTGGATTCCAAAACAGCGGTTGAGTTTGCTCGCATGCTGCGACGCGAGGCCAACGAAAACCAGAAGACAATAATGGCTACCATGTACCAAGCTGGAAATGGTATTTACGATGAATTTGACAAGATCCTTGTCCTAGCGGAAGGTCTTGTCACCTATTACGGTCCGCGCGCAATGGCCCGGGGCTACTTCGAAGACATGGGATTCATCTGTCCCAAGGGAGCCAACATTGCCGACTTTTTGACATCGGTTACCGTGGTCACTGAACGGACTGTTGCCCCCGGCATGGAAGAGAAGGTTCCCAACTCGCCCGCTGAGTTCGAGGCTCGTTACCGCCAGAGTGCAATCTACTCTCAGATGATGAATGACATCCAGCCGCCAGAGAAGTTGGTCAAGGAGGATGAGAATCTGGCTCTTGCAGTGGCAATGGAGAAGAGAAAGCAGCATGTTCCTCGACCTCAAAGTGTCTATACGACTGGTCTGTGGGATCAGATTCTCAGCTGCACCCTTCGGTAAGATCATTGTCACTGGAAGTATAGCGGCGAAACTGACATTATTAAAGTCAATTCCAGATCCTGGCCGGTGACAAGCTCTCAATCGCCATCAAGGTGGTTTCTGCCATCTTGCAGGCTCTTGTTTGCGGCAGTCTGTTCTACAACCTCAAGCTCGACAGCAGTTCAATTTTCCTGCGTCCTGGTGCTCTCTTCTTTCCCGTTCTTTACTTCCTCCTCGAGACAATGTCTGAAACAACCGGATCGTTCATGGGTCGACCTATCCTTTCCCGTCAGAAGAGGTTTGGCTTCTACCGACCGACAGCTTTTGCTATCGCCAATGCGATCACCGATATCCCTATCGTCTTGGTTCAGGTGTCTTGTTTCTCCTTGATTTTGTACTTCATGAGTGCGATGCAGATGGACGCAGGCCGCTTCTTCACGTATTGGATCATCATTATCGTACAAACGCTGTGCTTCATGCAAATGTTCCGTGCGATTGGTGCCCTGTGCAAACAGTTTGGTAATGCGTCCAAGATGACCGGGTTTCTTTCAACTGTCTTTTTCGTCTACGGAGGTTCGTTTTGCCAGACTCACTTTTTTTTGGATTTTTACTAATCCAAACAGGATATCTTATTCCTTTTGAGAAGATGCATGTCTGGTTCCGTTGGATATTTTATCTGAACCCGGGTGCATATGCCTTTGAGGCGTTAATGGCCAACGAGTTCACTGGCCTCGAACTTGACTGTGTCGAGCCTGACTATATCCCATATGGGTCGGGCTACCCCAGCGGCTCATCCCCCTACCGCGGCTGCACCGTCAAGGGCAGCAACTCGGAAGGTGTTATTGATGGTGCCGCTTACATCAAAGAGCAGTACAATTACACCTATCACCATGTCTGGCGAAGCTTCGGCATTATCATTGGCTTTTGGGCATTCTTCATCTTCCTGACCGCGATTGGATTTGAATTGCGCAATAGCAGCGCCGGATCTTCTGTCCTTCTCTACAAGCGAGGCGCCAAGAGCAAGAAGCCAGACGAGGAGAGTAACGTCTCGGCAAAGTCTGAAGGAGCTGTTCTTGCGCAGTCTGGAAAGCAGTCGACGTTTACATGGAGCAACCTTGATTACCACGTTCCTTTCCATGGCCAGAAGAAACAGCTGCTGGACCAGGTGTTTGGATATGTCAAGCCGGGTAACTTGGTAGCATTGATGGGATGCTCTGGTGCGGGAAAGACTACGTAAGTGGTATCAGACGGTGACACAATGATGCAAAGCTGATTGATAAAGATTGCTCGATGTATTGGCTCAGCGCAAGGATAGTGGTGAGATCTACGGATCCATCCTGATCGATGGTCGGCCTCAAGGTATCAGTTTCCAGCGCACAACTGGCTACTGCGAACAGATGGATGTTCATGAAGGTACCGCGACCGTGAGAGAAGCCCTGGTCTTCTCCGCTCTTCTCCGTCAACCTGATAGCGTACCACGCGAAGAGAAGATTGCCTATGTTGATCATATCATTGATCTTCTGGAGCTCGGCGACATCCGGGATGCCCTGATTGGAGGTATGTGACGGCTTCCAACAAACACTTTTTTCGATACTGACATTATAGTTCCCGGGGCTGGCTTGAGCATTGAACAGCGGAAGAGAGTGACACTGGGTGTTGAGCTAGTCGCTAAGCCAACGCTTCTCTTCTTGGATGAACCGACCTCCGGTCTTGATGGACAGTCCGCGTACAACATTATCCGGTTCCTGAGAAAGCTCGTCGATAGCGGTCAGGCTGTGCTGGTAAGTCTATCCATCTTTGCATTTGGGCAGCATCTCATATCTTCCAGTGCACCATTCATCAGCCGTCAGCGGTCTTGTTCGATGCTTTCGACTCGCTAGTGCTGCTTGCCAAGGGCGGAAAGATGACCTACTTCGGAGAGAGTAAGTTCATCGCCTGCCTGCCTAGACTCAATCTAACATCCTTCAGCTGGCGAGGAGTCTCACAAAGTGTTGGAATACTTTGCAAAGAACGGAGCACCCTGTCCCCCTGACATGAACCCGGCGGAACACATTGTGGAGGTTATCCAAGGTAATACCGAGAAGCCTATTGATTGGGTTGATGTGTGGAGCCGGTCTGAGGAGCGCGAGCGCGCTCTTGCAGAACTTGAAGCCTTGAACAAGGAGGGCCAATCACATGCCGATTATGTGGAAGACCAAAGCAACTTTGCAACCCCGGTTTGGTTCCAGTTCAAAATGGTGCTGCATCGCCTCATGGTTCAGCTATGGCGGTCACCGGTAAGTTTATATGATTGTATGACTGGGAACATCAACTAACAAGAACAGGACTACATGTGGAACAAAATCATCCTACACGTCTTCGCCGCGCTGTTCAGTGGATTCACCTTCTGGAAGATGGGAGATGGAACGTTTGCGCTACAACTTCGACTGTTTGCTATCTTCAACTTCATCTTCGTTGCCCCAGGATGTATCAACCAGATGCAGCCGTTCTTCCTGCACAATCGCGATATCTTTGAGACTCGAGAGAAGAAGGCAAGTCCTGCGAGCAGTACCATCATCAACCCTTGCTAACCGAATCCAGTCCAAAACTTATCACTGGATAGCTTTCATCGGTGCTCAAGCAGTTTCGGAAATCCCCTACCTGATTATCTGCGCCACGCTCTACTTCGCATGCTGGTACTTTGTTGCCGGATTGCCCGTTGATGCGTACATCTCCGGCCACATGTACTTGCAGATGATTTGTACGTACGCTTCCTTTGCAGAACCGAGCGGAACTGACCAATATAGTCTACGAATTCCTGTACACTTCGATCGGACAGGCCATTGCGGCCTACGCCCCCAACGAGTACTTCGCCGCCATCATGAACCCCATCCTCATCGGCGCGGGCATGATCGCTTTCTGTGGTGTCGTTGTTCCCTACGATAGTATCACTCCCTTCTGGCGGTACTGGATGTACTACCTTGACCCCTTCACCTACCTGGTGGGTGGTCTTCTGGGTGAGGTGCTCTGGGATGTCAAGGTGCAATGTGAGCCTTCGGAGTTTATTCAGTTCAACGCCCCGTCCGGACAAACGTGTGGTCAGTACATGGCCGAGTTCATCTCCGAGCAGACGGGCTACCTCCTGGACGCGAATGCCACCGACACTTGCTCGTTCTGCCAGTACTCGATGGGTTCGGACTATGCCAAGACCTTCAACTTGAAGGAGAAGTACTACTCGTGGAGAGATGTAAGTGTATCACTGGCGAGAGATGAGACTAAATGCTAATCGATACATTACAGACTGGAATTACAGCGTTGTTTTGTATCACGTCGTATGGACTGGTGTTCTTGATGATGAAGCTGCGGAGCAAGAAGACGAAGAGTGCACGGTCGGAGTAGACCGCAAGATAGGAGGTTCCGATGTAAATAGGGGGAGGGGGAGCATTGAAGGGAAGAGCTAGACATGCATTATTTGGGTACATAGATATTAGATGATATACCGACTGGCTGCAGTCACATAGATACTATTTGTTATACTAGAGTTTAATACAGCATCGCATGGTTTATTTCTATCACATCTTTTCCTATCAGACCTGAATTTGGTGGCTGGCACAAGTAGTAGTATGGCTTTACGAAGTAGGAAAGGCAGTGTGAGCGCGAAAAATAAATGTATTGGAATGAGCAGACTAAAAGGCAAAGTAACTAGGCTTGTCCGCCATGCTAGAGTTTTATCGGAATTGTCGGAAGAACCAACACCAATCTGAAGATCATCATGTGTCTCTTCCTCTCTAAAATATGATATTATACAAAGTATATATAGGCATAACACAAGTATATAATCCAACCACCGAACAAAATTTCCAAACCAAAACCCAGGGTATATATATAACCAAACCAGAAACTCCCAAACCATAAAAAAAGCATCCATCAAAACCTAAACCTCGGCGTATCGACCTGCGATCTCACATACGCGACATCCACCAACCTACCCAAAATAACATACTCCAACTTCAACTTAATACTATAAACCAAAGCCTTGAATGTCACCTGGAACGTAAAAAACCCGGCATACTGGATCCCCACGACCGACAAATCCAAGACAATAATCACCACATTCACCAGCAACAACTGGACCAACACACTCCTGGACAACTCCCCACTATCCATGCGCAACATCCTCGCCGTCTCGCGTATATACAGCCCCGAGAGCAACAGCTCCTGCGCACAGAACCATACCAACTGTATGCGCTCCATGATCCCAAAGGCAACATTCACAGGCTGAGAATCCGGCATCGCATTAACCGCCAGTTCCAGCCCCTCGCTCGAGCAATGTAGTAGCACCCCGTCGAAGATAATCAGGTAGAGGAGGCCGCGCAGGAGTTTCTTCTGATGCAGCACGAGGTGTAGTCGCGACCAAAGAACGAGGGATTGTCCGGTGACCATGCCGGCCCAGCCGACGCCGACTATGGAGATCTCGAGGAAGTAGTTGGTGAAAGTCAGACCGAACATTTTGAGCAGGTAGCCGAGGCTGAAGGGGATGATGGAGAGGGAGGCGATCAGGAGAGACCAGAAGTAGGTGCCGGTGTAGCGTTTGAAGGTGTTGAGGCAGAGGATGACCAGCTCGATGGCATTGCACCATGAGAGGGCGATGAGGATAGGGAAGACATATTCTTCGACGGTAGTGTTGAGATGTCGGGTTAGGCCGGTGGGGGATTGGGTTGCCGCGTCGTCAAGGGTGAAATGGGGCATTAATGGGAGGCATTGATGGGGAGGGAAAGAAAGATAGTGGAGGTTATCAGTTATCGATCGATGGAAGGGAGGCGATGAGGTAGGTGGTGGTGGTGGTGGTGGTGAAGGAGATAGGGAGGGTTACACAGCACAGCATAGCAAGTTAACTTTTGTTGCAATGGTAATCAGCAGTGAGGCGAAGTTGGTAATCATAGAGTTCGTCGCAAAGTTGTGGCACCCGATCTGGCAGGCAGAAGGAACGGCTGTGATTTGATCGAGAACGGCCAATTGCGTCATGGATGTCGGCAGTTATGGCGGTTCTCATGCGCTTATTGGTTGGAGATACAGGGATTGCGGATAAGACAGCCAATAGAAGTGAACGGTGACTGCTAATCTCTCCTTATTTTGACTAGCTGCGTCGGTTAAATGGAAGGTGGTCATTGGTGGAGCAATCTAGTCGGAACGGTTCTGCCCGATAAGGCAACCCCTGATATTCGGCCATTAGTATTCTTGACGGTCCCCGTATTTTTGGGGATGGGTTTGTCTTGTTTGTCTTGTTTGTTCAGGGACACGTCGCGTGCTCACTTGGGATAGCTCTTTCCTTACTGCCTGCAGACGCGATAGCCATGGCCATGCTGCGGCAAGTATAAGGCTGAGATTGCCGACAGCTGCATCGGCGGCTACTGCCTCTCATAGCAACCGCAGCTAATCACGTACGGAGCTCTTCCCCGCCATTACCTCAATGGAGCTGGGGACAAACAATCATTCTTCCTCACCGGTTCTGCTGCCTCTCAAACTTCTGCCCCCGACGTGTCAGCACGACTGACAATTATGCTTCCCACTAAGAGCTTGGATTTGACCGGGCGGAAGCCTCTGTATCGCCTCTCCGCTACTCCGGTGCCTCCTACTACTCCACTTGCTCCGAACACAAAGCCCGCGGCCCAAACCCCGACACATCCTCCGGCACCGCAGTACCAGCCCTGGCAGCAAACGCCTCCCCACCCTTATCCGGCCCGGTCACCCCATGAACAGCCTCCGCAGGTCCTCTCCCCTTATAGCGAAGCCACGCATGGAACCGACATGCAGGCTGCGCGACGGCGCGGACGGATGCTATTCGAAAATGAGCTCATCATCCTCTTCAAAGGCTGTATCGAGCGAAAGGATATGTACCTGACCAACCCGAACCGAAGCGTATTCTGGGACAACGTGGCTGGGTATATGAACAGCTTCACGGGTCGAAACTTCTCGCCCCCATCCTACCAGCAGATCGTGACGGACCGAAGTATTGAGCGTCGGATGCATCGACGCGACATCGCGACTGGAAAGGTCCACGCGGAGCCACCCAACGCCCTCACGACTGTGATCGATCAATGGATTGCGATGGAGGATGAGATACTGAAACAAACGAGCGAGAACGAGGTTTCGTCGCATAAACGGCCCGCACCGGACGATCCTAGTACGCAGGATCTCAACCAAGCTAAGCGTTTGCGACCACCGACTGCGGATACACCCCAGATCACCCCTTCCAGTCCTTCTCAGGCGCGCCGAGAAGTGGATGGGAACACTCTGGCCCGGGCTTTGGTGCAAGAAGTCCGAGATCTACGACGGGAGGTGGGAGAAGTCCATCGGAAACTGGACTTGGTTCTGGAGGCACTCAAGGTGGTTAAAGAGAAACCGGATAACGTGGAATCAGACAAAAGATGATCCTGTGTGGGGTTGTTGTTGTTGAGCTCGGACAAAACTGCCATTTGAGGGAGTGAGAGGCATTGAAGGTGGGCTGCTCGGTCGGTCGTTGCGAACAGCCGAGACCGCTCAGCCCCTCCTTCCCCGCATTCAATAAGAATTTGAGGCTATTTAACTGAGCTTGACAGAAGGGATCTGTATGGGAATGATTGCCTCAGTTCTCATCGGCAACGCATTCAGCTATCATGGCTCCTACATTCCGCGCAGAACAAATCGGGTCGTTGATGCGGTCCGAGGAGCTGTTGGCTGCCCGTAACGCCGCCGGACTGGGGCACATCTACACCCGAACCAACGTGCCGGAAGATGTGCAGCAGGTGACAAAACAGGCGATCGCCAAGGTGGTGGAACAGCAGCAGGCGCACAAGGTGCGCCCTATCATGACCGGAGAGTTTGAGCGGCCCATCTTCTATGCCGGATTTTTTGAGAACCTGGAGGGTTTCGAGTTGGCCAAGGTCCCCATTCCTGCAGGCTACCGGACGGGGCTTCCGACCGTGCAGACGCTCGAGAAGCTGGGCATCAAGGAACGGGATGCCTGCGTGGCTGTGGGTAAGATCCAGCACGTGCGCAGCCCGTACCTGGCCGACTGGGAGCACCTGCGGAGTCTGGTGCCACAGGAACAGTGGAAGGAGTGCAAGATGAGCATGCCATCTATCACTTGGCAGCACCAACATTTGCGCGCAGGGGCCGCCTTCACGGCATCTAGTCCGTACACGACCGACAAAGAGTACTTTGCAGACCTTGCAAGGGCCTTTGCACGGGAGTACCAGGTCCTTTACGACGCGGGACTGCGCTCCATTCAGGTTGACGATCCGGCCATGACATTCTTTGTCACGGACGAGATGCGATCGGGGTGTCTGGCGGATGGGATTGACCCGGATGAACTGCTGGACTTGTATATTTGGGCGCACAACGAAAGTCTCCGGGGCCGACCCGCAGATCTTCATGTCGGAGTGCACCTCTGTCGAGGCAATATGCCCGGGTCAACGCACGTACTCAGCGGGTCGTATGAGCGGATCGCGCGACGCATGTTTACTAAGCTCGACTACGACACATTCTACTTGGAGTATGACACGGAGCGCGCAGGAGACTTCCAGCCGCTGCGGCATTTGCCGGTGGGCAAGAACGTGGTGCTGGGAGTGGTGTCGACGAAGGCACCGGAATTGGAGACGGTAGAGGAGCTGCAGGCGCGAGTGTATGAGGCGGCGGATGTGATTGCACAGGGGCAAGGCCGGAGTCGGCAAGAGGTGCTCGATAGCTCGCTTGGAGTGAGTCCGCAGTGTGGCTTCTCGAGTGTGAGCTATGGTCGGGGAATAGGAATGACGGAGGAGCGCATGTGGGAGAAGTTGCAGTTGGTGCAGAAAGTGGCCGAGCGGGTGTGGCAGTAATTTGGGATAGTGTGTATGCACTTTACTACTATATTCAAAGGGACCGGATAATATTTAGTGTTGAAGACTGCGTGGCCGTCAGGCACAGCAGATTGCATGACCCACAAATTCTGTCAAGTACCATGGCATGCTGACCTGCACGTGGCTGAATTGTTGGGTTCCGGATATCCGTGATGATCCTTAACCAATTTATTCTTTTGCATAAATGCGGGATTTTGGGTGGATGAACTCCCGCACGGCAACTCTTTCCAGCCGAGCTTGAACTGAATCTGACCAGTCAGTCTGCCGTCTATTAATTTGACTGGAGTCTATATAGCTGGGGCCCGGCACGAGCTCCTTATCCATTTACTAGTAGTAGTACTACTCCCTCACTTTACCCGCCAATCAAGCCTTCCCTTCCCACCATGCACTTCCCCCTGGCAGCCCTGACTCTGCTTCCCCTCGCCACCCACGCCATTAACATCCTCTCCTCCAACGACGATGGCTGGGCCGAGCTCAACATTCGCACTTTGTACGATGCGCTCACTGCCGCTGACCACTCGGTGGTAATATCCGCTCCTGCAGAGAACGAAAGCGGATCTGGTACCTTCTATACCTAATACCTTGCCTTACCATCACTTCAACGAATTAAAAAGCTGATTCATACAGGCTCCAACGACGCAACACCCACTCCTTTAACCTCTCCCTGCGAATTTGACTCCTGTCCCAGCGGCAGTCCCGCCGTCGGCCATAATGCCACCCAACCACGCTTCAACTACGTCAACAGCTACCCAGCGACCTCCATGAAATATGGTCTCAACAACCTCTCCTCCACCTACTTCTCCGGGGCTCCCGACCTTGCCGTCGCCGGTCCCAACGTAGGCGCTAACCTCGGCCTCGCCGTCTTCTTCTCCGGCACCGCTGGGGCAACTACCTACGCCGCCAATCAAGGCATTCCCGCGATTGCTTTCTCCGGCTACACTGGCTCCCAGATCGCCTGGAATGTGAGCAGCGTTCCCACGTACAGCACCGTATATGCGCAGCTGGCGACAAAGCTGGTAGATGAGTTGGTGGAGTCCGGAACGCCGTATTTGCCTACGGGCGTGTGGTTGAATGTGAACTTTGGGGCTGTGAGTGATGATAGTTGTACGAGCGCGGATGATTTCAGCTTTGTGCTGTCGAGAATCTTTACGGCGATTCCATTGATCACGGCGGATGATGTTGAAACCTGTAACAGTACGAGGTTGCCCACCGAGTTGGACGTTATGCTGCACAGTGGATGCTGGGCGAGTGTGTCGGTGGGTATGGCGGGAGATAAGCTGGATGCGAACGCGACAGTGCAAGGCGTGGTATTGGAGAAGTTAGGGGGGTTGTTGACTTGTTTGGAATGATTCCACTATTTCCAGAAGTGGATTGTAAATAGTACTACGTAGTACATAGTATATAGTCAGTATAGTATGATAGGCGGAGTACATAGCATGTGCAGCCCTATATCCGCATTTACGCCTGCAGGATGCGTGGTCCGAAGACATGCCATTATTGGTTGAAAATACGCCCTCCGACATTCCGTGTCTACATGTTAATATGCGCCACTATTAATCTATTCGACTTGGTATTCCCCTCACTGCCCTGAAACCACACGTTCCTGCCGAACATTCTCCGTTCCAACATCCTCCGTGCCTGTCAGCATTATCACCCGGATACGCGCATCCAGCTGATCCTGCACAGGAATAGGCATAACCCCCGAGCAGCAACCACATGCTCGAGATACTCTCCCGTCTGCCTTCTCTATTGCCCCACCGCTACCGTTCCTTCTCTGCAGATCTGAAGATACTTGCCTATAGTAGAGATGGACATAAAAGGAGCTCCCCCTCATCCTGTTTCTTCCCCTCATCATTCCATCATTCTCAAACAATCAAAGCAAGTCACAAATAAGTAAAACAGAAAGAAAAGAAATCGACAAAATGTCCCTCCGCACCCTCCTCCTCGCCGCATCCACCCTCTCCGCCACAACATCAGCAGCAGCAGTAACAGCAAGCAAGCACCGTCTGCACGCGCGCGACTGGATCGCCAGCGATGAAATCGTCGGCTTCAACCAGACCGTCCCCGACAACTCCACCGGCGACCTCTACCTCGCCTACCAGCCCTACCTGAAGGTCGTGAACGGATGTGTCCCGTTCCCGGGTGTTGACGCCGAAGGTAATACCGAGTATGTCCACCCTCCCAGCTACCTACCGCCTTATATCCCAACCAAATCCCCTAATGTCTGAAAAAAACAATGATAGTGCCGGCCTAGCCCCCACCGGCGCCAGCGACGGCGACTGCAGCTCCAACACAGGCCAAATCTACGTGCGCAGCAACATCTCCAGCACGACCAATGAATACCCAACAGCATTACTATACAGCTGGTACATGCCCAAAGACGAACCCAGCGACGGCCTCGGCCATCGCCACGACTGGGAGGGCGTTATCATCTACCTGTCTGATTCTACTACCGTCTCCGCGGATAATATCCTGGCTGTGTGTCCGTCCGCGCATGGCGGGTGGGATTGCTCCACCGATGGGTATACGCTTGATGGTACGAAGGCGTTGATCAAGTATGAGAGTATCTGGCCGTTGGATCATAGTTGTGGGTTGACGGATGTGGTGGGCGGGACGCAGCCACTTGTAGCGTGGGAGAGCTTGACCACTGCGGCGAGGGATGCCTTGCAGACGGCGGATTTTGATAAGGCCATTGTGCCGTTTAAGGATAGTACTTTTGATGAGAATTTGGCGAAGGCTACTTATTGATTAGTTACTAAGAGTTATGATGGGAGGAGAGGGAGGGGGTGGATGTATATAGTTGGATGGGTAGTTATGAGTAGTATATATTGAAATTTCGTTTTATATGTCAGATAATAATCAGTCATTGTGATGAGTATTTGTTGAGTTCAGTGAGAGACTTGATGTAAAGAGAGGTTCTTTATTTAAGTGAAGGGTTCCGGTCGAGGTAAGAAATAGCTAGTGGTTTTATACTTTCTACGAGGTTACTGTTTATGTTTATTCTGGGAGAATATGAGGCAAGTCAATTTATTTAATACACTAAACAGCATAGACTAGCTATGACTGACAAGGATAGAACTATAAGAGTAGCCAAGTAAGAGCTACTTAAGCGCTAGCAATGCACTGGTAGTAGTAAGGGTTGTAAGAGTGGCAGCTAGATCCGCTAGCGCACTGAGTAGCACCAGTCCAGTTGATACCACCGCACTGGCCGTACATAGACTGGCTACCGGAGCTACCGGAAGCAGCAGAGCTGACAGCCGGAGCAGGGGTGATGGTCGACTGAGCAGGCTCGGGCTGGACCGAGGTAGTGGGCTGCACAGCCTGAGGGGTGTTGGTGAAGGTCAACAGGGTAGTCCAAGAGGAGGGGACCTGCACGGGGATCTGAGTGTAGGCGGAGGAGCTGGAGCTGGGGGCAGCAGGGGCAGGGGCACTGCTGGACTGGGCGACCTGGGTGTTGGTGTCAACGCTGGTGACGGCAGCAGCGCTGGTAGCGGCGGCAGCGGTGGAAGAAGCGGAAGCAACGGCGCTGGCGCTGCCAACGACAGCAGTGCCGGTGGAAGTGATAGCGGAGGTAGTCTGGGTGATGGAGACGGCGCCGCTGTAGGCAGTAGGGCCGGGCACAGTGTAAGTGGTCAGGGTGGAGTAGATGTTGACGAGGATGCCATTCTCAGTGGCAGTGTAGAGCTCGGTACCCTTGACACCGGAGGGAGTGGCAGTACCGGTACCGGTGACCTGGAGGTTGAAGCACTGGGGGTAGTTCTGGGCGCCGTCCTCCTCTTCAGCGCCGTGGAGAGCGATGAGCTCGTGACGGAGGACGTAGTTGCCGGCGGCGATGGAGGGAGGGATCTCGACCATCCAGCTGTTGTTGTTGTTGATCAGCTGGTCGGTACCCCAGGTGCCGGGGACCTCGGAGTCGCTGACGAGACCGACGCCGTCGATCTTGAAGAACTCCAGGTCGGTCTTGTCGACGGTCTCGCAGCTGCCGTCGCAGCGCGCCAGGTAGTCCAGGACGGGACCGTGGTGGGAGTCGGGCCAGGCGGTCCACTGGATGTTGATCTTCTCACCGGCACCGACGACAACGTGGGCCTGGGCGTTGGTGGCGTTCTCGTGGCAGATGATGTTAGGGTCGCGGTACGCATCGGGCGAGATGAAGCCGTTGCCGGTGTTGGGGGTCGTCCAGGCGGCGACCTTCGGGGGGTCAGACTCGTAGGGGAAGACACTGATGTCGAAACCCTCGTAGTAGACACCGTCGACGACGAGGTTGGTGACGTGACCGTGGGCAGCGACCTGGGTGGCCGACAGAAGGGCCGCGAGAAGGGAGGCAGACTGAGCTTGACGCATGATTGCTAGTGTGGTTTGGAGAAGAAGGAAAAATTGGTAGAGAATGTAATGGAATGGAATGTAGAGTTGTAAAGAGTGAGCGCGCAGCGCAAAGAGTGTGAAAGCCTCAATCAATGAAGCGGAAAGCAACGAAGGGAATGATGGAAGAGAAGACTTGCTTGAGGAGGAAAAGAAAAAACGGCATCATGGTCGAGGAGCAGCATGGCTTTTAAGTCTTCGGGTCGCCCTGTCAATATTCGGCGATGCTTTACCTGCGTCACATCTCAAACCACCGCTGGAGCCATGACACCCACCCAGGAGTCTGGTCTGACCACCGCCCTAGATAGCGGGTCCGAACTGGGCCCTTGAGAAGCGCCGTAGCAATTAAGGTGAGGGCAAACGGCGGTAGGGCAGGGGCAAGTGTTCCAGATCCGTCTGATATTAAGGCTATTGCCCGACTAGGGTCTTGGCTGTCGGAGAGTTTCCACTTTTGCCTCACAACAACCTTCTGTCACCTTCTGTCGAGCATGTTCTTGTCGGTTTCACTCAGAAATCGCTTATCATGAAGAAGCTTTTCTCAATTAACAGTTCAAGAACAGTTGTTCAACTGGCAAACGAACGCTGAGAGTGTGGTTAAAAATAGTAGCAGATGCCCGCCGCCCACTGCGGATCCGGCACTAGCCACCGAAGAACTAGTGTATCCCTAACTGGATGATAGCTCATCGGATAAATGCTGGTCCAGACTCATATAAATTAAGTCTTCCCTGACTGGTCGTCCCCACCAATTACACCCCTTGATGCTGAATAGCCGCCGTTCCTGCAGCACTCAGTCCCTGCCAATTTTCCACAGACGCCCGCCACCACATTCGGGAGCGAAATCTCTGAGTTTTCCAATGACAACCAGTAGTGGGACCATCCTCTTGCTTGGATGATAGCATAGATGGAGCGCATTCGTCAGCAAAGGCCTGTTGCCTCGCCGAGTTTGGTCGCGCTTTGACCGGTCAGGGTCCACGTCGGAGTCTGCTCCGTGGAAGCACAGCTGTGTACCGAGTACCCTGAACTAATCTCCAGTCCCTGGTCGCAGAGGTGCATACCAATTGTGCCATCACTATAGCATACCTACGCAACTTCAACTACAGTATGATACGACGCTGCAACACCAAGACCGTGCGACTACCAAGCAACTTTAAGATCATTAAACAATTAACCTTAAGTGAGACACAACGGTAACGTTGAATGACTCGCCATGGTAGTGAGCCCTTGGCAAACCGGATCGCGGGTGGGCCCTGAAACATACCTGTTTATTAAAGGCGGCCGCAGCGTCAACATACATCCTCTGCACAGCCTGCTTTCCTAAAGTAGCCCTGGTCGGCAGGTCAGTTCCGGACCTGAGTCAGCGGGACTGCGCGGAATCAAGCTAATATGAGTTGTGTGTAAGGCTGTATTTGGCTAGATTTGCTGGCATTGGATGTTCGGGTCGGATATAAGGGTATATTGCAGGGGCTCTGGCAAGTCTCGGAGGGGAATCTGACCTCGCTCGAGGGCAGTTATTGGCTGTCGCATGCATCATCAGTATTCCAAGGAGCATTTAAGCGCCGTGTTCACGACTGATCATATTACTGCAACGATATTATTATCACGTGGTACCTGGAGAATACTGCCCACAGTATCGGTAGTATCAAGAATAAAAAGGAAAGGAGTACCAACGCAGTCTGAAGAGAGAAAGAGAATTGCAGAAAAGACAAACCAATAAGAAAAAGCGAGTTAATAGACAGGAAGAAAGGAAAATCAAAGAACAAGCTACCACTTCCAATCACTCGTTGACCCATCCCAGTCCGGCCCCGGGGGACGGGGGCACTTCGCCAGGCCCCAAGCGAACCACACCGCAGGAGACCACTTTTTCTTCTTCATGTTAGTCGTCGCCATATAGAAGCCAACGATGAAACTATACACATAAGCGTATTAGCAACAGCCTTTTCTTTAGATTGCATTCCAAGGTCAAGGACTTACAGAGTAGACGACTCCTCGTCCCAGACGAGGTTGGACAGCCTGCCACCAAGAGGCATATAGCCCCATTTAGAAAGCTGTCTGTATCTTACGTCAGTCCAAGCCAGACGCACATGATGGACGTAAGAGACGGAAGGATGAAAGACGAACAGAAAGTTGTTTTTGAAGTGCTCCCGGACGATCTCCCTTTTATCTCGTTCCATCCTCCAGAAACCACAGTCTTCGTCCCCACCCTCTGTACCCAGTTGTTCGCCAGCAACTACCTCCCAGGCTACATAGACTAGGAAGCCACCAGGGACAAAGCCTGAGTTATCCTGGGTGGTGTTTTTGGAGTCCAGCAGGCGCGGCGTGAATCTGGAGCCCTTTTTGGTAAGGGCACGGAGCGCTATCAATTCATCTGGCTCACAGGGTTTGGCTTGCTTGGCGCGAACAGCTGCTGGCTCGGCCTCGGTACCAGCGGCTGGGATCTGTTTATAGATCCTGATATGTGATTTGATATTTTCATCTGTCTGCTTACAAATGAGTCGAATTGTGGCGTCGGAGGCAGGAGGGTGGCCTGGACTGCCTTGGTCCTTAAAAAATTGTGAGATGTGCTCCGTACATGCTTCGAGCACAGTCCAAGATTGGTTGAGCTGAATTGTTACACCTGGGCGGATCTCTGACTCCGCGAACCAATGAGATAGCATGGTGCGTTTAATGGGGAGATATTATTCGACACTGGAACATTGGTTGCAGTGGTTAATAATGGAAGACTAGGTGAAACAGCTAATTCCATTCTATAAGATGGAGTAGCGGGCTTTGGTAGAGTGCATGACGGCATAAGCTTGTCACTGCGGACAACTTCGGTGCGGACCACATACATAGTATGTGCCGACCAGATACTTAAATTCGCTTTTGTTCTATAAAGCTGAGGGACCACGAAGGCCCAGCAAGCTGAATTCGGCACCCGTCGCATCTTCTAGAACAAGCACAGTGGAATTTGTCGCCGTTATGCTCGCCAGATAGCAGATCCTCGGCCATCCTGTGCCAGCGATTATCAAGTTAAATACATATCGGACATATGAGCCGCGAGACTGCCGACAGCAAAGGTGCGGATAAGGTATATAGGACTAGCTGCAGGCAGATAATTATAATAGAAGTTTCGCGCTAAGACAAAAGAGCCACACGGATCAAATCTTGGATTTAAAGGCGTTGCCCGATCTATACAGGAAGGTATCACGAATCCACTCCAACTCCCTCCATAAAGCCGGATGCAAAGACCCAGTCAAGCAGTGGCCTGTTGCATTAGGATCCCCGTTGATGGTGACAAGGCCATGTAGGTGAATTCCTATACATTGCGCCAAATCTATGCTTTCCATGCGAACGTCGGAAAAGAGCGGTCGCACACCTGGCTTAAACTCGAGATCGTAGAGGTTGATTTGAGCGATGGAGGAGACCAGAGACCTGGGATGAGAGGGTCTGACTACCCGCGTATGCCAGAGGTGCAAGGGCCCCATTTGCTGATGTTGAAGATTGAAAGCCTCGAGGCATTCTGGTGACTGCGCAGCCCGTGTGACGCGGCGAATGTGGACTGCGAGGTTGATCGTAGTCTCGTGGCTCACTTGATTCGCGTTGAAGTCTGGTAATTGTGGAATGGGAACAGGCCAGAAGCTGTTGTGAAATTTGGCAGGACTCTTCAGTAAGTGATTGAAGTTTACCATGAAACTCAGCGGGTAGGAAGCAATGGTTGGATCGTGAGGGAATGCTCGTATAGTTGCCTGGATGGATCCCTATTAGCTGGACTTGTGTGAAAGCCCCTTGAATGGGAAGTATGCATTGTTTACCTGAAGGAGTAAAGCCATCATAATGTCAACCCGAGTAATACGAATACCTTGTTTCGTAGCATCGTGGGCAATCCCATCAATTACTGGCCCTGGGATGTGCAGCATGCGGGAAGACCCCGTATTGCCCCATGACGCAGGCGCCAGTCGGTGAGACAGTAATCCCAGGGTAAAATGTGACAACCCCCCGGAGAATAGGTGGTTACTTGCATTGCTCAAAGTGCCAGGGGAATAGCCTTGGCGATGGTGAGGGCTGGATGGCGTCTTGGAGGAAGCGTGAAACCGGAAAGTGACTGGCCGGTGGAAATCAGGGACATCAATACATTTCCCGGAGAGAAGCATCGAGTAAGCCCGCGCAATTTCGTACATGCCTTGATAGATACCTGTTTAGCGGAATATGATGATGACGGTCATGGATTGTCGCTTCAGTGTGGTTTACCTAGCGCATCACAGAATGCATGTTGGAATGTGAACTTCAAGACACTGGCATCTTTAAGACAAACTGCGGTCAGAGTACAGACTGGGGGATACAGAATTGAGAATGTAGAGCACGGTAATGATGTGAGATCTTTCAACCGATTGTAATCATCCTCTTGCACGTTATGGTGGATGAATGGATAGAGGGGGAGGATGTCCGCAAGTGTACTGTCGATAACACGATGCTGAAAAAATGAGTGGGTTTTTGAGACCTGAAATGTGCCTGTACGCTAAATGGCTCAATCAGCAAGTCTTCCTACGGTTGAAACAGAAGCTCAAACCAAAAGATTTAGTCTAGCCTGAAGTATTGGCCATTCATGGACGAGTTCCTGGAAACACTTTTCAAGCTGTATTGGATCAAATGCTTCTCCAAGCACAAACGAACCGTGTGCCTGGAGAAACCGTGGTGCGCCCTTGTCGGCATAATGGAAGCTCATATTGTACAATTCTCGTGAGGAGCACTGGACAGAAAGTCACTGAAAAGGATGTTTATCCAGAACCCTGGGTTTAGAGAATATCTAGGGTAGACGCATGGGCGTGGACATCACCGGGTGCCACTAAGGGTCGACAAAAGAGGCAGAACAATCTAGCCCCTTGCATGTGATGGACCGGAAACATATTAAGCCGGGCCGTGTATAATGTACAGACTCATATTTAGTTGAGACATATCCCCCCGTCCCCTGATCAGGTCAGATCGACGGGAAATTATATCGTTTACCAATCTGCTAGCACAGGTTAGTGCATTAACAGAAGTTAACTGGAACTGTGGCGTAATATGCAACACCACAGCGCTGAAATATACCTTGCTCTGGTGCACCCCTGTCCAGAACCTTGCATACCTCGCTATTCTCTCAGTGGTCAACTACCCTTTACTACATGGTCCAGGAGAGAAAGGAAATGAAAGAGTAAAACACCGCTATGTCTACAGCTAATATCGGCGCACTAACCACTAGACTGAGAACGATATATCGATTCTAGTCAGCCAGGTGACGCGAAGATATGTGTCCCAACAGGAAGATTCACGGACATACAATTGTATAACACTGTCAGCCTACCACTAGTATGCTAGAACATGGAGCTGTCTATAACTGCACTCTATACCCTCGATTTTGTATCCCTTGGGATACTAAGATAATAGAGCCAATGGCTGGCTATTGTCCCTGGCTGTTTTGACTGATACAACCAAAGCATCCCTTGCTGCCTACAAACAGCTACCTTTAGGAGTGGTAAGAGCGTTATCGACTAGACCAATGCTAGCGAGGATTTGTCTGCTCCTATCTGCTCTAGAGTATCTGCATCCTTTTCTTGATCGATTGTTGCGTAAAGGTGTCTGGGTCATAATTCTCCAGTGATAAACCCAAAGGCCCAGGAACGGACTTGAGGGACGAAGAGCGTGCACAGTCCGTTCTATGTGACCGAGAATAACGCCCAAAGAGATCGAGGAAGCAATCTACCAACTGCGAGTTGCGTGTTTGGAGAAGACTGGCTTGAATATTCGCTAAGGGATGCACAGAACATCGGGCGGGACTATCGTTCGTGCGACTGCTACTAGTCAGGACGGAAGAACGCCAATGATGTTTTACCCCTCCGTAGACGCCCAGGAGAATTTGATCCGCCGTGCGTACCGTGATGCCGGCATTGCAAGCACACCGTTGTTCGAATGTCATGGAACAGGTACAGTGGCCGGTGGTACAACCGAAGGAACTGTGATTGCAAAGCTGACAGACCGGAGGAGCGTCTTTCTTGGGGTGGTAGGTGTATCACAATGCTCCTAGGATCGAAGAAATCAAACTAACTTTGTTTAGGTCAAGCCGAACCTGGGACATGCGGAAGGTGCATCTGGCATCAACAGCATTATGAAATCTATCCCTCGTGCTGAAACACAGAGCCATCCCTCCCAATATCTATTTCAACTCCCATCATCCGAATAGTCCTCCGGTGGAGGGGAATCTCTAAGTAGCTCTGAATGCTATTCCATGACCTAGCGACCGCCCTGAGTGGGTTAGCATCAATTCTTTCGGTATCGGAGGGTCCAACGCCCACGTTATTCTTAAGTCCGCCGATTACTACATGAAAAGCCGTGACATCCCGATCCGCGACAGAAATATTGCACCATTAGATAAGCCCCAAATTATACTCATCTCAGCAAATACTAAAGCGTCGTTGGATGCTCGTATTCAGCGGTTGACGACTTACGCAAACGGTATGGAGAAGGATTACCTTCTGTGCGATCTATCCCATGCCCTTGCTGTACGGCGACGACATCTCATCTACCGCGTATTTGTCATTGCCCGCCCAGATGTGGAGCTGACTGAACAGGGATCCATTCGCTCATTATGGTCTGGGGCGGTCCCAGAGGTGTCAATTGTCTTTACCGGGCAAGGCACACAATGGCCTGGCATAGGTAAAAGATTATTGGATACAGATGCAGGCTTTGCTGCTGATCTAAAAGCAAATGGATCAGATCCTTCAGAGTCTTCATACTCCTCCATGGAACCTGCAAGGTATTTCGAGAGACACTACTTACGTTAGTATATCCAGCATAGACAGCTGATCAACCGGTAGACGAACTACGCAGGGTGCATCAAGCGTCTAGAGTCCACGAGGCAGAGCTGTCCCAACTCCTCTGCGCAGCTATTGGTGTGGGCTCGGCGATCATGAGAGAATTTAGCAAGGTCGTTGTGCACAGCCCTGGGGTGTTGAGCACTCCGAGGATCAAATCGCGGGTATTGTGATTGATTCGCTCGTTGCCATCGAGGCCAGAAATTGGGCGCGCAAGACTATATGGTTGAAGATTCCAATGTCCGCACTTTCCAAGGTCAAAGCGGTGGGTGAACTCAATAATATGTGGTTGAGGGGCTGAAAGCAAAATACTCCCAGGGAAGGAGGGAAGGCCCTAAGCCATAATTATTGCTACTCTTAGTCTAAGGAATTCCAAACATGGTGCTCAGTAGTTTGACCCAGCCCATCTCAGAACTCGAAACGAATGATGGGACTTTAGGGATATCACTCGAATCTATAATATATATTCGACTAGAATACTTGAATTAGACTGCTTGCAAGTCTTGATCTCCATGACATGCAGTAGAGGTAGCAGATAGTCTAACACATCGCGCCCGACTCAGGAGACACCAGCGCTTCGTTGAACCACCATGCGAAACTATGCCAACGAAAGATGACCAGCTAGTGATTTCTCGCGTCCCAAAATTAAAGCTGCATCGCTAGGCTACCGTTTTCTTTCTTGCATTGGAATAGAAGTGTCTACAGCCCCAAGACAGTATACTCAATATGGATCCGTCTGACAACATGGAGACTCTGTGCGCTTCTCAGATGACCCAAGTCGACACCTCACCGACTTGAAGATAGGCTCCATCCACCGTTTGCAGCGAATCCTGACTCAACCGACCATCGATTCGTTCTTGGCCGGGGTGCTCAGACGGTTCTCTCTGGGCGCCAAGCTGCCGAGAGTCATTGAAGCCAGCGGAGGTTGCCAATTTCTCCGCCGCACAGCGGGTGAGATCCGGGGAGGCAGTTCTGTTTGCAAATTGCCGCGCAGATATCCCTGATTACACCAGCTGGTCGGCCAAGACCGAGCGGGGCGGTTACACTCTATTACTCGTACTCTTCACTAAGGTCACGCCTGTATGACGCCTCCTGCAACAGAGTTACAGGCCACGCCTTCCCCAGCCTTAGGAGCCGCTTTCAGTGCCCCTCATTCTTGGCATGAGTTTCTAGTGAACTCAAATCGGAATGGGTATCGACTGAGTGACCACCTCGGAGGCTATCTGTGTGGATGTGCGAGGCATCCAAGATCTCGGCATATGTAGTCCAAGACAATTGCAGTTGCGTTCATTGAAGTCCAAGGTTCTTGGGTCGGATCCGTGAGACCGAGTTCTTAGACCTAAATATCAGATTGGTTGCAACATTATAGAGCCTGAAGTTATGCTTTGACGCGAATGGAACGAGTCATTTCGGCTGGATTGAGCCCAATAGACCTAAGGATTTATGTCTTCAGTGACACCGGGGTACAAATAGGCCATCCTGACCCGGGGGACTTTCGTTAGGACACGGTGCGCCCTGCTCTACTTCGAATATACACAAAAGACGTCCCTATCAAGTGGTCACTGGGGCTGCATTACCTAATATCATGATGTATGACAAAAAAGGCGACCCGGAGAATCCTATCTCGACGGTTCATCACCTTGAATCACCTACCTCTAATGACAAGCAAGATCCAGAGGTTGCTCGAGACTGGACACACGATTTGACCGAGAGCAAGAATGTCACCACATCCACAAGGTTGAAGAATCCACTTTCTGGCCTGACGCGTGATGAACTATTTCGAGATGTCGAGTCATTTGCAAAGGACAAGGGTTTGGAGCATATCATGGATGAGCTGAAAAGAGGCTCCCTCGTAGCCCAAGATCCTAAGGGCTTCGAGTCCCTTGATGAATTATCCGAAGGCGATAAAGAACTGCTTCGACGTGAGAAGACACATCGATGGAGCCAGCCATTCATGATGTACTTCATGACTAGTACGTCTTCTCCAATACAAACTGGCACAGACGGGATGTTAACAAGATACTAGTCCTTTGTGCTGGGTCCGCAATTGTCCAGGGCATGGACCAGACGGCAGTTAATGGAGCACAAGAGTAAGTGACACACTGTGAGATGCCCTTTCTAATAACTGAGTACGGTCAGGTTCTACTTCGCCGAATTCAACCTCACCAATAGATGGCAGCAAGGGCTCCTCAACGGGGCTCCATACTTATGCTCAGCGCTTATAGGATGTTGGACAACAGCCCCTCTGAACCGGTGGTTTGGTCGTCGTGGATGCATCTTCATCTCATGCTTCATATCCTTTGCCTCGTCCTTTTGGATGGCTGCGGCACACACTTGGTGGAACCTGCTACTGGCCCGATTTCTCCTCGGGTTTGCAGTAGGCGCCAAGTCAACAACAACCCCGGTATATGGTGCGGAATGCTCTCCAGCCATCATTCGTGGTGCGTTGGTTATGATGTGGCAAATGTGGACCGCTTTTGGGATTATGCTAGGGTACATTGCTTCAGTCGCCTTCATGGATGTAACACACCCCACAATTCCCGGTTTCAACTGGAGATTGATGCTGGGTTCAACTGCCATTCCGTAAGCTTAGTCATCTTCACCTAACTCACCGGCCCTAGTTGTGCTGATCCCGTCCAGTCCCTTCTTCGTGTGCATGCAAGTGTACTTCTGCCCCGAGTCACCCAGATGGTATATGATGAGGAATCGCTATCAGGACGCTTACAAAGCACTTTGTAAGCTCCGCCCTTCCTCGTTTCAGGCGGCCCGCGACCTCTACTATATCCACACGGCACTACAGGTGGAGGAAAAGCTCCGGGAAGGCAAACACCTCTGGCGCGAGATGTTCACCATCCCACGCAATCGACGAGCAGCACAATCCTCGTTTTTTGTCATGTTTATGCAGCAATTCTGCGGGGTCAACGCTTTAATGTACTACAGCTCGAGCATTTTCTCAAATGCGGGGTTTGATAGGCGTATGGCGTTGGTGACGTCATTGGGATGTGGTATAACGAACTGGATATTCGCTCTGCCGGCCGTATATACGATTGACACGTTTGGAAGGCGGAACCTGCTCCTCACCACATTCCCATTGATGAGCCTGTTTCTGCTCTTCACCGGCTTTTCATTCTATATCCCGGACCAAACATCAAGGACGGCTTGCGTGGCGACGGGGATCTATCTGTTCATGATTGTGTACTCCCCAGGCGAGGGACCAGTACCTTTCACGTACTCTGCTGAGGCATTTGTAAGTCAATGTGTATCAAATTGTGAGAAGGGTTCTTACTAAACGAGACAGCCACTTTATATCCGTGATGTAGGCATGTCCTTTGCGACTGCGACGACCTGGGGTTTCAACTTCATTGTCTCATTGACGTGGCTTCCATTGCGGGACGCCTTCAGTCCACAAGGCGCATTTGGCTGGTACGCAGCATGGAACGTCTTCGGATGGATCTTCTGCTACTTCTGTCTGCCTGAAACCAAAGCATTGTCGCTCGAGGAACTGGATCAGGTCTTCTCGGTTCCCACGAGAAAGCACGTCAATCACTATGCAGGGATGCTGCCGTGGTATGTAAGGAAATATATCTTGCGAGGAGATGTGCCGCCTCAAAAGCAGTTGTATGATTATGAGTAGATGGGAAGGCAGTGAAGGTCTGAACGGCAGAGCCAACATATCTCGTTGGAATTCGTGCCAAGGACGGCTAGCAGAGGAAGGCGAGCTTGCAGTATATACGTTATGTATGCCCTTTCGTTTCATCCACACGTCATTCGGCTCAAATATCCGTACTCGATGCTTCCTGCCAATCCCTAGCCAGCCATAATATTGCGCTAGCACTTGGTTCTTCAATGATAAAAAAAAATCACGAGAAACTTTAGTCCAGTCTTATTCAAGTTTCACGCTTGTTGATTGACTGGCTTTATCTTTCATGATGTCTCCACCGTCGCTAGAAACCAGCCCTAGCCATGACACGATCTCGATCATTTGTCCGTAGAGCACTGGGCATATTACAGCGCGAATCCCTGTTGAGCGTAGGATGCCGCTTGCAGCGCCTATTATGAGCAACCCCTGAATTTTAATTGCCCTGCTTATTCTATGTAACTTCAAAATTAAAGACCTGAGACACCGTCAATTTTAACATAAAATATGTACGGATTTAACAGGCCAATTGAACGCTGCCCGTGATCGTCTCCGCCAGACCGTCCACCAAACGCTCTCTGGCCGCATTACGCTTATCCTCCAAAGATCATTGTCACCCTGCTGTGAGCGTACCGTTTGCACGTTCCTTCGAGAGCTTCAGAAAATACAGGCCTGGCCTTTTGATAACTGCTTCGCGAAGCATGGGATTGACGAGCTGCTGAATCGTCTGGCCCACTTCGACGCGGATCGAATGCACAAGTACATTGATCCTGCCACGAACAGTCAATTCAACTGTGTTATGTGCAACATGGATTGGAAAACTATTGTTGAGTCCACAGCGACTCGCGTAGCTGGCTACTTTGATGGACTGTGTCTTGACTGCGCGCTGAGGACTGACGAGAACCCTCCTCCTGGTGGGCAATACGACAAAAAGGACTACTGGGACTGTTTAGAAAGCCACGATCGGTACGATCGGAAATGTCGGATCCAACACGGAGAGCCCTCATGGTACTTTAGCTTCATGGGAGAGCAGCGAGAACTACAAGCAACCCCAGCTCATGGTGTTGGTCTCCCTTATCGTCTTTCCAACTAATGTTGAGCCTTTCTCGCTTTGAGAATGCTTTGCGCTTCTGTTGGTGCTCACCCATGCCCAATTTTAAAGTTTTGATAAGTAGGTATGCTCGTACCTAATCCATATGGCTCGGAATTGAGATAATTCTGTTATTTTGTTTTTCCAACATCTGGAAATACAAGCCTGATTTTCTTAGTGTAATATTTTTGAAGTAAAACCTGGATATCTGCAGCAGCCTTTCTATTTCAACCCGATTTCGTAGCATCGATTCGTCTCTCAGAAAGGTAAGAGGTCGAACATGCCATCTCCTCAAGCGTCAGCCTCCACGTTAGGTTTTATATCTGCATAACTAGGCTTCTAATCAGATCGATATCGATTACTTTGTACGAATCCAACAAGTCGCGATGACAAAGGTATTGCATGGTTTTAAAAGAGAGGGTGACCAGCTGCATAGTACATATCCCCACAGAGTTCAAATACCACCTACCCACATGCATCCGAAGAGAAATGAATCATTTGGCTATTAAACTACCGACTATGCTTCTCCAGAAGCTGATCCAGCTACCCCTGTCTGCTCCCTCATTCCATATCGTCTCAAGTCAGTCCACAAAAGTCAATTTCCTTTCCTCGCAGAGTTGAAACCCGAGATGAACATTCCCTTCGCGGCAAGGTCTCCAGATGAGACTAGCCGACACATTTGAGTAATCCCAGCACCAGTGGTCGTGGTCGCATGTATCAGGATGCTGAGGACGGTTGTGTGGGTCGCCCAAAGCCTTCTCTATGTCGTTGGTTCCATTGTTGTAGACCGCGTAGATCGAGGAAGGGCTCGAGGATACGAAGCAGTTCTCGGAAGGTAAGAACAAAGATACAGCAGGCAACCGCTTTGATAAGTAGTGCAAGGGCTTGATCGAGCTCACTATGCATCTTTTTGTGCTATGAGTCAGGAAATATAGGCTAGATATAACAGTCAACTCCAGAGTTGTATGGAATTGTCGTTTGGAGTGGACATGCAGCAAGAAGGGCTTCCAGAACTTGTTATTACAAATATTTCTAAAAAGAACGCTCAAAAGGATGGCGCGGATGCACGATTGGTTGCTTCGTTAGCAGGGTTACTTTGGGCCCCTTCGATCACGACTCCCCGTATCTGCTCTGGACAGCATCCTCCTTATTTATTTCCTGGGCCTATCGGAAGGCTGTAGCATTACTTGAATATCTGGAGCAGGAACAGATATTTCGATCAGACTTACTGGGACCTGATAGAGTACTCGTATAGGGAAACAATCCAATTCGCCGAGTAAAGGGAACATCAGTATCCGCGACCTTAAATGTGGGCCAAGTGAATTGCTCCGATTGGGCTCTCTTTGGGGACTGACAGGGAAGTAGATCACATCACGCAGGGACTCATCCTACTAATATAAGCACGGTAGCCTCGTTAGGACATGATTGGGGGCCCAAGGTGATCACATGGAACTGGTCAATGGTCCAGTTATTCATCTATGGTCTGTGGGGAAGCATCTGGCGACCTACTAGAGTGACAGGGAAGGCATTCCAAGCGGAACGACCCGATGATGTAGACTTTCCTGTTTGCACAGGTTTCACCGTCTCCCAACTCAACCCTATATACCGTAGCAGTCTATAAGTAGACCTCCCCGGATGTTGCACCTTTGGGATAATCTGGGGTAATAGCACAACTTCGCTTGCAATCAATCCACACTAGATAGAGTTCAACTTTAATGTTGGTGGTTTTACTACTTTTTCGAAAGAACAAGTCTCTATAAACACGTCAACATTCTTAGTAGCAGCTGTGGTCAATAAGATTAGTATTTTCAGATTATATGTACCGAGTCAAGGTGACATACACCCAAAGAATGCAGAAAGTAAGGCCAAGCAGGGGGAGACCCCGCGCCGACGTTATCCGGCTTGGGGTTTTCAAAGATAGACCACTGAACTGGGGCTTGCCTATCTCCCACCCTGTCTTCGAATTGGCCAAAGGTACTTATATTATGGCGGAAGCTAATGCCAAGGGTCTACAAGGGAGGGTTGGATACATTCAATATCAATATCACTGGTAAAAGAAGACTTTGGCAAGTCTGTAATTTTACGGCGTGCCAAATTTGTTAAGCCAGACGACATTTTTTCGGGTATAAGTTATGAACAAAGGTAGTAAGGGGGAATATAGCCTGTGTTGCTGCTCTAAACGTCGATGGCAATCTTTTGATATGCTGTACGTAACCTTCAGTGCTTAAGGTCGGCGGTGGTATGAGCATTCATTTACCTTCGAAAGCTAAAGGTGATGTGCTATAGGTCAAAAGGCAATTTCATGCTCAAGTAATACTAGTGCTGTTATACACAAGAGGACGCTGATGTGAGATTTTATTGGTTGGTAAGAGGCAAATTGTCAGAATCACGAAGGCCGATGTGGAAATATATATTATACTAATCGAGTAATGTGAATTGATTGCAGTCATTCCCACAGATGGTGAAAAGATCGTGCATAGTGATATCCAGGGGAAAATCCGTGAGTTCACCACACGACACTGCTGCTGTCCGTTAACAGATGACTCTAATGTAGTGGCAAATGTATAACTACTCAACATCTCATGATTCCAGTCTCTGCTTCTAGAAGATTTCTGGTTTCAGAATCTTTCTGCATCCCCGATCACATGATGGTGCCCCCACACCATCCCGGCAGGTCCTTCTCAATCCAGCCTAGTGCCAGACCCTTCCGCAGGCACCGCCGGCTTGGCATTGAAGACCATTGGTCAGGAACGGGCAAATGAAGCGGAGAGCCCCACTGAAAAGGCTCGCGAATTAGGTAATGAGATGTTCAACAGGTGTAACGTTGAACACACAAATTTGTTTGTGATGCAAAGACTTTCATTCGGCCCGGCGGGTGACTCAGAAGATGGTCTTCTCGCCGGACTCGTTCATTTGTCACCGCAGTTCCTCTTGACATCTTCAGCCTGTCATTGTTGTTCAGTTTCTGCGCTAGGTTGATTGTTTGCCTGTTTGTGTCAATGTAGGAGCGGTAGGGCCGTTGACGTTGTACATCCCCAAGAAACTCTCTTCGTCGCCAGTTCTTTTTACCGTCCCCACTCCTCGTCCATCTCATTTCCCGCGGAGAGGAGAGGAAAGCTGGGATTTTCACCTTCCCGTCACCGCAGTCATGGCCCATCCAACTGGCGACAAGGTTGACTCCCATCTGAATGTTCAGACGGGTCAATTCTTTCAGGAGGGCCGAGAAGATCCCTATCTGCATGATGCAGAGGAGAAGCAGGACGACAAGAAGGACAGCCCCGTCTATAATGACACCTTTGGCGATGAAGAGTATGCCGAGGTTAAATATAAGGTCTTGAGCTGGTGGTATGTCTATCCAAACCTCCTTTATCTGCTACCGAATAACTGACTTGAATGTGCCAGGCAATGTGGTTTCCGTAAGTGATTCTGATGCTAGCATCAGTCGACAGCTTGTCTTACTAACTTTGCCAGTCATGGTTGCGGAAACCGTGTCCCTTGGTATCCTGTCGCTGCCTGCTGTTGTCGCCACTCTGGGTCTTGTTCCGTATGTATTGGACCAGCAGCTGCTTGAAGTGATATCTTCCTCTAACTAGGTGTAGTGCTATTGTTCTCATTGTTGGCCTCGGTCTTCTGGCTACCTACACCGGTTACGTCATCGGTCAGTTCAGATGGCGCTATCCCCATGTCCAGAATCTGGCCGATGCCGGTGAGATCCTATTTGGGTCTATCGGTCGAGAGATCTTCGGTATCGGACAGCTGCTGCTCGTAATCTTCATCATGGCGAGTCATCTGTTGACCTTCTCGGTCGCCATGAACACAATCACGGAACATGGAACTTGCTCCATCGTTTTTGGTGTTGTCGGTCTCGTGATCTGCTATTTCCTGGGTCTACCTAGGACGTCTGCGAATGTGTCCTATCTCTCGGTTGCTTGTAAGTTGCGAAATATATCAGGTAGTCTCACGATACTAACTTGCACAGCTTTCATCAGTGTGTTCTCCGCCGTGATGATCGTCATGATTGCCGTCGGTGTGGAACGTCCTTACAAGGGAACCCTTGAAGCAACGGTGGATACCAGCTTGTATGAAGCATTCCTTGCTGTCTGCAACATTGTCTTCTCCTTCTGTGGGTCACTTTCTATCCTGCATTAGCTACTCCTACTAACGTGCAATAGCGGGTCATGTCGCATTCTTCGGCTTCATGTCCGAATTGAAGGACCACCGGGAGTACCCAAAGGCCCTGTGTCTTCTCCAGGGTCTCGACACCATTCTCTACCTTGTCACTTCCGTGGTGATCTACATTTATGCGGGGCCTAATGTCACGTCCCCTGCACTGGGCTCCGCTAGTGAACTCGTGGGCAAGATAGCCTACGGAATCGCCCTCCCTACTGTACGTGCGGTGCTCATATTACCTGTGCTCTACTGACATGTGATAGATTATCATCGGCGGAGTTGTAAACGGTCATGTCGCTTGTAAATATGTTTATGTCCGTATCTTCCGTCACGGAGACCGGATGCACAGCCGCGACCTCGTGGCAACTGGATCCTGGGTTGGCATCGCACTGGGATTGTGGATTATTGCCTGGATCATTGCAGAAGCCATTCCTGTGTTCAATGATTTGTTGAGTTTGATCGTATGTTGCCTTCTTACTCTACTCAAATATCATACTGATTTTTTTCCAGGCGTCCCTTTTCGCCAGTTGGTCTACATGTGAGCACATCATTCCCTTTCAGTCGTCATATTCACACTAACAGCAAACAGTCGGGTTCAGCGGCATGTTCTGGCTCTACCTCAACAAGGATCGCCTGTTCTCTTCGCCGAAGAAGATTGCCCTGACTATCTTGAACGTTATTATAATTGGTATTGCAGCCTGCATTGTAAGTATCCTATTCGTTTTATCATCAGATCATCTCTAACAACAGAATCAGTGCGGTCTCGGACTCTACGTATCCGGCCGTTCCCTTCACGACGACGCCAACAGCAGCAGTTTTTCTTGTGCCAGTAATGCTTAGAGGGAAGGTATAGACCAGGTATATATTGCATATAGCGCCACATGTGTCATAATAGACTAGATGCATTCTGTACAGAAAAGCCTATGGAAAGAAATGTATAATACAACTGCATACTACATACCATTAATTTAGCCCCCATCGTGCCATCGTCTTACTCACCACCTAGTAAGGAATGAATCCCCGCAAAATTCCGATCCCCAGCTTGCCGCCCATCTCACCCGAGAATTTCCCTAAGCGCCAGTGCCAAGAGCCCGCCAAGGGCCGCCAAGATCACCGCGGCGGCGCCATCTTGGCGGTCAGACACTTTGTGGACGCTCAGTCACTGGATCGCTTGTGACGGTCGGCTGAAAATTTCGCAGCTGAAGTCAATGCGCAGTAAAAAGAAGAGAGTATAAAGAGAGTATCTGTACGAAAGACAGCTTGGTCGTGATATATCTATTTACGGAGATAAATACTACCCGTGAGAGAAGATGTTAGTTATGTTATGTCTCTTCTCACTACCCGTCGAGGCTGTCACTTGTTTGAGAATATGCGGAGTCCCCGCATTCAAAGCAAGTGATCGTGGCACGTGCCCTGGACTGTTTATTGCCGCTCACTCACCTCACCCCACTCCCTCTTCCACAAAGCCACGATGATGATGATGGCGTTGGCTTGGTCAGGCCCCTGCTCAAAGACGCCACCGTCTACTGCCTGTCTATCTATCCACCAGAAGACCACAAAGAAGCTAGCTAGGACAACACCACCACCAACAGAACTGCCAAAGCGCAGAACACTACTCGACGCGACAACGTCATCGGCGCCACGAGTGTCAATCCCTAAGAGTTCACTTAATGAACGAATGAGTCATGGCGCTATCCCGCCTAACTAAGGTAAGACACAACAGCACAACCAGTCGGCTAAGTTTCAAGCTGTCGGCCATGCACGAGCTAGATAGAGTCTACCTGCACAGCATCCTAGTCTGTGCGAGCACGAGCATGAGCATTGGCGTTGGCAACAGCTGAGCTGCGATAAGCTAGAGCAAGTCGCGTATCAGAGTCCACAATGGCATGTTCCTGATACTCTTGTCATCGCATGGCACACGTGGAAAGGAAGATTACTATCGCTCTAGTAGCATGCAGGTTGGCTTCGGCTATGTTGAAATTTCACGCGCACATACACACACGGTTGCGGCAACGGCGTCGCTGGGCGTAAAAGTAAAGAATAGGCAAGATCGACAAGGCTTCTTGGCTTGCGCGGTGCAACTTAACTTGGCCCCCCGACGGTGGTGGTGAAAGTTACTGGAGTGGTAGGGTTGCTTCATTTCGACGGTCAAAGTTTGGAATGGAAATCCGGCCAATTTCCAGCGAGTTGCGGGATTTGTTCTGACTGGTGGTGGTGCTGGTGGGCTTGGCAAGTGGCGTGAGGATTGGGGGTGGTGCTGACTGAATGACCAATTTTTTGAAAGCATAAGGGTAGAAAGTAATTGGTTTAATTAGTCTCGCTACGATGTGAGTGTCCTAAGTGTTTTTCCACGGTTGATGTAGAGGTGCTGTTGGCGGAGGACAGGCAAAGAGAGAGCGAGGCAGCAAGTGGGTGAGGGTTACCGAGAGCATAAGTGTGGGTGGGTGGTGGGTGCCCTCCCCCAACTCGGTCTGTCTTGGTATCATTTCTTGTCGCAGCCTCATCAACCCGCGAGAATTCGGGATACCAGCCTGTTTCAGAAATGAAAAGTTTCACAGTTTCACAGTCTGACAGACTCCTCGTCATGTCTTCGGCTGTCCTTCCTCTTCTTCCCCCAAACCTCCCATCCTGGCTGGAACCAAGATCTCGGCATTCATCTGCCCAGCCCTTGGCCGGGAGCCAAGGAGGGAACGCGGCCCTGAACCTTCCTCGATGCCTTCATTTCTCCCCGTTCATTCGTCTCCCCTGCCCTTGCCGAGATGAGCTGATTGGTGTGACCGAAAAGCTCTTCTTCCGATTATCCTGGTCGTTGAAGCAAGCAATGCAGCCCGACCTCCACCCCGCAGAGCTCACGGTTTTTCCGGGGTGCAGCCCTTAGCTATAAAGAGGTCGCGTCGCTTCCCGTTCAATCCCACCGTTGCTTGCGACCTGCATCAGTCCTGATTCAGCCAAAAATAAGACATCTCACCATGTCTTCGGTGCCCACTTTCGCCGGCTTGTCCGGTCGGAAGCTGATCTGGTCTGTGACTTCCTGTGCGACCTTGGGTTTCTTGCTCTTTGGTTACGATCGTAAGGCTTTTCCTTTGCCTGGCGCTTTTAGCCTTGAGCTAACCTCAATTTAGAGGGTGTGATGAGCAGTATTATTGACGCCGATCCGTTCAACGACATTTTCACGGCTACGAGAGACAACTCCACCATTCAGGGTGTGGTCACTGCTATCTATGAATTGGGTAGGTACATCCCTTGTCTTTGGCTCACAACCAGACTCTAACCCTTCTAGGATGTCTCGCCGGTGCTGTCTTTATCCTCGCCTGCGGTGACTGGCTCGGCCGCAGATACTCCATCATGCTGGGTGCCACCATCATGATCATCGGTGTTATCATCCAGGTTACGTCTGTCAAGGGACACGTCCCTCTGGCTCAATTCTGTGTCGGACGTGTCATTACTGGTGTCGGAAACGGCATGAACACATCCACCATCCCCACATATCAGGCTGAATGTTCAAGGACCTCCAATCGTGGTCTGCTCATCTGTATCGAGGGTAGTACCATTGCTATTGGAACCCTGATCTCCTACTGGGTGGACTTCGGCGCCTCCTATGGTCCCGATGACCTTACCTGGCGTTTCCCCATCGCTTTCCAGATCTTCTTTGGTCTTCTCATCATCCTCGGTCTCATGGTGCTGCCCGAGTCTCCCAGATGGCTGTTCACCCAGGAGCGCTATGAGGAAGGTGAGCGTGTCATTGCCGCCTTGCAGGGCAAGGAGATTAGCCACCACGAAGTCCAGCTGCAGAAGACCATCATTCTGGACTCTCTCAGAGCGTATGTCCCCTGCCCTCAAATCATCCATAGCCTAAGCTAACCTCACCAGTTCCGGCATGGCCACCAAGTCCACTCCCCTCTCCGCCGTCTTCACCGGCGGCAAGACCCAGCACTGCCGTCGCATGCTTCTGGGCTGCTCATCTCAATTCTTCCAGCAGATCGGTGGTTGCAATGCTGTCATCTACTATTTGCCCGTCCTGATGCAGCAATCCCTCCACCAGACCGAATTCATGGCCATGATTCTTGGTGGTGTCAACATGATCGTCTACTCAATCTTCGCCTGTTCATCCTGGTTCCTGATCCAAAAGGTCGGCCGTCGCAACCTCTTCCTTGTCGGCTCTTTCGGCCAAAGTGCTTCCATGGTGATTACCTTCGCCTGCTTGATTCCCGGTGGCCCCGAAGCCGCCAAGGGTGCCGCCGTCGGCTTGTTCACATTCATTGCCACCTTCGGCGCTACCTGGCTCCCGCTTCCCTGGCTCTACCCTGCTGAAATCTCCCCAATCAAGACTCGTACCAAGGCCAACGCCATCTCCACCTGCACCAACTGGCTCTTCAACTTCCTCATTGTCATGGTCACCCCCATTATGATTCGCAACATTGGATGGGGCACGTACCTCTTCTTCGCGGTCATCAACGCCCTCTTCATCCCGGTCATTTACCTCTTCTACCCCGAGACAAAGGGCAGATCACTCGAAGAAATTGATTTGATTTTCGCCAAGGGATACCTTGAGAAGATGACCTATGTGCGTGCGGCCAAGGAATTGCCGTTCTTGACCGATGAGGAGGTCGAGCAGGTTGCTGTTCAGTACGGATTCGGTCCTGCTGATCAGCCTGCTAGTGGTGACAGTGAGAGCACGGAGACTGGTGCTGGTAGGACGGAGGTTGAGGTGGAGAAGCGCAGCGAGTAAGGGGGGCTTAGTTGGATTAGATTAGAGTGCTTTCTCGATAGAGAGCTGTTGTTGTTTTGAGGCGGTGATATCCAGATTGACATTGTATTACTCATTGGACAAGATACCATATACCAGATGGAGTTTGGCTCTGTCAATATTTTATGGGAACATTAATATAGGATCGCAATATACCTACACAATCTTTACACTATACTATCGAAATTCTTTTCACAAAGACTACCCCCACAAAGTTTCAGACCTCCTCTAGAAGCATCTACCCCAAAGCCCAAAATACCCATATCATAGACTTAACATCCCTCCCCAGCACCTCAAGCCGCCTCTTCCTTTCCACCCACCTAGACATCTCATGCAACATCTCAACCCTAGTATCCCCATCCTCACCCTTAACCAATACCTCCTTATCACCAACCCTTCTGTACCGACCTTCTAACAATAAACCCAATCCAATGATCCTGAACCCTCACCAACTCCATATGCTTCACCACACCCTGTCCAGTAGACATTTCATCCAGCTCAACAAGCTGCTCATGAAATGCATCGAAGAGATAAATCAACTCCACCCCATGGTGCGCACATCCCATCTTCGGTCCAGGAAATGGGTTCCCGAACTCAATCTAAATGTGTTGGATACTGTCTGCATCGCCATATACGTTGTGGCGCTGGGTCCTCAGCGCATCTATCGTACGGTGGATAGTGCATGATGGTATCGTGGTGGTTTGGAGATTGTCCTTTATATAATACCATTTGGGGAGTACTCAGTATATCGTATGTGTGGAACGAAGCTTTTCTTTGCCCTTCAATAAACACAGGGTGGAAGGGCACATCATTAAGTCTGCTAATCTGCTAGCTGGTAATAGCGACAATAATCCATCTATGCATGTATCTACAAAGAGGGAGACGAATGTGTAGATACATGCCAAGGAAGTCGAATACTGCGCTTGCTTCTACAGACCTACTCGCAGGATGCTAAGCTATCATTGGGTAATATCTCTTAGGCTTCCCACTTTTCCTGAATCGTACCTCTGTTTGTTAGAGTCACGATACTGATCATATTTTTTATTGGTAAAATTGGCCTGCCATGCCAAATGAGTCAAAGATGTATGACTACTCTCGACCTTCTAATCCAGTGATACGTTGCCGATCAACATGGAAAAGCCAATTAGCAATATAGTGGATACTGTCGAGGGCGTCCCAAGTGGTTCGTTTTGACTAATTTTCCCTTTTCGGACCCCGACATGGACCCAGCCCTCGCCGTCTTCAAAACACAGGTGCCTTCACCATAATGAAGAAAACATAGCAGCATGATCCCTTGCAGGACCCCGAAAAGCAAATTTCGATCATTAACTTAATTCGTATCTGCGCGCTAGCCTACTAGCCGTCCCTCTCAGTCAGATCAGCACCCAGCTTAACCCTTTCGGGACCCCGACCTAAAAGGATCATTTATGCTTGGTATGTAACCGCACCGTGAGGACGTCTAGATTGCTCGTCACGCTCTCTGCATCTTCAAAACCACCTAGACGACGAATAAACTGGTTCAAACATCAAACATCATAATTAGCTGCCAAATCACTCGGTCCGCTGCAGAAAACTTCGCTTACACTACACGCCAAAGCGACAGTCAAGTACTTAACGAACTCATGGCGCAGTCCGACACCGGAAAAATGGACTCACCTGCAACGATTCAATGTACCTCCCAACAAACTCGATTTCATATCGAATCTCCCAATTACCGCGAGGTAAGAGCCCGTTGCAGCAATGAGTTAGACAGTATCAATAGGTCTCATGTGTTGACTATGTCCATGTCTCTAGCTCGACATTAAAGGACTTCAAATTCTCGTTACGTCAGGGGAGAAGAAATCCACCACAAAGGGGAAATCCAAAGCGAGATCTAAAGACGGTACCGATATTTTATCCAGCGCGGACCTGTCATTAAAAGAAGGTCGGCGATATGCTCTTGTCGGTCGAAATGGGACCGGAAAGTCGAGTAAGAGACAGCCTTGCTAGACACGCCAAATTTAGTCATGGGCTGACCAGTTTACACTAATCGAAACAGCTCTGCTGAGAAGTATAGCAGAGAAGCTCATTCCTGGAATACCAGAGAACACAAGGATTGCGATACTTCAGCAAACCAGACTGACGGATGGGGTCAATGATCCCAAGCAAGCGGGTAGGGATGATACAGGTCTTAATGTCCTACAGACTGTGATAGAGAGGGCCACGTCGAGGAGTACTATCGAACAAGAGATATCGAGTATGTATACACCTGATGGTGTTGTCTTCTAGCTAACAAGTTAGGACTGTCTCAGGGAATTGATACTTCAGATCCTTATGCTCCAGTTAGAGCCCTTCGATCGCTAAAACACGCGCGCCTCCAAAAACGTCTTTTCATATTGGATAAAGATGCTCGACTACGCAGTGGTATGCGAGGGATGCAAGCCAGGAAAGCACTTGTGGCTTTTGAGAAAGTTGTTGCTGAATCGCAGAGAATGTGCGTGGACGATCCGTTAGACATCGACCTTGATCAGCGCTAGCCCTTCCGAACTGACATCTGCTCAGGTTAGAACAACCCAGCGAAGACCTCTCGGCCGACACCCTCCAGCAAGAGACTCAAGATGCAGTGGACTTGCTCGCGCAGCTTCAAGCACAAATCGAACCAGCTCTTGTTGCAGAAACAGAGACTAGGGCGCGGAGTATCCTGACCGGATTAGGATTCTCATCTGCAATGATGGTAAAGCTTATCTCCGACTTGTCGGGCGGTTGGCACATGCGAGCAGCTCTTGCTTCTACCCTTTTACAGGACGCCGACATACTGATCCTTGACGAACCTACAAACTTCCTCGACATGCTGGGCATTATCTGGCTGCAACGATACCTCATCTCAATGGGGGATAACCGCAAGCCACCTACCATGATTATCGTCTCCCACGATCGAGACTTCATCAGCCTCTGCACGGATCTGATCATTCTCAAAGACAAGCAGCTCACGTACTTTCACGGAGATCTGCCCACATACGAGATATCGCAATCCGAACGACGAAAATATCTCACGACGATGAAGGAAGCACAGGAAAAGCAAAAAGCCCACATTGAGAAGACGATCGCAGCCAATCTCAAAGCGGGCAAGGCAAACGACGATCAGAACAAGATCAAACAAGCAAAGTCACGTCAGAAGAAACTAGATAACCGGTGGGGCATGGAAGTCAGTGCTAGGGGCGGTAGGTTTAAGTTGAATCGCGACCTAGTTGGCTATCACTTTACAGCTCGAGAGGAGATCGACATACCCCCAGAAGAACGCCCCGTTATTATAAATTTACCGGAGCCGCCTGATCTCCGATTTCCAGGATCGCTCATAATTCTTGAAAAAGTCAGCTTCCGTTATGCATCTACGTCTCCGATCGTCATCCGGGATGTCGACCTCTCGGTCGGTATGGGCGACCGAATTGGGATATTGGGGTTGAACGGGGCGGGCAAGTCAACACTCATCCAAACATTGGTTGGAGAAACAAATGCGACACAAGGAACAAGGAATACGCACCCACGCCTACGGCTGGGATATTACTCCCAGCATGGAGTGGAGGGTCTGCAAGCCCTTGGTGCGCAGGATGAAACACTCACATCGCTAGCACTATTGACTCAGGATGTTAATGGGGAATTGACAGAGGGTGAGATCCGCGGCCTCCTAAGTCAGCTGGGACTGCCTGGGCGTCTAGCCTCGGATGTACCTATTCGCAAGCTGTCGGGCGGACAGCTGGTTCGCTGTGCGCTGGCACGGTTGTTCTGGCGTCGTCCTCATTGCCTTGTTCTGGATGAGGTCACGACCCACTTGGACTATGAAACTGTTACAGCGTTAAGGCGGGCGCTTAATGAGTGGAATGGGGCGGTTGTTGCTGTTAGTCATGATAGATGGTTTATGAGGGGGGCTGTGGAGGGGGCTATAGATGAAGGGCAGTCGGAGGATGAGGAGGATGATACTGTTGATGGGTTAGAGAATAGGAGGAGAGTCATGTATATGGTACGCGGTGGGGAGTTGAGTGTCCTGGGGCGAGGTGTTGATGAGTTCGAGGAGTTGATAGAAAGGCGAGTGAGGAAGTTGATACACTAGCACCGAAATAGGATGTGCGGTGAAGGGGCTATCAGGGTAGAACAATTTAGCCTGATATTATTCGGCAGTATCTGGACAGATGAAACTCATAGTAATTTCAGAAGCTTTAGTCATTGTCCAATCTACCATGTTGTTTGGGGGCTGCCTACCGCCGACCTTTCGTGACAGCTGGTGCAGAAGCAACTAGTGAGCATGGAAGCAAGTCTTCCACTTCACAGCCAATGCCATCTTTTTGAATTCTGCCGCGGATAGAGCACGGTCAAAATACCTTGACATATAGGGCAAACAATTGCCGTTACCGAGAATAGCTAAAATGTAGGCTACAACTAAGAATTGGATGTCTTAGATACCCCTGTCTAGTGACGTCCATCTAATTTAAGCCCCGGCCATCTCGGCTCCCATATTCAGGCTTATATGCCGATGATACTAGCATGGTCTGATTCACACTCATTACGAAGTGCAGAAGTTCAGACCCAATCCGTGGAGAGCCATAAGCCGCGGGAATTGATTAGCCGTGGAAGACTATAAGCCGTGAAATTAATCCACTATTGCAAGGTCTGTCTAGCACAGAACATTGAGTTGCCAAACCGGACGTCATGATCCCCGAATCAGATATCGGAAAGTGATGCTCCCTCTTTAGAGTTCACCGCCTGGGACTGCGAAGAGCAATCTTAGCTTAGGGCACCTGAATGGTCCGGGGCAAGTTTCGGCTTATACTATTTAGAGATTTCTAGACAAGGGTCTGTTACTTCTACAGGGTTCAGTAAATACCTGGCCCACTGTCAAGTTTGAATCTGCCGGATGCGCTAGCTAATTGAGCGGGATCGGTTAGCAATTTAACCTAGCACGACTCGGATCTGTTAATGATCATCGCTCTACGGGTGGGTTACCTTTCAAGGAAAGGACTGGCTCGGAATTTAAGCAACACCAAGTAGATTTGATTGGATTCGATACACTATCTGTGCCTTTCTCGGCTGAAGAGGAGTACCGATCTTGAATGAGTGTTTCCAATCAGAGTGGGTGGATTTTCTAGCTTTTACACGGCCGACGTTCTAGAACGAAGAACCAAGCTGTTATTTCCCGCGATGGGTTCTATTTACCCAGGCTGCGCCTAAAGCCTTTTGATAGTCTTAGTTGACACTAGCGGTCCAGTTGTCAACAGTGAAGGTTGCCGGGCCACCGGTGAACGGCTCAGTTCCAAATTGCAGGGCTAGTGATCATTTCTGTTAGTGACCGTTTCATTGTGGCGCTCGGTAGTAGAATTAGGAAAACTCACTGATCAAATGCTGAGAGCTAGCCGGGAAGCCTTGGTTCTGGGTGAGATAGTTGAAGAAGTCCTTGATGTCCCCACTGTACGAGTTGATAGGAGATCCTGCCACGAAGCTATATGTCTTCTGCTCCGCACCGGCCTGGGTGCTGGTACCATACCACACCTCCCAGGATTTGCCTCCCACAGTGGCCGTGGCAATCTGCTTGCCAATAGGCTGGACTGAGCCGTAGCGGGCAAGCCTGGTTACGTTAGCCTCCTCCATCTATCTTGTTCACGACGTCACATACCAAATCATAAGCTCATAGTCACCGCTGGAAGTGGCATGATCCGCATTCGCCGCGGTGAACAGATCATATGAGACATCGGCTTGGACATTGGTGTCGTCCTGGCTCCATGTCACTGAGGTGGGAATGCTTGACACATCGCTGACTAGCTTCTTGTCAAACGTAAGGCCGGAGTTGGAGTAGCTTTTCACTGTTCCCTCGCCACCACTCCAGGTCCATTTGGTATGCCATGAGGCACCACTGCTGCTGAGCTTGTCGACGTAGACACACTGGCTGCCAGTGCCCTGGTATTCGCCCCAGAGGTTCTGGTTCACCGAGTATGGGGGGCTCGAGGCACTGTCGTACTGAGAGCACATCGTCTGGCCCATGGCGGTGGCCGCAAACAGGGAAAGTGTCATGGAGAGCTTCATGTTGGGCAATAAAGCAGAGGAACGGCAGATCTAAAGAACTTCGAAAGGAATAGAAATTGATTGTTTGGAATAAGACACGAACACGGAGGGGGCGGCAGACGACGCAGCTTTAAATACATCAACTCTAGTCAATGACGCTTACTGTTAACACTATTATTGTCCGACTTTCCGTGTCCAATACGGCAGGCAGGACGAAGTAAGCCAACTAGCTATAGCAGGTTGCGCCATCATTAAAGCCAACTTACAACATTGACATGTAAATCCTCCGTTTCAAAATGAGACCCTTCATCGGAGCACTTTCCGCTTCAAGTTAGCGATGGTCTGTGGCAGTCGGCAACCAAGCATTGTGGAGAACGGGATCTCCAGAAATAAATTAAAGGGTTCTGCCTGTGCTGACGATATCCATCATGCATATAGACCAATTGGATCTAGACGGGAGTAGGTTGGTTGGTTATCGGTGAATTATCGGAGAATATCAACAGAGCTTGGGAGTAATGTTGGATTTACTGAGAATGTAGCTCATATGTTTATCATACCACTAGGTTTAAGTCTCCAGGGGCCATGGAACCATATCAATTGGGGATCATGGTATTTTTCTCCGTGACATACCTGCACGTTCCCGTTTAGATTCTTTTCTCTGATGGCCCCATTCTTTCTTATTCAGTGACTTGTCTTGTCTGCGATACTTCCTTCCTCCCAGTCCTTTCTTGCCTACAGATCTATACTCAAACATTACTCTCTTATCCAGGTTTCCTCCTGCCTCCAGGGCCTTCTGCCCGGAGATTTCGGTTGCCTGTAGTTATCCATTATCCACAGTCTACGACTTCGAGCGAGTAGTTTGCTTACTATTAATCTCAGTGAAACGCACCAGCTGGCCAAAAAATAAATTGTCTAGACCCTTCCCGTTCCGCCCAGCATTGCCTACCTACCAAACCCCCGATTTCACCCACTGTTCTCAACTTCTGCAACTCGGCTCATCCGATATCCTGATTAGGTTTAAACCTATCAATATGCCTCAATTTAGACACCTACAACGGAAAGGTTGCCTTGATTTTCAATGACGACTAACATACAGTATGAGACTGGGGTAAGCTGGGAGGGGGCTGAGGTCTGTTGGTCTATTCCTTTTTCCTAGCATACGTGGTGCCTGGGATGGACAGGCGGTCTGCTAGAAGGGAAGGAGGGTCTGTCATGGATCATATGGCGTTAGTAGCAAAGGTCCAGGACTATTGGATTGGACTTTTGGGGGTACCTGTGCTCAAGATTCGTGAAAAGGTGGTTTGAGGTGAGAATAGGGCTACTAGGGCTACCATATTGGCCAAGACATGCACTGAGTGGAGAGGAAGAAGCAGCTTCGGGTGCTTGGAAAGAACATCGGATCCATAGCTTGTTCGGGACTTTCGGCTAAATGGTTATGGCGACAATGGATTCGCCGGCTTGGCAAGTCTAAGCAGCCCACTTTAGCTCATATCCATGCTGTGATATTTATCCGTTCCTAGTAGTCCCAAGCTTCCAAATAACGTCCACCTGCTCTCTATCAAGCAAACGGCTCGTGAAACTCCACCAAGACTGCCGGGAACCGACGGTCCACACTGGCCCAAGCCTCCTCAACCACAAGTCCTTCCGAAATTTTGACTATACCAGTGACAGCGACACACAGCCTAAGTGCGCTAATTCGCACCACTCCTATCCAGTCGTGCATCTCTTTGCAGTATTGTATTTCACAAAGCGGGATTTTCTACCAGTTATCATGATTTAGTCTATCATCAACTTGCATGCATTCATCCGAGGCTCACTCACCTTATTTTTGATAATCGTCAATAGGTGACCGAAAATCGGCTTTAATGCGACGGTGCTGAGACTCACCCTTGTGCTGTCAAGCGTGTCCAAGTAATCCAAGGCGAGCGCTTGGGCTATTGAGGCGTCGCCTGTGGCGGTAATGGCTCGGGTCTGGGCGCGGATCGAAGGGATGCTATTCTTGTCTAATTCGACTGTAGAGAGGGTCTTTTGAAGAACAATAGCTTGCTCGCTGAGACGCTGGAGGAGTGATATGAGATTACTAATGCCACTCTCAGGATTGGGAATGCCAGGCGGGGGTGCGGAGGGTTGTGCAGTTACGGCGGCAGCAATGTTCCGGGGTGAGGTGATTCTGGTAATGGCATGGTCTCTATTGACAGCAGAAGTAGACTGACCAAAGAGAGGTGAGGCGAGGCTAAGAAACGCTGAGATTGTGAGTATCAGTTTCATTTGGATATATTAGTAGCAAGGGGGCCTGGGTTGGGTTCTATGAGACAAGACTGAGAATATGGTGGCTCCGCCTTGCCTATTATATATGACTAGATTATAAACAGGGTCGCATGTAGCTTGTGTATAAAACACCCTGAATTTGTACTACTATGATTTATCTACAGCAACAACTGGACGGTTTGGAAAGCTGTTATCATCCATGAATTGATATTTCGTAGGGTGCTGTATGCCTTACGCGTAACACCTCATACATCAATACAATCCGGCGTCTAATCGTGTGTATTACATAAATGCAATGTTAAAGAAAGGCCTGATTATTCGACTAGGAAGCATAGAGGTTCATATATGAGACTGGCTATATGCCAAATCACTGTTAGGGTTACAGCGCGGTCATGTGTAACCGGGAGAGAATAACGGCGCAGAATAGGACCATATGGCTAGTACAGTTGGCAGAAAACATAGCCACCCATGCTAACATCCTTCCTGCTTAGACTAGTTCACATGAACTCGCCTCTCTTTAATGATTGTGTTGACCACTAGAACCCCTACTCAGTCTCACACTTGATACGTCGCATATATCGGTCAAGTGTAAACGTGCCATATATATATATCAAGGACAGCAGTAATCTTGATTTGCCATAGACCTTGATATCGTGTGCTTGTTATGTGGTCACAAAGATCTTACAAATTTGCACATCGTTACACTCGATATATGGGACCATCCTGGAAGTTGGAATTGAAGCTGTTCATCCAGCAGGCCCCGCAGTTAAGTCTCAGGTAGTACGTCTGCTCCCAGCCCATTGGCAACTGCAAAGATGCTCAGACTTATCCCATAATTGGACAATGTTAGCGTTACGCACTAGCGTCTTATCAATCCACACGGCACTACTGCACCTCGACGCCAATCATGCATCGTCAACCCCATATCGCGGCCGCTGCTTGATAAGAAATGCGGAGAAGTCCAGATAAGAGGGTGAAGGCATTGGCCTCCCCTCTTTCCCCTCTTCATCCATCCAAAAATGCCTTCATCCTCGAGTACAGCCCGTGCAAACACTTCTTGCCGTCGCTGTCACCGACGGAAGAAGCGTTGCGACCGTACACTTCCACAATGTGAGACCTGTATCCAGGCCCATGTGGAATGCAGTTTTCTCGATGATGATCGACAAGTCGGCACGTATCCAATCGCGTAAGTCTGCTAACAGTAATCCAAGTTCACCCGCTAATCGTAGGGGTCGAAGATACGTACAAGGTCTGGAGACTCGCGTTAAGGAGCTTGAAAAGCAACTTTCCGCGGCCTTAGTATCATCGCCATACCCTAACCTCCATCCCGACCATGACTTCGACCAGTCAATAATCAACTTCGCGACACCCCCGGATACAGACAGCAGTGACACCTTCCCCTTTGCGACTCCCCCATCTCACAGCCGATCGGACTTTCTGGTCGATGAGCTCAAGCGACTGTCCCTAGAAGCTGCAGCAGAACGACATCTTGGTTCCTCGTCAGGACTATCCTTCGCCAAGCTAACCCAGGCAGTCTTACGACGGCTATCCCCCGACAAAGCCGAGTTTGTATTCGACGATACTCCTGATGAGTCTACAGAGCAATACGATGGACCTCTCTCAGATCCTCTACTCGATGCGTCAACTTCGCTCTGGGAATTGAACAACTCCTTCTCGTCGCCATGCCTATTCAACCAACCCCCTCTGTCACACGTCATGGAAGACGAGACAATGCTAGCTGATCTGCAGTTCCCAGACAGGGCACATATCGAATACCTAATGGAGTTTTACTTTGCACATTCCCACACTCTGTACCCTATCATCCGTCAAACCGAGTTCGCATCCGTCATATGGCGAGTATACAACAACCCACAGGACCATCTAGCAGGGTCCGCGCTGTGGATGTTCCGCATCTGGATGGTTCTAGCCATCGGGTCGACAACACACTGCTCAGTGACATTGGGAGACGAGTCGGAGTCTATACTGTACTACAACAAGGCGATGGTATACTTCGAGGACGCGCTTGGCTTGGGCGATATGGTATGTCATGTTCCTCCTCCAGTGACAAATTCGATTGATTGACCAGTCAGGCTGCGCTAGAAGTTATGATGCTGCAAGTCTCATACTCCTTCTTCAACCAAGTTGGTCCAAGTACGTTTACCCTCAATCTGTTCTATATCATACTAAACAAATTCAAGATACATTCTTCCTTGTCGGGGTCGCCGCCCGCATGGCCATCGGTATAGGCCTACACAGCTCCTCAAGCTACGCCAATCTCCCATCTGATGTGATCGAATATCGCAAGCGGATATTCTTCTCTCTATACATGATGGATAGGTATCCCTCCCCTATCCCCACACCTTGTCCCATATCCACTAACGAAGAATTATAGAGTAGTATCCATAGCCCTGGGCCGCCCCTTCGCCATCCACGACAACGACATTGACATCGAAGTAACTCCCACTTCCCCACCTCACCCAAAATCCGTAGTTCCCCATCTTAGACTAACCAACAAACTACAGCCCTTCACCGACACCGGCACAACAGACGACCCAAACCACACTACCGACCTCTCCATACCGCTCCACATCCTCTCCCTCCGCCGCATCGCCAGCGAAATCACTACCGCCCTGCACTCCCCAACCAACACACCATATCAAGACCGGAATAAAACCCTCCAAACCCTACACAAGAAACTCCTCCACTGGCGACGCACCATGCCCTTTCCTCTTCCACCAACCCCATCCCCAATCCCACACCTAACCAGCGCCTGGTTCGATCTGAACTACTACACGCACATGACGATGCTATACCGACCTTCTCCGCTATTCCCCTCCCTAGACGAAAAGAAAGTGAAGGTGTTAGCGACAGCCGCTGCCATGGCAATCCGGCAGGCGATGAATCTGCATCGGCAGGGCCGGTTCGCGTATAACTGGCTGAATCTGTTGGGGGTGTTTCAGAGCGCGGTGGCGCTGATGTATGCTACGCTGGCGAGGCCGGATGAGTTGGGGGTTGTGGTTAGGGAGAGTAAAGTTGTGGAGGATTTGGGGCTGGTGGTGGAGTTACTGAGGGTCTTCGGGAGGAAGTTTGGGGTTGCGCGGAGGTTGGAGAGGATTGTAGGGGTTGTGGTGGGGAGGTTAGAGGGATATTGTTCCGGGGAATAGCAGTTACTGGTACTAAACGTATAGTTATATGATGAGATAGTGAGAAGGGTAATTAGTTCTTGATTGAGTACTATATATCAAATTCAAACATTGCCAATTTAGTAGTCAGGTAGCTAGACAGTCGATATGAGAAATAAATGATAACGTCGAACACGTATAACGGTCACGATAAAATCTCCCCGAAAGGCCACACATGCCTCAAAAAATGCGTCCAGTCTCATAAACATAACTTTCAATAGTCATTTCCCTGCCTTTGGCTAGACTAAGAGCGACCACCGTGATGGGGCCGCCTCGAATGAGAGACGGCAGCGGTCCACCCGGTGCAACTAGCTCAGCTTGAAGGACTCCGGCCACAACAAGAATAGAAAGGCATGGTTTTACTCTGTGGATGTGGTTGACATAACGCGTGATAGCTTCAGCACTATCCGCGACAGCTTCCACAAGCACAACAGTGTCCATTTCTTGTAGATGGTCATCGTCGATGTCTTCTGGTTTATCTGTCTGCAGGGTGCAAGCTTTCTGATAGACATCCCGAATTCCAGCAGCCATGTGGTGACTACATCCCTTTAGGGGAATAGTGAGCATGCCGCTTTCACGGACAAGTTGATAACCAGTGGCTTTGGGCTCCTCGGAGACATCAATAGCAGCCTCCTCAATGCCTTCTAGCTCGCTTATGTATTCACTGGCAAGATACCATCCAGCCTCACGATAGACCTTTTCCTCCAAACGCTGATCGGGGAAGTATATCGATTTCAGCATCCTGGTATGCAGCAACTTTGCTACACCCTTGTGGGTCGCATGGGCAAGGGTAAATTGATGTTGCATGAGTTGATCCAAAAAGGCCGGCTCCTCGAGTTCCTCCAGATGGAAGGTGGTTGAATCTATGCAATCCTTCAAATCCTTCAATCTCAAAGCCATGCCCGATAACAAAATTTTATTGTAGCAGGGATTATCTGGGCGGCGAAGGATGATCGAATAATGTGCTCGATGAAGCATCTGCTCATCTGAACCGTGGCCTCCAAACGCCCATACCTGCAAGTTATGGACTGTCCTGAGGCGTTCGATCAGTTTCTCTTTAGTCTTAGGGGGAACGATATAACCGTTGGATAGTGGGCCCGAGCCAATTATCTTGACAGATTGCGAGAGACCCTCTTGCGCCAGAACCCTTTCCCACAGCAAGCGGAGTCTGGAAGTCACCAGGAAGATGCGAAGGCGCGGACACTTCGAGGCACGATGCAGAAAGTTTCTTATTTCGGGATAGAGAGCAACTACAGACGCAGCCTTTTTGCAGGCCTCGTCAAATCGGCCGTCGGCCACAGCTTGCTCGTAAGCTAAGCTTAATTGACGGCAGTCCGAGTAATCGTCAATACATTCACACCTCAGGTGTCTTATCGGCAAGTCACGGGGTCTCTTGTCATTACTCTCCCCAAAATAGAACATTTCCCAGAAGGTTTGCTCTGCATATCTGGGTGCGAAGACTCCATCGCAGTCCATGACTAGGACCTTCTCCACCTGCCCTTGCCAGGGAGCTACAACTTCGTCAATACACTGATCCACAATGCCTTGATTGCGTTCTTCATTTCGGTCAAGCTGAAAGGTGTGAATGAGGGTGATAATCCTCGGAAGGTCATCAGGATCCACCATGGTGAACATGATCTTCCGGTCGAAACACGTGTCTTTCAGCCCAATGAATTCTTCATCAGCCCATTTGCGAAAGTAATCAAGAGAATACCAGGTAGGATTCTTTTCACCGTCCTCCATACAACGTTGATGGGCTACCTCGACAGGGGTGTTCACATACATGATATGCGTGAATGGCCTTTTGAGGGTACCATCATCCAGAAGTGTCGTGCATGGATGCTCGCCAAAATCATCCGGTTGCATGTAATTAGCTGTGGCGATCCCTGTGACCCCAGCATCATCACACTCATGTCTGATGGATTCAAAGGCGCTATCATAGGCAGACCAATAAGCAGGGCAGGCTTTTTTAACCTCTTCGTACTCATAGAACGAAAAAGGGCCCCCCTCAAGTTCCCTTCGGAGCTGATTCAGAAGATGGGTCTTTCCAGATCCGGGAAGGCCAAAGATGCCTATCAAATTTTGTCTGGGTGGACCGGATGGATTCAAGTTGTTGCTTATGAATCTTCCCGACATGATGTAGTGATGTTGCAGTAACCGGAAGAGTATGGGGTATAAGAAGTCTGGTTATGCAGAAAAAACAGGGGCTTTTCAAAGCAGAGATGTATCGATGGCTGGGGAGAAAAATAGAGTATGACAAATGCTCCACGGGTCAGCGATGAGTCGATAGAGGAAGTGACATCTAAGGTACAAGGACTACATACTTATATCAAGACAAGAGCATGGGGATCACAACAGCATGTAGGAAAAGCATGAAGTCCGTTGCTTGAGCTTGAATCAAGGAAACGCCCATTGTATTACATGCTTGGTATTCTGCCATATCGGTGAGCACCGTACGATCTTTTGACTGTTGCGCCGTGGTTGGTTTATCTGAAGTTCTCCATTTGAAACACTCTCATATATGAGGTAACTTCGCGGTACCAGTGATTCTTGATCACTGATAGGTCCCTCCAATTACAATCAGAATAAACACGACCCCATCGGAAATTCCCGTATATGACATTAATAAAGGGGCTCTGCCCATATCTGCTACAATAGCTGCGCGGGTAATCCCACACATTTGAAAGCAACTCTGTATTCTTGGCAATTCGACAAACATCGGAACGAACAAACAACAAAGCAGCCTGAAATCGGAGGCAATCGAATAATTTATAACATTATCACCAAAAATATACACCCAAAGTGAGGCGAATCAAAATAATTGGTCCACAATCAGCACCATGAGTTGTCCTCAGTGCTTAGTGATAAAGGGCCGTTTCAATTCGTTCTAACCACCCCACTTGAATGCGTCAACGTGGACAGCTCCACAGAATCACATATCACGATCGTAAATACACCCAAACCCCAATTCAAGACTAATACTAAACCACGGAAACACCCATCACCACTACCACTGATCCCGTCTACAACCGAGAAAGAAAAGACCAAAAATGGTCTTTAAATCCCTCCCCAACCTCCTCACAACCCTAACAACCATCTCCAAAACCACCCACGACCTGCTCTCCACCATACTGATCGCCCAAGACTCCCACGGCGACAACCCCCTCTACGCCAGCACGGCCCTCACCCTGGCCAGCAGCTTCGCACCGCCCGCCCTCGCCGCAATCACCATCCACCAAGCCCTCGAAACCAACACCCAACTACGCCAAATCTCCTCCCACCTGGGCACCATCTCCGACACTCTCGCCCGCGACAATGCACTGCGAGTCGCATCCGAATTCCCCACCCTCGTGTACAACATGCTCCAACACAAAATCAAATCCGAGCCGTCCTCAATATGGTACCTCGTTTACCACCCGGACACGATCTGGCGACATCATTTCGAGGATTTGGTTTTGAATCGCGGCGTGCTGGGTGAGCGGTTCATTGGGATATTTGGGAGTTTGGATGCGGTGGTGATTTATATGCAGGCTATGAGGAGGGCAGGTGTGGGGAGAGGAGGCGGGGAAGGGGAGGTGCATTTCAGGTTACTTGTTCCGGCGTACTATCCCATTACGGTGGAGACGCCGATCAAGTTTCCGGTGGAGAGTATTGAGCCGTTCGATGTTTATTGTGATGTGCATAATGGGGTGCCGTTGGTAAGAATGTTTCTTCCGGGGGTGAGGGAGGGCGAGTTGGGGAATGTGGGGTTGTGGAAGCCGCAGAGGGGGTTTTGGGAACAATGTAAGTTGTCGCATTCCGGAGCCGTTGATTTGAGGTGCTGATGGGGTAATAGTGTTTGGAATAGGGACTGGACAGGATGAGAATCCCAGGTTGTTGGGGATGCAGGTATTGCATGATGGGGAGATTGGGAAGACGGACGGATTGGTGATTCATGATCAGTCCGTCGATGAGCCAATACGACAACCTGGCGAGCAGGTACAAGTGCAAGAGAAGATGCGTGATGTGCTGGCAGAAGATCCAGTGAGTGGTGACGAGTACATATATGAGGAAGCTGTTGGTCGAGAAACAGATGATGAGTTGGAGCGCGCCTCGACAGTCGCATCAGCTGGAGAGACCGAACAGCATACTATCCGACATCATTCGCGTCGACATAAGAGTCGGCACAGCACTGCATCCCAGGCTGGATCCGTGGCTGGCAGTGACTTCTACTCGGTTTATTCGTGGACCTCTGGTCAGAGCTCCCGTAGCTCAGGGAGGAGACACAAGCGTCGACATGACAGTCGGAATGGGAGTGATCGAAGCAGTCGCCGATGAGTTGCAGCCTGCGAAGAGATGAAGTGTCAAGAGCACGTCTAAAAGACACATACTTGCAGACATTCCACCAGCTACAGATCTGGCAACGGTCGTACTATGGGGTTGCACACTCTCATTACTCGAACCGTCCTGAGAATAACATGTCATTTCCATCAATCAGGCTAAACTCATATTACATGCAATGTCGCCGTTAATTAGGTATATAGCAACTACCACTCCAACGCAATCGTCTTCGCCTTAGGTCCACCACACTCATACAGCGCCAACAACCGTCTGTCATCGAGAGTGAAGATACCCGGCCAGTGACTCGAATCCCGACACACTGTCGTGGGCCTCGTCCACATAATCCTCCCTTCATGGGGCATAGACCCAAAGACGACCTTGACACAAGCATTCTTGGTCCAGTTTACCTCATCAAAATCCTCATCGCACATGAAGATAACGGCCAACGACCCATCACCGAGACTAGCAATCTGAGGGGCTCCCGCATTGTGTCCCTGCGCGGGCACATACACCTGCTGCCTGCCACCCCACGTCTCGCCATCATCGTAACTAACCAGCGCCTCGACATCGAACGTGCCATATGTGGTCGTCTCAAAGACCATAACCAACGCCTCGCAATTCCTCGCCTGATCCCATGTTCTCGCAATACCATTCATACCATCTCTGCGCTGATCCTCCGCCCCGTGCAGACACTGCGGTGCCGACCACGACGAACCCCCATCATATGACCTGACGAGCATCGTGCACTGATTATTATGCGCAAACTCCTGCGAATACGTGAGCTGGATCTCGCCCGGCCGACGCCCCAGTCTCATAAACGGTTCCCAGATACCCATTGGGGCGGGTTTCTCTGCGGCCTGGGAGGCGAAGGACCAGCTGCGCCCGGCGTCCGTGGAACGGCAAACAGTGATGCGGAAGTGCGTAGGGCCACCAGGGCCAATATCGTGATTACGGAAGGCCGCGAGGACAGTTCCAGGTCCGATCTCGAGAAGGTACACGTTGTCAACGTCGCCCTTGCCGCGGGTGATCTCGCCGTGGTCGGTGAAAGTTTGGCCGTTGTCCTCGCTGATGGAGACCATTAGGACACGTTCACCGTCGCCGACGAATCGCGTGAATGAGGCAAGGATGCGACCGTCGTGGAGGCGCGCGAGGCGTGGGTAGGTGCCGGCGGGGTGGGGGGAGAGGAGGCGCTCGTCGTTGTGGATGACGCGATTGCCGGCGAGACGGTTGTCGCCTGGTGGGGGCGGCTGTTGGTAGGGTTGGCCTTGGCCATGGCCGTGGTGACCGTGATGGTCAATTCCGAGGGTGTTGAGGATTTTCTGGCCGAAGTGTCCAGGCATGATGAGAGTATTACAGAGAATGAAAGACGGATAAAGTTGGAGTGGAAGGTGTTTGGACCCTGGGACCCTGAGAAGCTGACAGGCGGGGTATTTATTTGGAAATGGAGACAAAGTGGGGAGTGGCTGAGGCCCAGGATGACGTCATCAGGGGGATCGGCGGTGAAACACGGTTGCCTGACCTGATGCTATAATTATGATGATGTTCACTCAGCTGGTTAGCCATGTTGGTGAATGTTGGAGTGATGGGCGGTTGAATGGTGGTCGGTGATGTGATACGGTGGGGTGAATTGCGAACAAGGCATATGGAGGCGGCATGTAGGGCTGATCCGCACCTGTCATGGCCCTGTTTCGCGGGGAAGAATTAAGTGTCGGTAGCTTGATTGGGTGAGAAGCTTTGTTCTGAGAGTTTCTGACTATGGGGTACGTAATTCCCCGTTCGATTAGTGTAACTACTACCCCTTGATTATGGGCTGTGAAAGCCAATAATGCTTCTTGATTCCTCGGTATCTAGCCAGAACGAATAACACCCCCTGTTAAGGCAATGATTATCAAACAGCCTCAGCGCTAACACGTCTTGACTAGCCATCAGTATCTTGGTACCGGCATCTCCACACTACCCCTACTGAAATGTTCAATGCCCAGAGCGTATGCATTTCCAGACGGCGATCACTTTCATCCACTATATTTACACCATGGTGCACAAGGGAATTTGTCATATCGTTGCCGTCACGCCTTCATCTGTCTAGCAGATCATCTACGTACGATAACTTCTTCAGAAACACGTCTCGAAGATGGATGTAAGCCTAACCTACCTCTATTGCGCATAAGCTACTAAAATATACAAGAATGAACGAGGACGAGCGGCTGAAAGAGAGATATGTGAACTTCGACCCGATCCAGCTTCAGCGCGTTGCTGGGAAAGCAATGGGAGAAGACCATTGTGCCCATATTTTCAAACTCGCAGACGGTGGTTTCAACAAAGTCTTCCTATTTAGAACAACTTCTGGTAAAGAAGTCATAGCACGCATTCCCACTCCCATTGCCGGCCCACCCCACTACACCACCCCCAGCGAGGTTGCTACGATGGCCTTCTTGCGAGATATTCTAGGAGTTCCGGTCCCAAGAGTACTGGCGTATTCGGCAGATTCGACCAATCCAGTTGGATCAGTATATAATAATGGAGCGGGTAAAAGGCGTGAGCGTTGCATCAAGATGGTTATCTCTCACTACAGCGGATGTGGCTAGTTTGATGAAACAAATAGCGGAAATTGAAGCGAGGATTTTTGCGTATCCATTCCCAGGATACGGAAGTTTATATCGCAAGAGAGAGCTGGAAGAGGAACCAAACATACCACTTTCGGTAGAAGACTTCTGCATTGGTCCTATTGCTGCGCGGCAGTTCTGGCATGGTGATCGAAGTAATACCAAGATTGATCGCGGTCCTTGTTAGTGTTTCCCTGAAGTTATTGTTATGAAGCTAACCCTTGCAAAGGGCTCTCACCTGAAGACTGCTTTACATCTGCTGCTCGGCGAGAGACCACTTGCATACTGCAGTATGCGAAGCCTCAACCTCGAAGAACCTTTCTCCTCCTACCAGTTTCGATATCGACCCTTCGGAGCATACATCGCTTCTTTCAAAATTCCTGCAACTTTCCACTCTTTTGATACCAAAAGACACAGTTTATAATGCTCTCATTCTACGACATTTTGACTTGACTCTGAATGATATTTTAATGGAGCCTGGCTCCGCAAAGGTTGCGAGCATTATAGACTGGTAAGATAGCATCATCTTCCCACTGTTCTTGCAAGCAGGCTACCCAGCTTTTTGCGAGCATGATTCGTCGAAGGCTCAAACCTTACAGGCTCCATTTCTCCCAGATAAATTTTACGATATGAGCAGCGAGGAACAAATGGAAGCAAAAGCTAAATTTCGCTCCGAGGAAGCAAACCTCCACTACACATCAGCTACTTGGTTGTATAATGGTAACCACTGGAGCGCCTTGAAGATCCCGCACCTTGGCATGCGACAATATCTACATCAGCAAGCAGGGTACCTTTGGGATGGAGATGTCATCAATCTTCGTGCTGCTCTTGTTGGTATCACAACTCCGCAAGTTTGGGACGCGATTACGTCAGAACGGTGTCCGGTGGTCTTTTCTGATCAGGAACGGCACACAGCAATGGAGGAAGCAAATGAGTGGAATCAGTGCGAAGAACTCCTGGATTTTATCAGGAACGATTTAGGTATTGACCCCGAAGGTGGTACAGAACCCGCAAACTTTGAGGAGGATGAGCGTGATATTTGCTGGCGGAACTGGCCTTTCAAAGATGATACAGATCTCCCCTCTTCGTCTTTAGTGTGAACTATATTTCAGTACGAAGGTAAAGTCGCCTCTTGGCTACCATCTGTGTTTTATTACGCATTGCTTCATTACGAATGCTCCTGTCTAGTAAGGCAACGGGTGTGCACCCATCGGGGTTGGTCAAATTTGGTCGACGTGTCTGTGAATCTATGAACACATGTCACAATCATGGGCCTGAATTCTCTCGGCAGACTGCTGGAATCCTCGTTATTTGGTTCTGATCCTTGTCACAATTGACAAAGCAGACTCCATATTCAACGCCCCAGAATTAACTAATCTATAGGCTCCGAGGCTCAAAGCCACCAACTAGTTCATATAAATACTGCCATTGTGAGTTCTCCGTGGATTCCTATTCATGTCTACTGGGTTCTTTTTACACAGAATTTCCCATCAGAACCTCCACGTATGTATTTTTTTCCTGGCAGGAAAGGTCCATTTGGTATAGTTACTGACACCACAACACAGACTACGCATTATATCTCAGACAGCAATGCGCAAAAAAGAGCTTCCCAACGTGTATACTTGGAGCTGCGGGCACAGGATGCCGGAAGGCGAGGAAAAAGTCCACTGGTGCAAGCCCGCGATTGAAAGAGGCTCGTCCTGCAAGCACCCAATTACAACCTCCAAGGGTGCCACTCGTGGTGATGGCAAAGGATATCTCTGTCCCAGATACCGTCAGGAAAGGGATCCCAAGAGACGCAAGGATGATGATGCCACTGGGGCTGGGGGTTCGGGCTTCACACTTGCTTCTCAGCCCCATCGTATCAAGGTCTGTGCTTAGTACGAGAGGGTTAGCTTGAGCTATAATCTGAAGGCCTAATGTGCGCAAAATTTAGTAATTATTTCATTTAACTCTCTTGCTCAATCCATTTCAGACTCTTCTTGACGAGGTTTATTCCCTTTGTCCGAGAAGCAACAGTAGTATATGGTTCAAATTTCAAAGATCATTTGACTTCTATGGCCGCGCCTGACGCGTTCTGGATTTGCCTAGCTTAGTAAGTCGTCGTGAAGCTGTGAATATCTCCATGTCGGCCTTAGCTATGTTGTGTTCACTACATTGACATACTAGATGGCTAATTGTGCTAGTTCTCACCGCCTCACTGGAGCTCTAACAGTGAGCGTTTACTTCATGACATCCGTAGCATGGACCTGTCTCCAAGTGTTGGTCGCAGAATTCCACAGTGTGATTCCATCATGCTTCATTTCACAAATCCGTTTCGCTGGCGTATATGGACATCACTTTGGGTCTTAATCTCCCATTTTCCCATTGGAATCAATCTCATCCAATCCCAGCCCAAAGAGACTGCCAGACCAGATTTTGGCGATGATGGTGGGTCTGACAATGTAAAGACACATTTCCCGCGTTTCCGTATCCCAACAATGGGCTGTAATTACAATTTACTAATCCGACAAGCTAGATTGTTGAATCCTCCAAAGAAACACTCAACGTTATCGTCGACCACCTGCATACCGATCAACAAGCTAAATACAACAAGAAAATTGTGCACCTGAAGCAGCCACCAAACTTCATCGCCATGGGCTACTCCGGATATATCTGCAAAGCCGATGAAGATATCTGCAAAGCCGATGAAGATATCTGCAAAGCCGATGAAGATATCTGCAAAGCCGATGAAGATACCATCATCAAACATCCAAGGTACCTTCCCGATAATGAGCCTTATAATTAGCTATGAGAACATGCAGTCGCTGTATGAGGACTTCAATGCTTCCAATGGCACAGATCTGCCATTTTCGAAGGAAGAGTAAACGGTGTTTATTTACATCCTGAGTATGTGGTCCGCTTTCCTCACCGGTCTAAAAGATCTGTCAAGGTTCATCAAGTCATTTGGGAAAGACTGATTTTACTACTATTTTCTACCCAAGCATGCCACAACGTGTGGCTGGATATAGTAAAGTAGGCACATTTTGTATCTAGTATGAAGTTTTATCCTCGCCAGCATTAATAGCTCAGCTTATGAATTGCCCTATAGGCCAAGACTGGATCAATTCAAAGCCCCGCTATATCACATCATCTCGTGCTATAGTACTATTCAATCAATATCCATCATGTCACTATCCTCCGGCTCAGGCAATGGTGCGAACGATACAACCCGCGCTTTCGGTCTCCAAAATCGTCTCTCCTTAGCCCTCAACGGCCGGGGTCTGTCAGGCTGTTGGTTGCGATCATAATTCCAGGTGCGAAGCACCCAGCGCAAAAGCATTATTCCATGAAGAAGATCATAGGCATCCAACTTGAACGGATTCCTCTCTCCAGGGACGTATTGGTAAGTGTGACGAAACATACCCGGTTTGATCCTAGCCATTTCATGTAAAGTCCAGATCGCAGTGATTCCTACAATATTGTTCATCGTGACCTTGTCCCAGTCCAATCGGGGAGGTTCTGTATCATCGAAGATAGATATAAAAGCCATGTCTTGGGACCAATGGAAAAGCTGCATGTCAATAGTCAGGATGTCCCTTGCATCGTCGTAGGCCCTCTTTGAAGGCTTCATGCTACTGACAAAATCCTCGAGGATTTTCGCCATCCTTGGGCCGCTCCGGTAGCATAGATCCCATATCTCTGTAGTGGCATTCATGCCCCAGGCTCCGGCGAGGAGTTCATCGTCTGAGCTGAGCTGCTTTACATACCCGACGGTGTAGTCGATTCCTTCGATCTCGTTGTATTTTTCATCTTCCGAAGGGCGGGTTTTGGGGTTATGAATGCTGCTCTCAAGGTCTGTGATAGACAATATTAGTACATTATAATTGGGGCTAGAAATGAAATGTCCCAAATGGCTATGAAGGAATGATCGAAACAATCAGGTACTTACTAGCCATAGTTCTGACCCTTGGTATGAACTTGCCCACAGTTGAAGTGACTTGCTGTTTCTAGTTGAGGGGTTTTCTCCTGGACTTGGATTCAACAACTGGCGCTCTCTCTTATACAAGTTTCGGGCTAGAGGAAAACCAAAATACTATTTGACTACATCGGGTATCTCCTTCACTTCGTTGTAGCAGGGGTGCATGAGGCAGTACGCCTAAACAGCCTGACATCCCGTCATTCATTGTGTAACCTAGCCCTATTCCTTAATAGGGCAAGTTAATTTGCAATGCTGGAGTTTCCAGCTATCTAATAAGACCTTACCTGTCTTATACGTAGAACAGCAGGGTAGCTTTTTTCTTCTACTTGCCATTTTCCAGGCTAATTCCGGTGCTTCAAGGGGATTTCACAAAGAATTGACCTTCGAGACGCAACCATCTGTATGGACATCAGCAATAGCTCTAAATGCCCCCAGGTCAACTTTGAGACTGCAATTTATCAAGTAACTTAGTGTTAATTTGGTAATGTAACATTGTCTCTAGCGAGTGCATTTATATATTACTCCGCAATCCTGTCATTTGAGTCTCGTTGTTATCTTCCCGCTACTACAGTGAATATCATTTCAGCATTCAGTGCGTATGATATAAAAGCAGGCAGACGATATAAAAGATACCGGCCAAGTTGTCTAGGCTTAGTGGGGGGGGTTCTATCTCCAAGGATACAAAATACTATCTGCTCGACTTCGATGCCGTAAGGCAAGAAAATATATCTGCAATCTAAATTACAATATATTGGACTAAATTACCATCGAACGAAGCATATCTCCAGGATAATTCACCTCCTGAGATATATTCTGGTATATTAGGCGTCTTTTTATCGAAGGTGGCCTTGCTTTGCTACCTTACTTCTTTTGTCGATCGTGAAACTGAAAACTTCGATTTTATAATTAAACTCATATTAAACCCTCCACAAATTATCCTTTCCAGATACACCAAATCATTGCACTCAATGAAGAGTATGACAAATTCCATTAATTCATTCATACCAAAGGGACGTAATCTCCAAAGTTTTACCGATTGGACCCCACAAGTATCTGCGTAATCTTGGATAGAAAATTATCCAGATGCTCCTTGACCCAGCTGCCAGCCTCACATAGAATATCCCGTAACAAAGCACACGCGGATTTGATTGCATCAAAAACCTTTTGAAATCCGGTCTTGATACCATCCCAGACCTTAGAACAGATATCGCAGATATATTGCCAGAACCCATGACTTTGGGACGAACTATTATCGGACAACTCATCGTCAAAGGATGGATCACCGAGCAATCCATCATCAGACCGTTCATCATCAGAGCATTCTCCCTCGTATGGACTATCCTCGGACAATCCAGGATCAGAAAACGGCTCAGCTGAAGGCATATTGTTAGTTTGATTATCAGGAGATGCCTCATCGTCAGATTTATCCTCCTCTTTTGGGTCATCGGAGAGTTCTGCCATGCCTTCAGAGGAACCAAACAACTTCTCTTTCAATAAGATCCATTGGTCATCCAGTTTCCTTCTCATATCAGGGGTGATGCGCGAGCGCATGTTCGGGGGGACATATCCACTGCGTCTTTTTGCCTCGGATCCTCCATGTTGTGAGGATCCCGATGCCCACCCGGAATTGAAAGGTTCTCTAGTGTAGCATGTGAGTATAGGATTATTTGACAACATTGATCAGTTAGTGAGATTTAATGGGGACTAACTCATTCGCATGCATCTTTCGTGGTGTAGCCTTGGCCTGGTGTTCTACTGATGTTCGTTCTGGCTTACAGGATGTGGATGGAATGAAAATACCCCATAGATATATTATAATAGTCTCCAAGCGGAAGAATACTCCGAACAACGAATAATTGTTTCGCAACGATGACAGTGTTTGCCTGACATGACTAATTTTATGTTATTTCAGGTAGTCAACAACAAAACAAAAGGAAGAGAAGAGAGAATATATTTCTTTTCCTAGGAGTTGCTCGCCGCTGAGTGACTTTGTGGGTGTCTCCAATTTCGACGCTCACAAGAGGTAAGGCAGTACGTTATGCATGCAAGCCGACAGCTATTTGCATTGATCTTTGGTGTTTGAGCGATTGATAGGGACAATTAGTTGTTGCGTCCGATGAAATGCCTTACTTATAATCAGGACTTGCCAAGTGCCCCATCCAAACTCAAGACTGGATCCGACCCGCATTCAGGGTGTAAGCTGCCCGCATCTTCCGGACTTTGAGCTTATCTCCGTCATCTCCCATCAGGTAGCATTATAAAACCCCCGTATAGAACAACGATTTGGAAGCGCTATCTAACACCTCACTCCCTTCCCAAGCGGTGATTTACTTTGCCTTCATAAATAGAACCACCCGCCTCCCCACTCCTGCTGGAGTGCTCCCCTCGTCTGAACGCCATCATCTTGTACACCGCACAACGAGTGCGACATAAACTGCACGAAGAACGAGGCATTTGGCGTTCTGCATACCTTCCACAGCACAACTTCGACTGGGTTGAGAAGCCACACGATATCCGGCTGAATTAGAAGCCTACAGAGTGATGAAGTATTGAACCCAAGGATTGATCTGATCTTTCGACGTCGCCTAGTATGCAGGTAGCAGACAGTGATGGTAGAATTCGCGTCTCGGTTAAAAAGCGTGTAGATCTAATGAGGTGACATGATATTCAGTTTGGGTGCTGCTATGACCCTACCATTAGATGTCCTCTGATAAGATGTCCAGATATCCTAATGTCTGAAAAGAGGCTCAGCATAGAATTTGCCATATAGCTTGCGACAATAACTTCTTGTGAGTAATGCCTCTCGAGAGTAACAATAGACTCAACGGTGTGAGAAAGTAAAGCAAGCGATATTGAAGTATAGGCCTATATCAATTACTGCCAGATATTCCCTGAATATCGCATGCACTAGTTCTTCTCCATGCAAGAATCTATACCATAATAACGGGCGCAAAGACGAAGGGGACATAATGACTTATTATGAAACTTCTGCCGAGAAGAGTCAACTGATTCCACACTCAACCACACTTCCATGTCCCTTAGCAAGCCCATAACCAGATACCGGAGTTAAGAGACCCTCGACCCACTCCATCTCCATCGGCCCCACCAGCGGATTGACCGATAACGGGCCAATAATAACCGAAGTGTAAGCATCTTGCGGCATCTATTTAAGAGCCACTTGTTAGCCTCGCCCAGTGTAGGTAGTGGTAAGAACAGATCAACCCTCCTTGGTGTCATAGAACCTTCCAAATGCAGCTGCATCGGATACCACATCCCGCACTGGCCACTGGCCCTGAGGATGACTGGAGCGGAGTGAGCAGTCGAGTTATACGACGTCGAGTGCAAAATCGCCTCAACCAGAGAGCCTATCGTGAGGACTAGAACCCCTGCCTACTCAGTGTAGAGGCTGGCGCCTTTTTAGCTGACTATTCTTATTGCAGGGTTGCGTCAACGAAAAAATGGCAGTTCATCGGGAGCCGCAAACAACATCCACAACGTATCATCATTGAACTCTCCTATTCCCCCCTCGGGCACGATTACATGTAGACTATCAAAGACCGAACATCTCCGATGCACATTTGCTCCTCCAGATGTCCACGAGCTGATGGCCGACTTTGAAACGGGAGCTTTGCATAGCTACCTGGGCGGATCGCCACAGACCGACATGCTCCTGAACCTAAGCAGAATGAATGTTCTTCGGGCGGCCTACCAGAATGCTATTGTTCTGGGCATGCCTGCCGAATGGCTGTGCTTGGATGATACTATATCCATCTTCTCCGCCCATGGTCCCCATATAATCCCTAATGGTCAGATGAGCATTCCCCCAAGTTTACGCCCTACAGCCCTACAGCGTGCGACTCCACATCACCCATGGCTTGATGTCTTCCCGTTCCCGAGCATGAGAGACAATCTCATCCGAGCAGGCGACGATCTTGATGATGATGAACTGTGCCATGATTTAACGGCTTTCTGGGATACGCGCAGCAGTAATGCCACACTCCTCGTATGGGGAACACCCTGGGATCCGCAGAACTGGGAGGTTACTGAGGATTTTGCTAAGAAGTGGGGGGCTTTTCTTCGAGGATGTCCGGAAATTCTGCGTTCAACAAACAGTTGGAGGGCTAGGAGAGGGGAGAGGCCTCTGGTATGGGAGCGCATCTTCACTTCCGGCGATACCTGAAACTTGTACCTGTATAGATAAAAGATTTGTCAACTGCGAAGATTCTATCTCCAGCTACATAACGTGTGTTCCATGCCTTTGAGGCGTCTGTAGAGCAATCAAGACCCTTATATACTTGAATTCAGCCGCTATCTCACAGTATCTGGTCTTTAAGAACTAGAATCCCCTCGAAATCCCACTATGTGCAGAAACCCCCGGCCTGGCGTTGTAGTGACGGCTTAGTCTCTGGACAGTGGACAAATTGGTCCCTGGCCAAGGTTGTACCTCAAGGTGGAGAACGCCATCTGCTTACGAGTTCAGTGCAATTGGTCGATACTGCTGTGGAGACCACTCAATCTGCAGTGGCTGCACCTTGCTTACAATTCTGCTCTGATTGGCTGGGATTGTAGCAGTGGATCTTAGCATATGATTATCAAGTGCGGCATCCATCATACATGTTGCCATCATGGTGCGTTGAGGGTTTGTTGGACGTTTCCCTACACAGTGTTCAGCTCTGTTCATAAGTAGCTACTATGCCTACGCTCTATCCTGGATGTTCAACAGTCTTGCGTAAGAAGTGAAATGAAATACTCAGAAAGAATTGGATTTTTCCTAAAGAGCCCGCAGCTGCACTAAGACCTCGATACTAATCTACATACCAGCAGCTCTAATGATGCTGTCGCCAATAACCGCGGCACTCAGCGGGTATTGACCCGTAACCGATTGGCCATTCTCTCACTGGTGAGAACCTTGATACCAAATGGGCCATCGGCCTTCTCTCAAATACTCCACGGTTAATTAGTTCCGTCTCCAGCAAGAAGGGCATATCTTGGCTAAATTGTGGGATTTCCTCCTCCGCGTCAGAGGTACTAGTAACCTTCTGTCGTGAAAATGATTATGTCCCATTCGATAACGTCACATTGGCCAGAGCGGCAGAACCATGGCACACAGCAGACACGACTTTGCCTGCCTCTTATATGATGACGCCTCAGTCCTACTTCGGTATACTTCCGGACAAGGATCCAGGGTAGGCCTGGATACTCAATATATCCTACATATCTAGTGGAAATGTGAATGATTAACGCGAAATAACCGGAGTTCTACCGAAATGGTGTAAGCTCACGGACTTAGCGGATGTAACTCACCGCGATATTCAGAATGAATCCTACATAAGGGTGACCCTGCCCCTCAATCAGAAGGATTGGAACACCCAACCACCTTGCCAACATTCAATTTCTCCACATAACACCAACACTTTCAGGAGAACACTCATCAACATGACATATACAATCACCGTCGTCTTCCCCAACGAGCCCGATGCCAGATACGACGTCGATTACTACACCAACGTTCACATGAGGCTAATCGAGAAGCATTGGACCAAGTACGGCCTCAAAAGCTGGTCCGTCACCAAGTTTAGTCCGTCCTTGGACGGTACACCCCCTCCATATGCTGTTGGTAGCCGAGTACACTGGGAAAGTGAGGAGGGGATGAAGAAAGCATTTGAGAGTCCCGAGGTGCCGGAGGTTATGGGGGATGTTGTTAATTTCAGCAACAAGCCAGCTATTTTCTTGTTTGGGGAGACTGTGCAGCCTTCTTCTAAGCCTTGAGTGTTGAGGTAGGTATTTACCCGAGAAGAGTATTGAGGGTATGTCGTGGCTAATTTCATTAGGAAGGGATTCTTATTGAGCCATACAGCACGTTATCCTTCGTCATATAGCATGTCCAGGTCATTTTTTCGTCGATTTGCATTTTGCTAGCAACTACACTGCGAAGTATGCTGGTCACCCCGTTATCTTGAAATTGCATTGTGTACGATTGAGATCGGAACCTGGACTACTACCACTGATAATGGATGGGTAGATGAATGAGTTGTTTCCTAACTGACATGTACATGAACAGACCTGCCACTAGATTTCAAGAATATATACTAAGTTAGAATGCTTGTTCTGTGCTTACCAGGTACATTCTACTTTAGTCTGTCAAACTAAGGTTCTCCAGTAGTATTTCACTACGGTGAGAGGATAATATGAAAATGCCGACGTCGATCTACAATTTAAATGTAGGCGGAGGATCGTACTACCAAGTGCCGGGAACATTATCCTGAAATTGCCTGCTTAACTCCCTTTCCATGATCTTCTCGGCTCAATCGGAAGCCACTTGGAGCACCTTACCCGAGAAGGAGATGTTGGGGACTAATCTCACACATACCACTAAGAGCAGAAATAATTGTAACAATGCTTATTGTTATCATTGCCTCGATTCTTTCGAAACCCGCAGTAAAACCCGGAAACGATGTGAAAATAGCCAAGGAAAACCTAGTGATGGTATGGACGTACCCCTAGTTGTTAACACGGGCTCGATTCGCTCAAAATCCAATTTGCACATTGAAGAACAGGTAAATTATAAGAGTCAAGAAATAGAGTTGCGAACATATGCGACGCTGCATGCACACCAAATCCCATTTCGCCCATCATTTCCTCATGTTGTACGGGGAGAAAGGTAAACAGACCCTCGAATATGGTCTGCAAAGAAAGGGGGTTGGTTTTGGCCGTTACACCTGTGCAACTCTGCAATATCCTTGGCGACTCGTTGATCCTCTAGTTCTCGTCTAAAGATGGACCATTGCTTGCTTTTCCTTGACAAATGTAGAATGTGGACTGGAATAGCGAAGGTCTGTAAATGAGCGAGCTTGAAATCATAAGAAAAATTATTGATGTCGATCACAATGTATGCATGTCGCGAATACACATCGACGACGAGTTTTCGCACCACGTGGCGTTCCCCCCAGCTGTTCGTGAACGGTTTAACGAGTTCGAATGCTGATTCCAAATAATTGTTTGGGTTTAAAATTTCGGTAGGAACGTCAATAACAATGCGTATTGTTGTTAAATCTTGCATAGTTTGGAGTACATGTTCATTGACCTCGTCCATGATGGAAGGTATTATGTGGGCAAATACCGTGAGAAGTGCGTTGAGAATTACAAAAGGGTTTGATGGTTGGATATGCAGACAGCAAGCTGCACTTTCAATTTTCCCCTTGCATGCGTCACCTGACTGCAAAGCTATTGGCACCACTGTTTTGACTGTTTGAAGGCTCAGACAGGTTGCCCTGATATGACAGGAAGGAGAAACATACAGCAACGTTGAGATGCCATCACAAATACGATTCCGTGTGCGGAGTAGACTAATCTGATATGATAACCCTTTCTAATCTTATCTCTATCCCCAACTTCCCATCCGGATATCCTCCTTCACCCCCGCATCGGCGACCTCCGCCACCACCCCATCTATATAACAAAACCCCCGGTACCAAAACCGCCACCAAAGTAAACACCACTAACCACTTACAACCCCTACCTCAACCCCCCATTATATCTCATTCCCTCTCAATTGAACCAAAATGCTCCTAATCAACACCACAATCCTGACCCTCTCCCCAACCCGCACAATCCTCACCAACGGCGCCCTCCGCACCGAGTCCAATTACATAACCGACATCGACAAAACCCCCATCCTCCTAGCCAAATACCCAAATGACGAAGTCATCGATCTCACCGGCCACATCCTCATCCCGGGACTAATCTCCACGCATATGCACACTGCGCAGACGCTCCTCCGCGGCTGCGCAGACGACCTCGAGCTGGTATCTTGGCTGTGCGAGCGCATTTGGGTCTTGCAGGGAAATTTCACGCCCCAGGATGGATATGCGGCGGCGAGGTTGAGTATTGCGGAGATGTTGAAGAGTGGGACGACTTGTTTTCTGGAGAGTATGGTATTTCTCTCTCTCCCCATTCTTTTCCGTATTCATTTATTTATGTAGGTGGACGGTGCTGATGTGATACTGTGTCTGTGTAGTTCGCAGATCGGTATGGCTTCGACGGACTATGTCGCGCCGTCGAGGAGAGCGGGATCCGAGGCTGCTTGGGCAAGATCGTCATGGATACGGGACGGTACGCGAAGGATGATGCGTGGGCGATGCACCCGGGGTTAATTGAAGATCGGGAGACGTCGTTGCTGGGCACGATGAAGATGTGGGAGAAGTGGAATGGGAAGGCGGGGGATCGGATTAGGGTTTGGTTTGGGGCCAGGACGCCGGGGGGGTATACACCCTTTTCTTTTCTCCATCTAAATATTGCCCTCTGGTTATGATACTAACTGACGAATCTCTCAGAGTGTCTCCTGCCCTCTACAAAGAAATGACCGCCCTCTCAGCGAAACACAACATACCCATAACCATGCATTGCGCCGAAGTGTCCGCCGACCGGGACTTCTTCGCCTCCGTCGACCATACCCCCATGACCTACTGCGACAGCGTCGGGCTCCTCTCCCCCTCCACCGTGCTAGTACACATGGTCCACCTCGACGACGGGGATATCTCGCTTCTAGCTAAGTCCGGCACGCATGTCGCGCACTGCCCCACCTCCAATGCGAAGCTCGCGTCGGGCACATGTCGAGTCCCGGATCTGCAGCGTGCGGGGGTGAATATCGGGCTCGGGACGGATGGTGCACCGTGTAACAATACCTGCGACATGTTGCAGGAGATGAAGCTAGCGGGGATTATACATAAAGGGACGAGTGGGGATCCAACGGTTGTGAGTGCGGAGGAAGTGCTGGAGATGGCGACGATTAATGGGGCTAGGGCGTTGGGGTTGCAGGATAGTATTGGGAGTTTGGAGGTAGGGAAGAAGGCGGATATTGTGGCGATTGATGCTAGGGGCGTGGAGATGCAGCCGTGGTTCAATCCGGTTAGTGCGGTGGTGTATACGGCTACGGGGAGGGATGTGAGGTTTGTGATGGTGGATGGCAAGGTGGTTGTTAGGGAGGGCGAGTTGGTGACGATGGATGAGGGGGAGGTCGTGAGGGAGGCGGAGAGGAGGAGTAGGGAGGTCGTGGAGAGGGCTGGGTTGGGGGGCAGGGTAGGTGCTAGGTGGCCGGTTGTGTGAGATTCAATTGAAATGGATTTTATTGTGAGGTATAAAGGTTTGATTAAAGCTTTGGTAGCCACAGAGTCTGCGAATTGCACCATCCTGTCAGTCCGTTCAATCCCCACTCCACTCCAAGCCCGCTCTTCTTGTGTCCTCCGAAGGGTGCGAAGGGCGCACAATCGAAATGTGAGTTCACCCAGACTGAGCCCGCCTCGAGATGATCTGCCATGCGTCGTGCGCGCTGCAGGTCGCGACTCCAGACGGATGCTCCTAGGCCGTAGTCTGTGTTGTTGGCGCGCGCCAGTACATCTGTCTCGTCGGACCATTTCATAAGAGGCAGGATCGGGGCGAATGGCTCCTCCTGCACGACCCGGGATGTCTCGGGCGGGTTGTCGACAATCGTTGGAGTGATGAAGTAGCCTGTCCGGCCTAGAATGGGATTACTCGAGAAGGTGCTCAGACCGCTAGAATGGATGTTGTTAAGAAGGTCGGTAGCCTTGTCGTACTGCATCTTGTTCTGCAGAGGCCCAATGAATACGTCCGGCTCTGTACCCTCGCCCATTTTCAGGGCTTGAACATGCTGCACGAGTTTATCGCGGAACTCATCGTAAATCTTCTCGTGCACATAAAGGCGCTTGATCATCATGCAGATCTGACTTGAGCACAAAAAGGAGAGGAAAGCAATCTACATTGTTAGCAGATATATTAGATTCAGAAGATGCAACACACCTGAGGAATTATAGCATCGATGTCTACATCCTCGCAGACAATGCAGGGGTCATTCCCGCCCAGTTCCAATGTCACTTTCTTCAACGTCTTAGCACAACTAGCCATGACACGCTGGCCCGTAGCTATCGAGCCCGTGAAGCTAATCTTTTGAATACCTGGGTGCTCGGTAATCATCGGTCCCAGATCGTCGCCCCCACTGAGAGCCTGCACCACACCCGGCGGAAAGCATTGTGTTGCCAGTTCCGCCAATTTCAAACCACAGTATGGCGTGTATGGGGAGGGCTTGACGATGATAGTATTACCCGTATACACAGCTGGGACAATCTTGCCGATAGCCAGCAGTACAGGAAAATTCCAGGGCACAATAGCAGCGGCTACACCGATAGGGATATACCGCTGAATTACCTCCCGGTCGTCTGTGTCATTGACGACCGTCTTGGGAATAATGATGGAGCTGAGCGAACGGGTCCACTGAATGGCCATGTCCAGCTCGGTCGATGCCTGGCTCAATGATTTGCCCTGCTCGCGGGACAGAAGTCCCACCAGATCTTCCTTATTGGCCGCGATGCGATCAGCAAAGGAATGGATGGCAGTGCGGCGCTCATCATACGAGGTCCGTGACCATTGACGAAACGCTCGGCTGGCAGCGCCCACTGCGCGATCGAGATCTTCTGCTGTCGAGACGGGCACTTCAGGGTTGGGCTGGCAATTGGCTGGGTTAATGCCATGACGGGTTTGCGACGTGGAAGTCAATTCGTTGTCGATGACATTGTAAAAGGTCTGATCCGTTAGATCGCATGCAGATCGGAGTATCGATCATTGATCACTTACAGTGTAATCCAAAGCCATGATGTTCAAAGTTGTGATTATTTCTGATGATGAGGGTGAACGAAAGCAAGCAAATGGAGCAGGGCACAGCCGGACTATAAGAGCAGCATCGCAATAGGCCTAGAAGGACCTCAAACACATGAAAGTCGGCCAAATCCGCTAAATTGAACTCTATATCGGCCGCATTGGGCGAGATTGCTGACATTCCCCGCACCTTGAATCTAGTTTAGTCACTACGGTGCGCATGGGGACTGTTTAGCTCCGAACAGTGAGTGGATGTCAGATTGATCGTCGGACGCCTGAATTGCCGTCTTTGTCTCACCTTCCAATCACGTTCTCCTGCAGCATGCGGCGCTGACAAGCGTCACACAGCTGGAACGTGGAAGAGCAGTGCGATGTGATATTATCTACACGAGTGACACGAGGCACGGACGGCGTCTTTTCCCTCCAGTCGGAGATTTTCCGCCTTCAATTTCAGCTTGCCAGCCGGTGTCTCCGACCTGTTGCCTGAGGCGGCGTTCTCCGGACGCCTGGTAGCCTTAATAGAAAATAGACACATGATGATAGATGCTCATCTTGGTTGATTGATTGATTGGAGGCTTTGCGTGTGGCGAGATAGTCCGCAGGTATCCGGAGTATCTCTCAGCGGGTGTTTTGCGACGTGATCCCCAGCTGACTCGAGCGAAAACTGCAGACTCCGCGCCAAGCGAGTGGTAATTGAACTATCTGATAATTATCAAACACACTACGTCACAGTAGCATTGCTTATTCTTTGTTTCTCGTTTACCTGGTGAAACTGTCTCTTCAAGGGCACTCCCATGTGCTGACTAATGCCACGGAGCAACGGAGAAACACACCAGCCGATGGCATCCCAGCGTCGGTGCCTTCAACAAGATGGTCAGTGCGACACGATACACCGGCGATCAACTTCTGACCAGGTTGGAAGCGGTTATTGAAACCTTAGCTTGACTGATAGCTCGCAGCTGGGTTTGGTCATGGGACTTTGCTCGGGTACTGTGCAGGTTGGCGTGTTCCACAGTGGTCAATTGGTTCCAACACCAACTTGAATCATCTCGATATGAGAATAAATCTACTCGTAACTGGGAGAGATCTGTCTCGGAATCATGTTAATGCTTTTGAAGTACACCTAAGGAATACGATGTAAAGCCTATTAAGAGAAACTCAGATCACATCTTTTCCAAAATAAATTGTCTCAAAATTCTTGATACTAACAAGATATGTTTTCGATGGCAGGGATGATACTAGAATGAATTCAAGTGTCCGACTCATTTCATCTTTTCATCTTATTACATTAGTAAGTAGGGATGAAATGTATAGTTCTCAGAAGAACTAGGAAAATTTCTTAGGTCTGGGGTAGCAAATATACAAAATAAAGATTTAGAGGAATCTCTATTATAAACTCCAGCAGACCTAAAGGATAGATTGAATTATCATGTAGTTTGTATATACCTGACTAAGTATGTTTGATAGCATATGTAAGAACTTGCTCAATTGCCCAGCATCAAATTACCACTAATTGTCTCGGCAGAAACCCCAAGGTCCTCGAATGACAGCACAGGAGGGTTTCCCAATTCCTCCTACCAATCATGTGCGGTGCATTTAGCACGGCATTTGAGATGTGGATAAGGATTGAGCAAATCATGAATAGATGAGATATAGATATGCTTAGCTGCACATGGCATCGATGAGCCATACAATAAAATAAATGGTACCGACATAATGCTGCCCGAAGCGATTGGCGCAACCACCCGAGCCAAGAAGGCCAAGACAGCAGGCGCGTCACACATAAAAGCAGATGAACATCCAGTATGTGAGAAGAAATGAACCAGTCACCCCGCCATGGGTAATATTCTAGATGAAAAGCGACAGACAGTCGTTCAGGTTCTTCCGGATGGTGTGAGCGATGAAGCCGAGTTTGCGCAGGAGTTCACTCGAAAGGAACATGCGCTGGGATTCTGGGAAGCCATGCGACGGCACTGGCCGGCTGTGGCTTGGGCGTCGTTTATGAACCTGGTAGGAAACTAATATATTTGTCCGGTTGAAAAGCAGCTGTTAACTTACCATAGGCGACCATTTTGAAAGGCATTGTAGGTCATCCTCCATTTGAGTTGAGATGCAGCCCTAACTGGTATAGGATGGCGGTATCGTCAAAGGTCTAGTCGGTCTCGACGTCTTCAAAAAGACATACGGCTACAATTACCATGGGGAATACGTCCTAGCCGCTCAGTGGATCTCCGCCTTCCAATACGCAAATCTACTAGGGGCCATCGTGGGCGCTCTTTGCTCGGGCTTTGCCTACGATCGCTTCGGTCCACGAGTGATGATAGCTGTGTGCTCGTGTTTGTCCATCGCCTTCATCTTCGTGCAGTTCTTCAGTCATACGCCAGCCCAGCTGTTTGTGGGCGAGCTCATCAATGGGTGCATCATCGCGTTTTACCCCATTTGTGCCTCTGCGTACGTGGGTGAGGTAACCCCGCTGGCACTCCGCGGGTTCGCGGCTACAATGACCAACCTTGCCTTCTCGATCGGGTCGCTCATTGCCTCGGGCATCCTCAAAGGCACGGAGTCGCTGAACACCACCATGTCGTACAAAATCCCCATCGCGACGCAGTGGGCGCTACCATGCATCATGCTGGCGCTGATCTTCTTCTGCCCTGATCCGCCATACTGGCTTTGTCGACATGGTCGCAACGAAGCGGCACTAGCATCGCTACGGCGTCTAGCCACTCCCGGTGTAGATGTGTCGCGGCAACTATCCCATATCGAAGAGACACTGCGTCTAGAAGCCAGTTTCCAGGCCGACCGACCGACATACCGGGAATGTGTGCGTGGGCCTAACCTCCGCCGCCTGCTGATCTGCGTGATGGCTTACAACATGCAAGCCTTCACGGGAAATGTCTTCTTCATCAACTACGCCGTGCATTTTATGGAGCTGGCGGGCTTAGACTCGTCAAATGCATTTTCGATGAACATCGGACTGACGGCGCTGGGACTTGTTGGAACATGTCTATCGTGGCTATTACTGCCCTATGTGGGCCGCCGAACGATGTACATCTTCGGGTGCTCCGCTTTGGCGGTGGTACAGTGCCTGATCGGTGTGCTCGACGTCGTCCCACGAGACAATGCCACGGTATGGGGACAGTGTGGGCTCATGCTGGCCTGCACGTTCGTGTATGATCTCAGTCTCGGGCCATTCTGCTATGTGCTGCTGGCGGAAGTCTCATCGGCGAGACTGCGGGGACTGACCATCGCGCTGGCCACAGTCAGCTGCTTTGTGTGGTCGGTAGTGTTCGCAGTAGTGATACCGTACGCGATGAACGAAGACGAGGGGAACTGGCGGGGCAAGATGGGATTTTTATTTGCGGGGTTAGGCGCGCTGTGTGCAGGGTATTGCTTCTGGTGGATGCCAGAGACGCAAGGAAAGACGTTCGAGGAGTTGGATGTGCTGTTTGAAAAGGGTGTCCCCAGTCGAAAGTTCAAGAATTGTGTGGTTGAGATGCAGTAAATCGAAGTCAATTCTGTCGATGCCGAAGACCGAATCTACTCCGACAAAAAATTGACAGCTTATGCTGACTAATGCCGGGGATAATGGAGATAACATCAAATCAACCTCAACATCCTCCACTACCGAGGTATCTTAATGATTTTCTTCAGTCTCAACATCTTCTATTTCTGCTTGATAAGCATCGGTCGTCGAATACTAATCAGTTTCACCGTCCGCATTGAATCCCCCACTTATCCCCTTATCCCGAGGCCCGTAGCATAACTCGACACCGTAAACCCCGCCGAGTGGAAACTTTCCGGCTTCCATTCCTGATTCTAAGTTCGCTCCGCCAGTATGACATAACTAACCCTTCACGGAGTTGCGTTTCCGTTGAGTGCAGCCTATCGGAGGGGTAAATTTACACAGTAAGAACTGTATTTTTATGGTGTTTGTCTGAAACAATCTCCCACTCACTCTTTGGGGAAAGAAAAATCCTAACTTGCCGAGCAGGACTCGTCGTTCACATCCTGCCCGGTTGATGCCCCGAACAAGCATATCCCCCGATTGCCTCATCACCGGCACGGTCCACCAGAGCCGTGGTTCAACGGAGCTTCTGCACCAATCTGCCCGTTGTCCCGGTCGAAAACCCACCCACACCAGCCTGTTTCTGGCAAGAGCCTAGGTAACTCAGAAAAAACAATCCTCGTCTCGAGAAGCTTCTGCTTGCTTAGGGGGCAATGTAGTAGAATCATCACGGTGCTTTGTAATCGACATTCCACCCGCCATGATCCGCAGGAAATATAAACCCTACGTCAGACCCTGATTCCATTCATAGCATATCTCTCCAAACACTCCAAGTGAAATTCACATCATAATCACCATGTCCAACCAAACCCTCGTCTTCAAGCAAATCCCCACCGGCTACTTCGTCCCCGGCCAGGACGTCGTCCTCGAGCAGGCCTCGTACGACGCCTCCGCCCCGGCCCCGGAGGGTGGCATCTTCGTGCAATCCCTCTATGCCAGCTTCGATCCCTACATGCGCGGCCGCATGCGCCCCGCCCACATCAAGTCCTACTCCCCCGCCTTCACCCTCAACGCTCCCATCGACAGCAGCATCATCGGCAAGGTCCTCCGCTCCAACACTCCCGCCTACAAGGAGGGCGACCTGATCATCGGCTTCCTCCCTATCCAGCAGTACATCTCCGTCGCCGCTGACCAGCTGCCCCGCGTCCGCGCCCTCGAGAACCCCCTCGGCATCGAGGACCTCCGCGTCTTCATCGGCGCCCTCGGCATGCCCGGTCTGACTGCCTACTCTTCCCTCTACGAGATCGGCAAGCCCAAGAAGGGCGAGACCATCTTCGTCTCCGCTGCCAGTGGCGCTGTCGGTCAGCTGGTCGGTCAGCTCGCTAAGCACGAGGGTTTGAAGGTCATTGGATCCGTCGGATCGGACGAGAAGCTCGACTTCATCATCAAGGAGCTTGGCTTCGACGGTGGTTTCAACTACAAGACCGAGAAGCCGGCTGATGCGCTGGCCCGTCTGGCCCCCGAGGGTCTGGATATCTACTACGAGAATGTTGGTGGTGAGCACCTTGAGGCTGCGCTGAACGCGATGAACGATTTCGGTCGTATCGTCGTATGCGGTATGATCTCGCAGTACAATGGCGGTGGTTACCCGATCAAGAACATCACCAATGTGTTGACCAAGCGTCTGGATATGCGTGGTTTCATTGTCGGTGACAAGGGTATGGGTGATAAGTATACTAAGGAGCACCAGGAGAAGGTGCAGAAGTGGATCAAGGAGGGTACTTTCAAGACCTTGATTCATGAGACTCAGGGCATTGAGAATGCGCCCGAGGGTTTGTTGGGTATTTTCCATGGAAAGAACCTGGGTAAGGCTGTTCTTAAGTTCTAGATGCAGCTATGCAGCTATGATATAGATATGGTATAGATTTTTAATGATTATTGATTTAAACAAACTATGATAGCTATTTGTAGTAAATGTAATTAGCATTGATTTAGCAAACTGTGACAACTATTTGTAGTAAAATGTAATCCTGGTATAAATAAAGTGCTGACACCACGTGGGATCCACTAGTCACTACTCCGACCCTAGATCCTTGCCAGACTATTCTCATCTCGGTAGTCTATACTGACACCTGATAATCATCTTTTCACCCTACATCATCATAACACAGAATTCATCCTACCCAACCCTTTCCTCCACACTACCCCCCTTCTCTCCATCTCCATCACCATCACCACCTTGCCTCCCCTCCACACTTTCCACCCTCCCGCCATCCCTCTCCCCCTCCACCCCCCTCCTCTTCCTCTCGACCATCCAC